>NC_137468.1:19399824-19851945 GCF_964235325.1 Thermobia domestica
CAGTAAACAACGAAATATTTCTTAACCGTAAGTATTCTAGATTGAAAGCTCTAATTACTTAAATGCAAATCTTTTTTCCTTTTGCATAATTACAACGTTAAAATATCTAAGAAAATTGTCCGTCCATTACGTGATCGCAATATAAGTGTCGGATAATGTATATTGTAAGGATCCCCACGTTGCCGTACCAGGCAATAACCACGTGTGAACTACATGTGTTGATAATAAACACAAACAAACAGACGACGTTCCCGAAGAGGAGTCGATCACCATCGCCATCAGTCGGAAGGACGAATACCCACGATGGAAGCCGACAAGACAGAATAAAAAGGACCTGCACACCTCGACCAACATCAATCTTCACGGATTGATCACAACACCTAAAACCCCTCTCACGACGCTTGGTCACCGAGAGGTACCTATCCTTATACCCACGACGCACGGTCAACGGGTTCCTATCCTCTTTCTCACGACGCACGGTCACCGAGAAAGAGAAACCTAATCTACACCCCTCTCACGACGCACGGTCACCGAGAGTACCTAACCCCAAGGCCCACGACGCTTGGTCACCGGGCTCCTATCTAATCTCACCTAAATATTAGAGGAAATTCTTACTATAATTTGTGTACATAAAACTTTTGTAATAAAAAGGTGAAGGGAAAAGTCCAAATCCCGAGTACATTATTTGCTCTACCCGAGAAATCTTTACATGGTAGATGCGTCGGCGTCTATTTGCAGACACTAAAAGGACTTTCCTACGGGGCGCTCTTTTTATTAACGAAAACACGGACTTAAAAACTTTTAACATACAGTGTAAGTGTTACTAAAAGCAGGATCATATAAAAGATAGTATCCTTATTCTCATAAATACTCTCATTACTCTTAACGGTAGATTGATTCGTTATAGGCTGGCAGGTATTTATGCCGACAACTAGATCTGGGAAAAATACATATAAAGAAGGCGATAACAATATGGCAGAATCAGGCTCCCGTATACCTCTTAATATTCCTCACTTAACTAGATATTCTGGTCACAGTACTGACGATCCCGATCGATTTTTCATGCTGTTTGATCATTTGGCTTTACTTCAGGCTTGGACCCCCGAAAAGAAGAAAGAAATTCTTCCTATGTATCTACAGGACGTAGCTGTTGACTTTGTCTTACAATTGCAAAATCTGAATCAATTCGACACACTAAATTACGAACAGCTGAAAACCAAATTAATTTCTCTGTCCCGCCCAAATATACCAGCGTATAAGGCGGAATTAGAAATTTTTCAAATTCAACAAAGCGAGAATGAATCAGTCGATTCATATTTCTTAAGGAAATTGAGGGCTATTAGACAGCTGATGCCAGAGGCTTCAGAGGAACAGAAAATTCATTTTCTTTCGTTAGGACTACAACGAAATTTGCTGCAAAAGATAGCGTTAGAATCCTTTCCAACAATCCAGAGGCTGCAGGAACGACTCCACGAACTGGAAAAAGCTCAAGATCTCATGCAAAAGAGGAATTATGTAGAATTGTCACAGGCAATTCATTCTTTAATCGGCCAACCTAACCGCCCCTCACCACTCCCTTTGTACGACCATTATAACCAAACGAATTCTAAATCATACATGCCAACCTATGCACAACAGCCAACTTCTACTGTGCATCACACCCAACCTGCTCCTAGTTATTCGCAATCGTTACCTTCTGCACCTCCATCGCAGAATATCTTCCCTCCTCAGTCAACTTCCTCTGCACCTGAAGTTTCGAATCCGCACCCCCACCAAAGTCAAAACCGCCCTCACAACATCCTCACACGGACCTTACCAAATTAGCAAATCAAATGGCCGAGTTATCGTTAATGGTAGCACAGAACGCCATGAAGTCTAATTATAGGCGTAACAACGGAGGAAAAATTCATAAAGGAAACGGACAAAAAGCGGATGCGAAGAATAGCAATAAAGGAAACAACGGTGGTAGAAAAAGGAATAATTTTGTAAAGGGCGACAAAATATCAGTCTGCTCAATTTGTTACAAGAAGAACCACGGAGCATCTACCTGTTGGAATAATCCAAAAAATTCCAACCAGGGAAACGCCTAGATGGGCTCGCAGGCCAAAGTCAAGCATCGCGGGCCATTTCCGAAAAGTCGGCGCGGGCCACACAGACACCACCACAATTAAGATGTGTTGGCAATCAAGAAGAGCAGGCAACAGCGAAAACTCTTAAGGACACGAACGCCAAATTTTTCACCCAGACGACCAATAATGAACATCGTGAACATGTTAGATTGGGAATAGAAAATAATAAACTGTTACTCAATATTAATATAAGTACAAACAGTCTACCAGCTATAATAGACACTGGTTCTAGTCTTAGTCTATGGTCAAGACGGGACGTACCCCCAAAATGTACGCTAATACCATTTCAAACTCGTATCAAGGGCATTGCCAACAAAGTTCTAACTTTAAAAGAAATAGCTTTAATTAAATTTAAAATTGGCAACACCACTTTCTCACATTACTTCCGCATCATAGATGCTGACTTTAATCCGATTTTTGGGAATGACATTCTCACAAGACTTTTCTCTCAAATAGACTTGGAGAATAAATCTATATCATTATACAGAAAACCTAGGAAACCTACGTTTCCAATAGAAAAGCAAGAATCGGAAGAAATGTCACGAGACACTATGCACTCATTGCACTTGCAAAGGAATGCAAACGTCATCACAGCAAGTAAAGTTACGATACCAGCGAAATCACATTTCTTCTTTCCTGTATCGATTCAAAGAGAAACAATTCATGACGCTGCATTTTACATTACTCCATTGCAAACATTATTAGACCGATACGGCTTACAGGCAATGACCATGAGAGTACCGAGTAACGACCTCACATTATTCATTTCCAATCCCACGTCACGAATAATAACATTAAATAAAGGCACACCAGTGGCGTATACAGAGGAGGGCGTGGAAGAATTTTCATTTACAATAGAAGAAGACGAAAAGAAAGCGCATCAATTTCGTACTCAAGAAGAGATAAAGGAAAGATTAAGGCAAACTGCTAAATCTTTTAACATTAACCTTTTTGATATAAATCCGGATTTACCAGAAGACCAGCGAATAGCTGTAACCAATTTATTGTATAAATACAGGGATGTGTTTTCATACAGCCCAGAGGATATAGGATATTTTAGAGGATATGAACACAAAATTCGTATAGATAAAAGTGCGTCATTCCATCACCGATTCCATTAGGGATAAGAGATCAAATTGATAAGCAGATACAACAGCTGTTAGATGCAAAAATCATAACGGAGACGCAGACTAGTAATTTCTCCTCACCTTTAATTGCAATTAAAAAGCCAAACAGTTCAGATTTCAGGCTTGTGTTGAACCTCCAGGCATGCAATGTTTATACGAAATACCTAAGCATACCATTTCAAAATACAGAGGACGTTTTACAGGTTTTAAAAGGAAAAAACCTGATTTCAAGTTTGGACATTTCCCAGTCGTATTTTCAAATAAAATTGCATCCAAAAAGCACTAAATATATGACTTTCGAGGTAAATCATACACGCAAAAGTTACAAATTCCTTAGATGCGTAATGGGTCATTGTTCCTCTTCCCAATCTTTAACCATAGTAATTAAAATGCTACTAGACGGCTTACCTAAACGCATAACCAATTTCGCAGACGACATCGTTATTGGTTCTTATACGTGGGAACAACAACTTTCAGATTTGGAGCTTTTATTTCAAAAATTAAGGAAACACGACTTCCGAGCCAATCCCAAGAAGACGCACCTGTTATATACAGAACTACCAGTACTAGGATTCCTTGTATCCGGAGAGAAGATAAGCATCTCACCAAAAATCGCAAAAAAGATCAAGAATTTTAAAAAGCCAACGACCAAACGCATACTTAAGAGCTTTATTGGCCTATGCTCTTATTTACGAAGTCATATCAAGGATTTCACGACCAAGATAGAACCTTTCCAGCAACTTCTTACTAAAAATGCCAAATTTAAATGGACAGAAAAACATGACGAATTATTTGAAAAATTGAAAGAAGACATTTTGAATGCCCCTTCTCTCTATCATTTCGACGAAAAGCTAGAGATAAGGCTGTACACGGATGCATCCTCTCACCAGATCGGAGGGCTATTAGCTTGTTTTGATCCCAAAACTAACGAAGAAAGAATCGTTTCCTATTGTAGTAGACGTCTCACAAAAACTGAGATCAAGAGCTCAGTATGGCAAAAAGAACTGTATGCTATTATATATGCTTTACGCAAATTTAGATATTTTTTACTCAATCGTAAATTTAAATTGTTCACAGACGCAAAATGTCTAACCTCTTTACGTAGTCACCCGGACAGGGTAGGGAAATACACTCGCTATAGACTTTTCCTAGCTGACTATAATTTTGATATCTGTCACATCGAAGGAAAGAAACATCCGGCTGATATCATTAGCCGCTTAGAGCAGAATAGCAGTGATATTTCAGAACCCATGGACCTACATCAGGCAATCGAAGATCTACATGCATACAGATCTAATTCATTAGAGGAACCCATTCTCCAAATAGAATACTCAGGATCTTTGAAGAACTTACGAGAAGAACAGCGTAAGGATGACGTATACGCTGATATTATAACAGTTTTAGAAGGGGGAGAACCGGCTAAAAGTTCCACCACGAGAGCAGCCAAATATTTCCAATTAAAAGACAACATATTGTATCGAACACAAAAACATCCAGAACTTGGGCTACTTCATCTTTTGTGCATCCCGAAAAGCTTGGCAGGACATTGGTTCGAGTCTATTCATAAAGACCCGTCAGCTCCTCATTTTGGGTTTTCTAAGACATATAAGACTGTCCTTAACAAATACTACATGCCAAACATGAAATCATACTTGGCATTCAGAATCAAGAACTGTAGGGAGTGCCAACTATTGAAAAAACTACCCAGAAAACAACAAGGTGAACTTCTGCATCACCCGATAGGCCATATAGGAGAACGATGGATGTTTGACGGCTTAGGTCCCTATCCGCACGAAGAAGGAAAACCAAAATATGTTTTAGTCGCCATCGAAACAAGTACACGTTATATAGTGACAAAAGCTGTTAATGGGATTACAGCAGATACAATTGAACAATTCTTATTGGAAGAAATAATTCTGAAATTCGGCGCCTTTCGTTTCCTTCATCTAGACAGACATCCTGTGCACAGAGCGAAGAAACTTCAAAAACTAGCAGAGATATATAACTTTGAATTTAAGTTTTGCCCTGCTTTCAACCACCAAGACATAGGATTAGTCGAAGTTATGAACAAAACACTGCAGAATTCCTTAAAATTTTTCGTCCAACAAAATCACGAAACATGGCCAAAGTTATTACCTCATATTACTTTTGGTTTAAATAGTTTCGCTCAATTAGGAACGAAGAAATCCAGCTTCTTCCTCATGTTTGGATACGAACCCAGGACCATCAGCGATTGCAAACTTCAGATTACCCCTCAGCTACAGCTTGAACGGGACCAACTCGTAAAACTTCGAGAAAAGACACGGCATAACTTACTGAAGGCTCACGAACAACAAAAGAAGTACTTTGATAGAAGACATAAACAACAAACTTTTCACACTGGAGATAAAGTACTCATTTACTTTCCCTTTCGAAGAATTGGAGAGTCATCACAATGGACCGATAGATACTGCGGACCGGCTACAATAATTTCAAAACTAAACAATAATCTCTATCGAGTTCGCATGCCCCATAATTTCAGGGAGAGAGAACAGAATATTTCCATTGACAGGATTAAACCATTTCATGCAGCAGAAGAATACATATATAATGATAATGATGACGAACGCACCAGCTAGGAAGAAGAAAAGAGAAGATAAGAAGAGAGAAAACCAAGATCATCATCCTCTCAGCAGATATAAACGAGCGACATGCGAAACGCACTCTTCATGATTCAGCGGCAAAGAAGAAGAAAAAAAAAACAACAACAAAGAAATAAAACATGGAATAGAAGAAAACAAGATACAGCATATGATACAGCTAACTATTTGAAGTGACCAAATCTAGTACCCACCTTAGTATTCGAATCGCAAGCGATCCCTTGTCTTTTTTTTCTCACTCCTAACCAACCTGCATTCTGTCATATAAATAAGCATACATACAATTTCCTTCAGTGAACAAAATTGCAAGCCAGCATTTTTCGACTTCGAGCGAACGAACTTCACAAGGCCAGCTACAACATTTTTTTTCTCTTCGCTTCTCTGCTGCGTATCATATAACTGTCACTAACACACTAACCTACATATACAGAGCATTCAGAAAATCAGGACTTTTGATTGGCAACCTTTTTCCGCCGTGACTACAATTATCAATGTAATGACTTTAGCCATTCTCTAAGTATGTTCTGTCATCTATTAACTAGTGCTAGCCTGAACTAGACCAATATTCGAAACCTTTTATATAATAGCACTCTTTGACGTGCGAACTTCATAACATATACTACGGACATTACCATCAGTGACGTTATAACTATTAACTGTAATCATCAGAGCTTCGACAGCCTCTCCTTTGAGGGAGATGACGTAATATACGGATCCTGCTTAGATTAAGAGGACAAACTGTCAGTGCTCCAACTTCAACTTTAAAACTTATGTGATAATATCTCAAACAGTGATATCAGTGACCAGTGCTTTTAACTTTGCTTTTGTGTTTCAGTGTTATAGTGCTTTCCAGTGTATACTGTGCCCAATGCAGACTCCACATGCTGGCACAAACACGAAAAAAATAATCCAGTGGCTTATTTTTTTTTCTACGCCCCGGGGGTGTAAGGATCCCCACGTTGCCGTACCAGGCAATAACCACGTGTGAACTACATGTGTTGATAATAAACACAAACAAACAGACGACGTTCCCGAAGAGGAGTCGATCACCATCGCCATCAGTCGGAAGGACGAATACCCACGATGGAAGCCGACAAGACAGAATAAAAAGGACCTGCACACCTCGACCAACATCAATCTTCACGGATTGATCACAACACCTAAAACCCCTCTCACGACGCTTGGTCACCGAGAGGTACCTATCCTTATACCCACGACGCACGGTCAACGGGTTCCTATCCTCTTTCTCACGACGCACGGTCACCGAGAAAGAGAAACCTAATCTACACCCCTCTCACGACGCACGGTCACCGAGAGTACCTAACCCCAAGGCCCACGACGCTTGGTCACCGGGCTCCTATCTAATCTCACCTAAATATTAGAGGAAATTCTTACTATAATTTGTGTACATAAAACTTTTGTAATAAAAAGGTGAAGGGAAAAGTCCAAATCCCGAGTACATTATTTGCTCTACCCGAGAAATCTTTACAATATTTAATTGATTCTTTTATTATTACTTAAGTACCGTCTCTAAGAGACGTTTTTCTTTTACTAAAACAAAATTTGTTTCTTTTTTCTGCGGGTATGTTTGCATATTGAAAACTTTTTTTTTCTTTCTTTTTGTTAGAGACATTATGACAAATGAGCGTCCGGTTTTCGTAACTGCAATGTTATGTTTCTGTCCTCCAAATATGTTCTCTGTGCTACTGCACTGAAATCTATGGAAAAGAGGCAAAACGTATAGTTTATTTTCGATATTAGGAGATATTAAGAGTTGCCGAGTGACTATATTATAGGTTTAATTTTGAAACTCAGACATTTCATCAAAACTACCTATAAAACGGACTGTAATCCCGACAAATGTCGGAGACCCTCACCTTCGGGAGGCGGTGTGAGAAAAATTGTAATTTCTTTCAATGTTTCAACTTTAGACTTTCCTTGAGATTGAGTGGAAAAAAAATTAGATTTAAATAGGATGCCTATATAGATTTAACAATCTTTTAAGTACATTTGGTAGTAAGAATGAATGAAGTTTAATCCATTGATAATATAAGAATTTAGTAACTTTTTATTGTTATTTGGCTACCTTTTCAAGTTCACAAGCTGATTACAAATATTATTAAAATATAGTGATGGACAATCTCTTTTTTCCATAGCCTTCATGAAACAAGACTGAGTGTGCATTAATTGAGACAATGAAATGTATAGTAGAAAACTACCAGAAGTAACGAAAATTTTACAAAATACACAAATCCAATACAGTTTGTGATATGATGGAAAAGCAGAAGTAGAGGGCAGATTATATTTCTCCAAGTTTGAACATCTTTTGAATGTTCGGAGGGAAATTTTAGACCATATAAATAGAAGAATTTAAATCCTGCAGTCGAAGTATAATGCATTTGATACTGACAAGTAAGGTTTCCCAGGTGATACACGCCGATTTTAATCAAACTTCACAGGTTTGTAGAACAGCAAAAAATAAGCGACACGTATTTTTTTATAGCGGCCCATATGCATATTTAGGCGGTATAATAGGGCTGTCAAATTGGGACAACAAAGCATACTTTATGTAATAGCGCGAAAACGAGAAGAGATAGCCCACTGTTGTAAACGAGCAAGTTGTCATGACACGATAAGCATTTCAATAACACATAGCGCTTCCACGGGGATAACCCACAACATCCGCAAATGGACCAATCAGGGATGAAAAACAGTCACAGAGCTTTATCTATTACGCGGAATCCAAATAACGTAGGTAAGAATAAAGAATGATAAAAAATAAGTGATACGTGTTTTTTCGTTTTTGCAAGATGAGACAAAAAACGTAAATAGATGCATCGTTATCTCAATGTCGAAAGATTGGAGAACTGGGAATATGAAGATGTGAACGCCTGTATGAGAGGCAACCTGTCAATCAGTGTTGTAAAACTGGTTGCAGGTGACAGGTAGAATCCTGCTCGAGAGAGAAATACCAAACCTGGTCTTGTTGTTCAATGGTTTATATGTTATATCTATTAGTAGTTAGTGATTGCGAACAGTTCAATGCTCATAATCAGTAATTCAAAAGCCGCCCAGCAGTAAACGAAATCAAGCCTTTCCTGTAAGAATCGGCCGTATAGGGTAGTAATACAAACATTGATATTGTTTTGCAACAAGCCCGTTGTAGGGATAAATACGCCCTTTGCGGGATACTAAACAACATGTTGAACACAATTGAACAGGTTGACAAAAATAGACAATTCATAGTCACATGCATATGAGCATGCATTTAAACCAAAACACATGAATATGTTACACAAGCACTATTTTCGGTAACATGCTGTATGTTGAACCATAGCCGGCTGCTATTTAACAGAATGTAGCGTAATGTCGAATATTGTATGGAACGAATATAAGCAATTGTAGTAAATATTCGTCATACAAATGATTCTTATTGAAATCGGACATGAGCCTAATAGAACTTCCGGTCACCAACTTGTGGAAGGTACGCAGGCTGAAACCATAATTTGATTATTTCTTTGGTTACTTTGCCGGATGTCGATGCACAAATCAGCAAGATTTCTGGTCGAAGCATTGTCTGTTGTACCCGTGGCCCGAACTTTCTCTGAGGTTCTTTCTAGACGATGAGCATAGGCGACAGTAGCTTTCCATTGGCAGATACGATTGGCTGTATCGTGTAACTGTGTGTCGTCGCAGACAGAGACTGAACATTTGCGTAGACCTGTTTCTCTCCACGCATTGCCAGACATCTACCCGAATGAAATTCCAAATTGAATCCACTCTGATCTGTATTATACACATTCTCTGCGCCATGAGAATTTATACATGAGCGAACACTTTGCACGAACCTATTAGCATTATCATGTATATCTTTGGATTGTTCTGCACTATTGTACGTGACATATTTTGTAATTTTCCGTGATATGATGTGATGACGCCTTTTAAACTGTCATAGTCATTTCTTTGACGCTTTAAGCCCGTCGAATCCCACAGTTTGACTAGCTTCTATAGCCCAACGTCGTAAGTCTGTGTCATTAATTATAAGATTTTTGCATTTAGCAGTATGAAATTTCTCATATACGATTGCATCAATATGCGTCCCTTTTTCATAATTTGTTCCACCGTCATGCAACTGTCTTTCCCATTTATAGAGATCTTTCCTACTTTTGACGAACTTGAACCTATGTTTCACAGTTTCAAACGACAGACGCCTCTTCTTTCCACTTTTCCAAAACTGAACTGCCTTCACTTTATATTCTGTGTCTACAGCTTCGCTAGTGCTCCCTTTCTCCGCAATACCGACGTTGTATTGTGATAATCCTTCGTCTTCGTTGCTTTCTGTGATCTTCACTCGCGAGTGAAGAAGCGACGTCATGTACATCATTATCAATAAATACCAGATCATCTTTAACGTCCACTTCGATATTACAACCTTTCCAGAAACTTTCCAGGACATCAACAAGTATATCCTTTATTTCCATTTCATATTTTGTTTTTACAGTGTTAACACGTTTTGTTTCTTTGTGTGTGTCCATTAACATATCCAGCACATTGTGTGGATTTACATACATCATTTTCACAACACTGTAAACAATAGCATACCATTTACACACACCTCATGCTGACTACTTCACAACACACGGGTTCATATGTTCAAGACTTCTACCGGTATCTTTACATGGCATATACACACAAACACACGTATATCCACGTATAGGATGCACAAACGTTCGCCATCAACCGGCCGTCTATTAGTTTCAAAACACAACTGTGCCCCCACTTCCACTCTGTAGGGCTTCCGTGTTTGACGTAGACATACACTCGCAGGTAATACCCAGTTTTCGCCGCATTTCTGGTTCTGCTTCTTTACACTACAATGTCCTTGAGCCAATGTCTCTCTTCTGGCGTGTCTGCAACCAGTTCTACAACACTGATTGACGGGTTGCCTCTCATACAGGCGTTCACATCTTCATATTCCCAGTTCTCCAATCTTTCGACATTGAGATAACGATGCATCTATTTACGTTTTTTTGTCTCATCTTGCAAAAACGAAAAAACACGTATCACTTATTTTTATCATTCTTTATTCTTACCTACGTTATTTGGATTCCGCGTAATAGATAAAGCTCTGTGACTGTTTTTCATCCCTGATTGGTCCATTTGCGGATGTTGTGGGTTATCCCCGTGGAAGCGCTATGTGTTATTGAAATGCTTATCGTGTCATGACAACTTGCTCGTTTACAACAGTGGGCTATCTCTTCTCGTTTTCGCGCTATTACATAAAGTATGCTTTGTTGTCCCAATTTGACAGCCCTATTATACCGCCTAAATATGCATATGGGCCGCTATAAAAAAATACGTGTCGCATATTTTTTGCTGTTCTACAAACCTGTGAAGTTTGATTAAAATCGGCGTGTATCACCTGGGAAACCTTACTTGTGAGATGGATAATATTTAAAAAAAAATTAGGGTTACCATAGATAAGGATGTGAAAGATGCAGGGTCTGAATCAGTAGCATCATTTCAGATTTTGCAATGGGGGAAGAAAGGGGGAAGCAAGATATTTCATCGACATAATAGTTCGCGTTTTTTGTTAGTATATCAGTGTACAATTTATTTAAAAAAAAAAAAAAACATGTTTACCGAACTCAGGGGCAATTTACTCCGAGCAAATGACGCCCCTTTTTGAATACGTAAACAAAATGACATTGTGTTGAGTCAGTTTTGTTTGTTAGTTTTTTTTAAAGAACCCATCTCATATTTTTGCTGGAGAAATGAGAAATACTGCGAGTATTTAAACAACTTTTGAAGGCATTTTCAGGATAAACACTTTGGATAATAGTGAGCAATCAAGAAATTAATTACAACCTATTCGATGATCTGAATGATAATCTTGTAAATGTATAAGTCAGTATAGGTATATGTACAGCTTCTTTTTTGGATCTGTCCAAACTACAGAAAGTTAATGGCTTTTGTTTCTTCCCAATGAAATTTATACATTGAAGTTACCATATGCGTATTCCCTGAACTTTGCATTGCACTCAGAATTTTCATTACCCTGCTAGTGACTGTGTAAGGTGAGAGAGAATTTAGTAAACTATCGTTAAATCAAAAACCATTTTAGAACAAAAAAGCTTATCTTTGAAGTCATTTTTCTCGTGATGACATGGACAGATACGTTTCAAAACAGTTCAATTAGATTCAGAACCATCAAATTAGCATGGAAAAAGAGTGTGTATTTAAACAATTCTTAAACCGCAATATTTCATTATTGACACAATAAATCTATTGTATACAAAAATGACAAGAATCTTGTTTATGATCTCATAACGAGAATACAGTTGAACCGTTTAAATGAAATTTTTGATATAGTTATCACTTACCATATAGAATTTTCATATCATTGATTCCTAAGGGAGGAGTGAGCGATGGCCATCTTTCCTTTTTTTAAATAGTTTCTCACGATGCTGCCAAATTAGAAATATGTAAACTCTTCACTAAAAATAAGCGGGCCTGTATTCTCTCTCTCTCTCTCTCTCTCTCTCTCTCTCTCTCTCTCTCTCTCTCTCTCTATATATATATATATATATATATATATATATATATATATAATTTTTGTTTTATTCTTACATTTTTTATTAATACGTTTATTTATTACAAATTATTTATGATTTTATGAGAATATGGATGTAAGTACTTATAATTTTCTTATCGTTTTTATATTCGGCTGTAGAATAACACCTGTTCGATTCTATATAAACATAGTGTCTTCTATTATTGGACCCCTCTTAATCTTGGACCCCTTTTCCAATAAATTCTGGGTGTGAGCCTGCTTAGATACATATAACTTTCTAATCAACTGCTGGTAATCAGATATATTTTATGATTACTATATGTAATATTAGTGACAAGTAATTAACGCTCATATGAAAACTACCGAGGTGTAAGTACTAACGAGACAATGCTAAATATATGCCATCAGATAACACGTTTGAGTGGTTTACATGTCTGTACGCGTCTATCATATGTGACTGAAAGCCAAAGATAGGATGAGTGTGGAAGTATCAGTCTCTGCAACTGTTGAGGGTAGGAAACTAATTTATAGTCTCCGAAACAATTGCTTATTCATCATTGCGTATAGCAACAATATAAATCGTCTTCTTAATGTTGTCTAGCAACATCACTGTGGAGATTATTGAGGTAACTTTTCTTTCTTTCTTTTTTTTTTTTTAATTATTTTCATTAGCCAGTTGCTGTCTTATGAGGTGATACATTATCCAGTGGGTGGTCAGCAACTTTTTAACTCACCTTCGCCTGTTGTTTCTCTGTTTTAATTCTCATAAAAGCTAAGGTTGCAACTTTCTGAGAACCTTGGCCTATAAGAACAGAGTGAATCTTTGTCTTTGTGTTTTGCCCCATTTCAGCCAATTTTCAGATACAATGGGGGGACCAATGAAATGAAATCATTTAGTTTAACGTCCAACAATTATGAACTTCAGGCAAAAGCAGACAATGATTAAGGCAAATAAATGATGATGGAAGAATTGGTGGAATGAAAATGTGAGAGGAAATTGGAGTCTTGGCCGGGGATCGAACCAGCAACCCCACACACAAAAGGTATGAGCTCTTCCACTGAGCCACCATGTCCCGTTCACGGAAGAACAATTGGGATGAATGTGAATCTTAATTACCTACAAGAGAGGATTCTCTGTGTATATTGAGTTTGTATAGAGGGAATATGGGGCACAATGTAGGAAGTTGTGGTTAGGTTATAAGAATGATGTTTACCTAGCTCAACATTCATCTCTCGTTATACAGTACAATGAAAGAACATTATTTCAAATTAAGAATAATCGCAGATCGATATACTACCTTAGTTTGGAATCAGATTACATCGCTGTATAACATAAGAAATGTGAATAGCAATAATCATTACTAGTTATAACTATATTATTTTAATGCTAACCTTATTCTTAACGATATTTTCTATCTAATTATAATTAGCTATGTACTGGTAAATCAAAGCATTCACTTATGCCATCATTATTTCCAGTTTTAGATGGGAGCAGAATTGCCAACCTCACAGAACAAAATTATCGATTTTGTCTTTAAAGTTATCGTATATATATATATATATATCATCTTATATATTATCACATATATATATAGTTAGTTTATTCGTTATTATAGAATATATAATATATAAAACACTTACCTAATAATCTTCAGTTTTGAACTCCAAATCGGCGTCACATTTTTTAAAAAAAATTAACAAAAACTTGAACATCAACAATATTTCCACCTCCTCGCAAACGTAGTTGAATTTAAAGAATGGGTGCAGGGTTGTCATTTGCGAACTCTCAAGTTGATTTATTTTAGCGGGAATTACTGTTAAAAATTTAAGCATGTATGTGTGTGTGTGTGTGTGCGTGTTTTATAATTATGTAATGCATATCTACACATTCATAATCTGCAAAAAAAATTGTGGGTTCTAAAATTACTCTATATTCACCTATTATCGCAAGGGCATTATTATTATATAGCACTAAGGCTAGAATTATCGTATATCACTACAAATTATGTTATGGTTGGCAAGCCTGGATAGGAGTCTCTTACTTCTTAATTCAGATATCTGCTGGAAAGCCTATAGATGTTGCATCAACATAAAACAATCTGTACCCGTACTGTGGGTTACAGCACCCTGCACTACGCAAGGTAAGCAAATGCGGATCTAGAAGGTGTAAGCTAGCGGAGTCAGGCAAAATCCAGACTATGGTGGGTATATCATGAGATTACTATAAATTTCCAAAAATATATAAATAATAGCTTAAATTATTTTTGGCACTAAAAAACTGGGGGCCTAGGCCCCCCGAGTCTAGGGCTAGATCCGCCACTGAAGGTAAGCATATCCAGGGTCTCAGGATAATAATAATAATAATAATAATAATAATAATAATAATAATAATAATAATAATAATAATAATAATAATAATAATAATAATAGTAATAATATAGTTAGGTCGAGAATACAATAGAAGTCCGGGAATGGATTTCTTGAAAACATCAACAGAACTCGAAAAGAATAGATACATTAAAGAAAGGATTAGGTTGATGGATGTTGAGAAATTAAGCAAATACACCTTTTTATTTGTACGAAAAGAAACAGTTGATCGCTGTACTCATGTTACACGTCCATGGCAATTGTAATAACAATACTTATCAACTTTGATGAGGAGTTTCAGCTAAGTATGTAATTTCAAACAAAACTAGTCCAGAAGTTGTAGGAAAGTATTAGAAAGAACAAGGAAAGAAAACTCTGTATATGCTTTGTAGTTCTCCATTTACTAATCCTCTTATAACAGAAGGTGTTTGAGATCTTGACCTTGTTTTTTGTATCTGCTTAAAATATTTTTCACTTCTAGAGTCATACGTAGGAATGCAATTGTTATTCGTTTTCACTAATCCTAGCTTCTGCTTCTTCTCCCTTTTAAACTCTTGACTACTAACGAGTGTCTGGAAAGAAAGAAAGAAGAAAGTATTGTAGAATTAAGCAATGAAATTGGCGTCTTAACAGGACATCGCACTTTCTACTTTAAGATATATATATACATATATATGTTAAGAAATATATGTATATATGTACATATATATGTAAAGAAATTAAATAAGCATATTTTAATTAAAAATAAAATAAATTTGAGAGGCCGCTTATTTCTGAGCTTCTGCCAGATGTATTTGAATCATCAAGGTATCTCATCTAACGACACGCGTTTTGTTGGTCGGAGTGCGGACTCTTCACAGCTCAACTAGAAATCAGGTAAATTACATGTGTACATATGTCAGTTTTACATGTGTATTAATCCGCACAGCAAGGACCTTGTCAGCGCTGCAGGAGTGCCTCTTTATCACGTTGGCTGTAAACAATGCTCAGTAGGGAAGCTCCCTACTTCAGCGTATCTTGATTACAATATATTAATTCCACAAAATGTTACGTATGATTGTTAATGTAGTCCCATCTTCTTTATCTGTATTCTATTTCCGAACACCTTCATTTAGTACGATTTGCAATCGTCTGTGAAGAACAAGATGAAGATTATGGTAGCACAGAAATTGCAGATCTCAGTGATTGGTTTCTGTGTTGTTCCTTCAAAATTTGTACCAGCTGTTAGAGATTTACACAAGAAGCTTCAAATTTATTGGAACTGCTACAGAAACGACATATTTGTTATTAGGCCTAAATAAAAGGTAGAGACCACCTGGCTAAACTATCTTGCTTCCCTCAATCAAAGGCGTGTGACAGACCCGGGTTTGAACTCCGTGGGGACCTGAAATTTATATAATGCAAATCCAGTTTGAAGATGGCATCATTAAAATTTTACTTCATTTAAAAGTAAACAGAATAAGAAATACAGATCAATGGGCTAAAACTCAAAGATGGAGTTTAGTATCGCACTCTCTTGGGGCCCGTGCTAATCATATATTTCGACATTGTGCATCATAGTTTTTAAGTGTCATCTATATGACTCTTCCATCAAATACTTCAGCTCACAATTCACTATTGAAAGAGATGTTGTAGCTTTGATTTCGCTTTGACGTTAGCAGAGACGGGGGGGGGGGGGGGGGGGTTCAACAATGCGGAGGGTTCATCTGGTTCGAACTCCCCAAAACTTCGTATCTCGACCACCTGTACACATTCTTAATAAAACTATTCTTGTTTGGCAGAGAATGATTGATATAACATAAAGATATAACCTTACCTTGATATATATACCCTTTATGATTGATATATAACATAAAGATATACCATAGATTTGTGTCTTCTAACATTGGACGCCCTCCCCCCAACTTTGGACCTCTCCCAACAAAAATGTCTGAGTGCATGCCAGGACGGTGGTGGTAATTACGCAGTTCCAATCCCCAGGGTTTATAATAGCATACATCTGTATTATCTCTGACGTACAACTCAATTTGTACTAAGCAATTTGTACTAAGCAATTTGTTATGTTTACTCCTATAATATTGACTTGTGATTTTGTTTGGAAGACCTAGCCTTCTATTCGCATACATTTACTGACTGAGGTCATAGACAGACCAATGCTTGATCTTTCGCAAAACAGTCACTATCTACATAGATTGGGGATTATTCCTTGAATTGTAAAGATTGAACAATTGCTAATTACATATTATTTTGAAATCAGTTCTTAATCTAAAGTGAGTGAAGTATCGTTGATGTCTATCCTCTCATTTGTAGCTGTTAGAAATTTACTGTCGTCTGTGTCCACTCATGAATTTAAAATTTTTGTAACTTAAGGAGAAGACGCGGTGGCTTAGTGTCAGAAGTTTCACTTCTGGTGCATGGGGTCCTGGTTTAAACCCAGCTCGCGCCAAGTGAACTTTGTAGTTGATAAACGGTGTGCAAGGGTTTCCTCGGGGTTCTCCCGTTTTCTCCCACTTTCTTCATTCCACAATTTCATTCATTCTCATTATCACCGTCTTTTTAGCCATTAGCCAACATAACATAACCAGGGGACATAAAACAGATATACGTATATATGTTTCAACCAAACACTTTCTTAAAAACCTTGATTTTGAAAACATTCAGCCTCTACCTCTTCCTGTGACATTATAATCCAGTGGCGGATCCACGGCGAACTCCTGGGGCAAAACTTCTCAGATTTCTCTCTCACCGGACTTTTGCAGCGCTGGTGCCTGTACGATTGGGGAGGAGGTGCAAAAGATTCTTCGCGACCTCTTCATTCACCAGTCTTAGAGAGCAACATTTTTTTCTCTCGTGAATGAATTGAATCCTATTTTTTTAGCTGTTCTAAATCCTCTTTGTTACTTCTTTACTAATACAACTCTACAATATTCGTAATTACTATAATTTTCTTCTTCCAATTTTTGTCCTTTATTGCCACGAAATTCGTTTTCTCTTATAAACACTCTTCCGTGTTCCGTGTTTTTGTCTTTAATTACAGGTTTGGCCGCGGTGGCTCAGTAGTAGCCAAGTGTTTTGAAGGGTTAGGCTGCCGATAGTGAGGTTCAAATTACCCGGGATTCGATTGCCTCTGTAGTAGCCAGGGTGGAATTTTAACTGTCTTCCATGTTTCTTGGTTCGTGTCTCTGTCGAGTCCAATGATCTTGAAGAAAGTAAGCCAGAAAGTAAAAAAAAACGTAGTAGTGCCATCACATCTGCTTCGATCCCAGCTTGCGACAAGCTAATCCTCTTCCTTCTAGTTTAAGACTAACTCCTGGGGAAAGATTCTGTTTTCTCTCTCATCAGGAGGACAAACACCGAGTGCATGGCGTGTCCCATTTCCTTACACTTCTTTTTCCATTCCACTTTTTAATTCATTATCTGGTCTTCTTTAACCTACCACGTATAACAATGAGGCATAAAACTAAGGAAACTATTTTGTTTCTTGAATTACTGGATGAGCTATTTGCTGCAATCTTTCTGATCTACACATTGACTTTCAATATGTTCTATTTACTGACTAATTTCCATTTATTGCCTGCTTATGTCTCCTTAACTTTGTGGTTAGCAAGCTTTTTTGCATTTTGTATTATTTTTCATTTTGCGCTGTATTTTTTCCTCCATTAATTTCTGTATTCTGTTTGTAAATTAGAGTTTACACAATTAGTTGCTGCCAAAGTTCTCTCTAAGTTTTCTATCTTAATTTAAAGCTTCCAGCTCTTAGTAGTTGGTTAATTCTCCGTATCTCTCACTGCGTAAAGTTTAATCAAGGGTTTTGTTTCTGTTTCGTCATTCACCTACCCACATCCTTCGACCTAAACTAAAATAACTGCTTAATCTAACCCTCCTAAAATACGGTACATGGAGGCTATCTGGTAGAATGCGTTGATAATTTCAGTTTATCATGTGCTCAGAGTGACTGTATATGGAGGGATGAACAAGTGACATATGAGATGGAGGATGACAGTTTTAACTTGAGAAGACTGTCATCTTCTCTGCTGAATATACGAAAAACACGTTAAACAACAAGAAAACAAATTCCCTGCCAATTTTCGTGACTCGATACCAATTCATATATTTCTTTAAGAATTCAACGGATGTACATATGTACGAATAACTTTCGGTCATGAGATTGCTGTAATCATACATTTATTCACACGTTATAATAAATTGGAATGTTTGACATTTGTAAAATAAGAAACGTATCTGACATCAGGAAATTGTGTCTCCAATAATCAATATCACAGAAGGAACGTATTTGCGTCAATCGTTCAACTTGGTTAACGGTTATAAGATTAATTTGAATTACAAAAAAACAGTAATTTCATGAGTGTCATTGTCAGTGTTGGATGATCTCTATTTATTCACTTCCATTTCTGTGTTTGTTATTGACGGAATGGTATCAACTTTCCGTACCAAAACTTCACATTAATCTGGCTACATTTCCTCCTCGATTTTTAACACTTTGATTTGAATATTAGACCATTTATTATTTTTTTCTCTTACCCATAGTTCATTCTGTTTAAACACAATAAGAGCGAAAAGGAAATGGGGTTGAGAACAAATATCCACAATATACCACGTTCTTGTATTTACAAACACCCAACACGTGATTGTGTTTACAGAACATTCTACGCGTGCTAATGTTTATAAAGGACCACGTGTACTTCACTATCCAGTACTACGAGTTGCAGACGACGAAGACATGAGTGAATCCTGGAGTCACATGACGACGAGGGAACAGTAGCGCTATCGCCTTCTGTAACGCCTATATAAAGGAAAAGACTTTATGGACAGTCTCTAGGCTGCAATTGGTCAAACCTCCTTTAGGTTGCTAGAGCTCTAGAAGATACTCAACCCAAAGCCTCTAGTTTGGTTTGGAATTCTAGGCTTTTCTTTCTTTTAGCTTGCTTCGGAGCTCTGTGGGGATTCCTAACCTGTCACTTAACTTGTTTTGGAATTTTATGACTTTCAAACCCGAAGTCACAAAAGTCACTCGAAGTTATCCTCTGTTGGGAAAATTTTACGATATATAGTGGAACATCGATAACTCGAAGCTGAAGGAAATACATATATATTCGAGTTAGTTTTACAAGTAATTAATAATATTCCAGTTATTAAGGTGGTCACAACAGAACTTTGAGATACCGAGGTTCCGCGTTTCTCGTGATAAGTAATTATATATCCTTTATAACACGAAGTTTTATTCATTCAACCTCTATAACTCGAAGTTTTATTCATTCAATCTCTATAACAAGAAGTTTTATTAATTTAATCTCTATAACAAAAAGGTTTATTCATTTAACCTCTATAACTCGAAATTTTATTCATCCAATCTCTATAACTCCAAGTTTTATGTATTGAACCTCTAGAACTCCAAGTTTTATTCATTCAACCTCTAGAACTCCAAGTTTTATTCATTCAATCTCTATAACTCCAACTTTTATCTATTCAACCTTTATAACTCCAAGTTTTATTCATTCAATCTCTATAACACGAAGTTTTATTCATTCAATCTCTATAACAAAAAGTTTTATTCATTCAACCTCTATAACTCCAACTTTTATCCATTCAACCTCTATAACTCCAAGTTTTATTCATTCAATCTCTATAACTCGAAGTTTTATTCATTCAACCTCTATAACTCGAAGTTTTATTCTTTCAACCTCTATAACTCGAAGTTTTATTCATTCAATCTCTATAATTCGAAGTTTTATTCATTCAACCTCTATAACTCGAAGTTTTATTCATTCCACCTCTATAACTCGAAGTTTTATTCATTCAACCACTATAACTCGAATTCTTATTCATTCCACCTCTATAACTCGAAGTTTTATTCATTCAACCTATATAACTCGAAGTTTTATTCGTTCAACCTCTATAACTCGAAGTTCTGAAAGTTCTTTATATTAAATAAGACGAGTAGTAAAAATAAAATACTAGACATGATTGAAACAAAATTACGATATATATTAGCAACAATGGAAGAACTATCAACAATGCTCTATAAAACCGTAGAGCTATAGCTTCGAGTTATGGAGGTCACATCAGAAAGAAATTCGACCTATAGAGGTAAACCTGGATTAGTAGAGGTTCGCAGATCTGAAAATTCGGGTTACCGATGTTTTCAATTATGATTATGAAATCCTTAAAATTCGACTTATCGGGTTTCTAAGTTTTAAACATTCGACTTACAGAAGTTATTTTAACACTGAGCGTTATGGAGAATTCAAGAAAATGTGAAAAAATCGAGTAATCGAGTAATTCGATATATACAATTTCAATTGTTTAATTCAGTGAGATTACAGTCAAGCTTTTTTAAAAAAAACTCACTAATTTGTGACAAAGTTTTGGTTTCGGAGAAAAGAAAATCAAACCAGAGTGAGAGAGTCATCCGTGAAAACATTCGAACGCCTTTCTAAATCCTTCTTGCAATGGATTTTTTTTACGAATTTTGTGGTAGCATGGCCAGAAGCATGTTCTAATTTAAAAAAAAAAACATCATTTTGGTTCCATAAAACTGTGACTAATGTTCATCCATACTTTTTATTCTCATCCTTTTTCAACATTTTCTGCACGAAACGACGCCATCTTAAATTTAATTTAACGTTCTCAGTTATGAGCTTTATGCTACAAAAGATAATAATCCACTCGTATGAATGGCGTAATTATTGGCAAAATGAAGACGTATAGATTGAAAAAGAGAAAGAGTCGAGGATTCCATTTGAATGAAATCTTTTAGTGTTGAAAAAAATGAAATATATACCTTGTCTCTCCTCCCCCTCTTCTACCGAGCCAAATATCTTTGAAATCGAACTGAGTATTCTTCGTCAGATTTATAATTTGTCCCCATACTTTATATCTCCAGTAGAAAGCTTAGAATAGACAAAATTCAAGTCATACGCTGCATAAATCAACCAAAACACTTTCCTAAAGGACTGAAGAATGTGGATCTCTCCCACAGAAATTGGCAAATAAATTTTAAGAACTATATTTGTGTTTCAAATTGGCAGTGTTTTTATTTATAGGAGACACCGTAGAGCATTCTACTAACGTCCCGGGTTCGATTCCCTTCCGGTGTTTCCCAATTTCTGGCTTCCATACAGTGTCGTGAGGCAAACTGGTTAGTCACGTGAATAAAAAAACGTGACAGCTGCAATGACTAGATAGCTGCTGATACGGCTGTTAAGAGACAGGACAACGCAGAGCGGTGATCACGTCTTTGGCGCTAGACTGAACGTAGTACAGCCGGTAGCTAACAGATGGCATTGGAGCAGTGTTGCCATTTGTTACGTTTTAGCAAGGGCGCCGATCCTGGGGAGCCCAGCCCCCCAAAGCTCATATGGGTCCTTTATTGTATTTATGAATATACAATATTTGGCGTAATTAGAGTGTAATTTGTCTTAAAATCTTCATATATATGCATGAGAATGATAGTGTTCTTCTTTGTTTAGTGAATTTATTTGTTTTTTATCTGTTCATGTTTTTCTAACCCCTTTTTGACAGATATTATATGAGACATGGATTTAAACTACCATAAAGCGTTGAAAGTTTTCAATGCTCTCTCACTAGAAATTGAACCGGGCGATTCCAACCAGAGGTACACGCGATACCTACTAGACAACGGGGAATGCCTAACAAAAATCAATTTCTGTGAGGAAACCAGATTATCTGATGGTTCCTTCCTTCCTTGAACTAATACTAACTTTTAAGCTTCGTTACTTTTAAAAATATTTACATTGTGTTAAGTTTTGTGTTCCCAAATACCTTATTGTTTCTACCTTCAAATCTTAAGAAGGTCTAATTAACAATGTGACTCTTGTAAAATTGGAAAAGAAAAAGAAATGCAAGTTGTTAAGAAATATATATATATATATAAAAAGAAGTGCTTCGTTTTAATCTAAATTTTTAGAAACAACTCTGGATTTGCAGTTTCGGTGCGAAACTGTGCGATTATTATAATAGCAAATGCTACAAGGCCCATTTGGTTTTATGGATTTAATGGCTCTGAAGGTGATAAAAGTAGCCATAAACCAGGACGAGAGCTCTCTGGATGCTTCTCAGATGGTACCAAGATGTATATACTGCTTATAACAGGAAACAACATGAAAAGGAAAATTAAAAATTAAAAAGTGCTCTTATGCATAACAACTTCCGTAGCTGCTTTTGCTGACAATTACTGTCGTTTTTATAGGAACACAATTCTTACAGTTAGTTGCTGCCAGAAGATATCAGCAAGTTAAATAGAAAGTTTTGAGTTTGTATACCATAAAATATATTGAAAACCATGTATCATATAAAATGATAATTCCTTTATATTTTGTCCTTGCAATTCTCCATTTTGTCAAGGGCTATGGTGGCTTAGTAGTAAAGCGTTTACCTCTGTTGTGTGAAGTCTCTGGTTCGATAACCAGCCAGGTAAGTTGTGATGGACAACATCTTGTCTGAGGGATTTTCCGGGGTACCATCCTTTCTTCTCAAATTTTCATTCCACCAATTATTCCATTATCATTCACTTGTCCTAATGCTTCGTCTCCCTTAGCCTAAAGGACACAATTGTGGAACGATATTTCATTTCATTTTCAATTTAAAATTAATTTTGCTTATGTCTAAGGCTATAATCAACCGGTGCAACATTGTTACTTCAAAAGTCCTATAGGAATTTAGATTTTGGTGCTTTTAACACGGTGAAAGATAAACAATTAATTTGTTACACAGTCTTAACGAACAAAGATATGATAATAATATACAATGTAAGAAAACGCAAATCAAGAATTTAACACTTTTTCCATTTAAAAGTTCTGAATATCAGTACCTTTCGACTCACCGTGGTTTTGAAGAACTTCTCGGGTGACTTCGTTTGCTTCGCCAAAGTTAGCACTATACGAGAAAGAATATTTATTCATTGAACTTATAGCATCTCCTCTGTTACCCAATACATCTTCAAACCGAAAGAAACGGCGAAATCTTGTAAAAGGTTTCAGAACCTACAAATAAATTAGTTTCATGGCTTCTAAGCTTCATCTTTAACATGGGTTCAGATGTTAAAGATAAATAACATACGTTACTTGTGAACATGTGAGCACGAAAGTGGGGCAGGGTGGGGCCCGGGCTCCCTTGGCTCACAAAGTGTATAAGTACTGTAGCAAACCACGTATATTAAATATCAGAAATACCAAATATAATATACAAACCATGGAGATACCCCCCTAGAAAATTTTTGTCGGGCGCCGCTGCTTGCGAATATACGTTCGGATTGCATAACTTCAGCCAATCAAGAAGAAGAGGGGAAAGAGAAACAAAAGGGAGTGTTTGGGGACTGGTAAGGGCAATGTACAATGGATTGGTTTAGCAAACGATAGAATCAAATGTAAACACTTAACGACATAAGCTTTCAAGTCACAGGATTCGTTAATTATAAAACTAACAAGCAAAATAGCTAATTAAATATATACTAGGTCAACCTGCACTATCTACGCAGCGCATCATTTTGATATGAGCATGAATTTTCACTATATCTGTACTTTACAGACACAAGTGAAGGACTGGAAGACACACAAAAGAGTTGAGTGGAGTTGATTTTGAGTTTAAAGTCCCGTTCAGCAGCAAGGCTATATGAGACGTGGATCTACTGATTAATGTGGCATCCGAACCACATGAGCTCCGCCGGGAATCAAACCCGGGCCTCCCACGCCAAAGGCGCGTACGCTAACCACTTAGCCACGGAGGCAGATACACAAAAGAAGTGAAGTATTATAGACAAACATAAACATAGCATTGTAATATATAAATGCTGCGGTGAGTTTGCGACAAGTTTGGCAAAGCGGTGTGTAAATAGAACTTTTCTTCTGCTTGTAAATCCGATTACGTCTCATTGTGGTTCTACAGGCCTTTGAAGTTCGCAGCATGGAATAAATTTTCCTATTTAGATTAAAGGAAACGCCTGCAATATCCATCAGTCCGCTATACGTAACTCTTCTAATGGTCACCTAACACACGGATATCAACATTAACCACGCCATAGCGGCAATGCTAAACTTATGGTATTAAAACGACCTCTAAAACCGCAAACATATAAACGTAGCATTTAAAACAAACATATAAACGTAGCATTTTAATATATAGAATCATTTGAATGGTTAAAATATTAATTTCTTTAAAACCTCCCTGTAAATTTTCTTTCTTTCTATTTCCCTTAAATAGACACAGAAAGATCACTGCAAAGCAGCTGAAATAAGCAACTAAGAAGAACATAAACAATGACAGCTAATGGGGGCCATGAGGGGGCACCGGCCATCCCAAATCTTGGCTTAGGCCTTAATATATTTACTTAAATTATGTTACAACTTTTTTATCCGACAAGAAATGAAAAAAAAAATATCCATAGTAAACTGAAATGATTCATACTTCTAAGAAAAGGTTATTTTTTTTAAATCCATTTATAGGCTATTTCTTAAACGTTAAGTGAATGGCAATAAGAGTATAAGATCAGTAACTTTGGGGCCTGGGCGTCATTTTCGTTAACATTGGGGGTTTATTCCAGCCCTTAGAGTGATTCCAGTTTTATAGTCACCTTGAGGTGTTAGGGGCTTAAAATCTGTAGGAATGCACTTTTTATAACCAACCAAGAGAAAACTGAAAGGTCCATTCGACTCAAAGACTACGAGAAACCCTCTCCCCATTGCTGAGTTTTGCAAATAAGTTAAATATGGAGAGGTTTATAAAATCTGGATATTTTATTTCACATGGAGAAAATGAGAAACACTTGAGGAGTACCTGCAGCGAAACTGATAAGGTGCATGTTGTTGTTGAGGAAAATATTCATTCGGACACTGTTGATAAGGAAGAAGCTAAGGAAGTTGCTAGCACCTCACAACAGAACATTCGTGTGAATGACTTGTTTTCAGAGGTCCAAAGAAACTGGACAGATTTTTGATCTACAAAACCACGCATCTAGACAAGTAGTAACTGTCCGTTGGAAGTGCTTAAAAGGTATAGTGGCGATTGTGATCCATTTACACAGGGATTGGCTTTACGAGGCAAAGATGAAGATAATCGTTTAAATAAAGAGAATTTCTAGCAAATATTCGAGTTTTTACGACGTTTTGAACCTTTTTAAAAGAATATGGAGTGCCAGGGAATACCACTTATTAGTCCCCAGAAATTCAAAATGAAGATATCTTATGCTGCGGTGAGGAAATCATCAATGTCATTGTAAGTGAACTGAAGTAGCTACAGACAAGAATTTCTACAGGTACCGTTATGTACTAAATTTATTATAGAAACTCCGTGTCCTCCTTTAATGGCTGTGTTGGCAGACGGTCGGGTAGGTCATTATGGGTTGATGACATGGTTACGTGTATGTTTGGTTTGGAAAGTTCCTATGTTTCTTTTTTTAGCTGTGATTACGTGTGTGTAACGTTGGAAAGGTCGTGTCCTCTTTTTCGAGTGTGTATATTGGATATTTTTAAAAATAATAATGGAAATTTAAATTTGAATTTTAATTGGTTCGATTTGAATTAAATCTGTTGGTATGATGAAACGTTATTCTGTATCACTTACTTCCGTAGCAGTGATTAAATTAATAATAATATTGAATATATTTACATTATTGACAATGAGATGAAGACCCGTGTTCGAATCTCTTATTATACAGATGGTTTTTGACTAATAGAAACTCACATTGAGATATATATAATTTGGAAAAATGAAATATTTGATTCCCACGGTTATGCCGGTTAGGCTAAAGGAGAGGGTGATTACTTTATTTGTCAATGTACTTTTTAATTTTATTTCCGCTTTCCAATATGTACTGAAATATCCTTAGACGGTTTCCCTTGCCCCGTTAGAAGTCTGAGTGGCGACACACATAATTATAAAGCGTCAATGTACTTTCTAATTTTATTTCCGCTTTCCAATATGTACTGAAATATCCTCCATTAACTATGATTGTCACTGAGATAGTTATCTGCAGTGATGAAGATAGATAAATAGATAGATAGAAATTTAATGTTTAAACCTCTTCATAAGATGTTATGGACAAACACGTAAATGTATTTTTGTCGATATCTGATTTTGGCAATGTGAAAGTTTTACTTGTAACCATTTCCTTAATTAGTTGAGAAAGTGTGTATATTTCAGAACCGTACATCCCTACAGGACCCAATGGCGACACCCTGTCGTAATGAGGAAAAAAATGGTAGCTTTCCCTTGAAAGGTCATATAATGTTAAGAACCCTACTTCGGTTGATGAACTTGTAAATATGAAATTTTTAGATTTCCTGGTGGAGCACTGAAGAATTTGACGCTATCGATTTTTAAACATGATAAACGATGTTAGCGGACATGATGACTATATTTATAATTAATGAAAAAACGGTTTTTGAAAACCTGATGAAAAGATGATGGATGGGGAGAACACATTGAAATGCTTTATAAATACTTGCGAAATAAAGTTGATTATTATTAATATATACGCACGACACGAGTGCATATTGAAAAAGTTTATTTGTTCTTGTGTTTCTATTGAAGTTTTTGGTCTTTGATTCTGACAGAAGGAAGTTTGATTTTGAAGGTGAGGAATTTTTTAAAATGCTAAACTTGCTTGTATTACCCATTTAATTATAATGGAAGTTTTCTGAATAATTATTGGCAAACTACACGAGTTGCTTTTGAGAAATTGAACTCGGGACTAACTGCATTGTACCTTTATCAGGAATAAACCTACGACCATTTTGTAATCAGGGCAAGAGGGATAGGATTTGTGACAGACCGCGACCAGTGGAAATGTAATTTCGACTTTTTATTACTAAAGTTATTATTATTATTATTGTAGGAATACATATTTTGGGGGAGAGAGATGAGATATTTTTTATTGGTTTGTATGCCAGAGTATACTTGTAAAAATGAATATACGGGCATTTTCTCCCTTAAGAACCGCCACTGTGATTTTACCAAGGACTAAAGACGTATTATTTACCTGTAGAGTTTTATTTGCTTAATTATAGTGTATTATTATTACAATATGTTTATTTAATTACAATATGTTGATTGATTTCTTACGAATTTTAATTGTTACACCGAATGTGTACTGAAATATGATCACTTTAAAATCAATTATATCCGATATATTTTTTTCACTACAGACGGGGTTGAACTGCTTGAGTAAGATCATTTTGTAACTTTTGATGTCATACAAGTAAGCTTGGTACCATAGTTGATAATCTTTTAGGAAAGCAAATGATTGAACATATTTATATATATATGTAGTAGGACTAGTATTTGCAGAAAGAAAGAAAAAAGTTTCAGTTTGGGGGGTAGCGCACTGTCCTAGAGTTTTTGTAACTTATATGTGAATGCCTAATACTTTTGTAATTTTCGTGTTTTAATAGTAAATATTACTGAATGTTAGTTATTTGAGGGAGGTGGTAGCCACATAACGCAAACATTAGCTTTAATGTTAAGAAAGAGAGACAAAGGATAAAAATTTTACGGGTGGAGCCTTCCCCTAAATACATTGGTTATTGAACACTGTCTTTTGATTTTGAAAACTTGTTGTGTATTTTCGAAGCAAAACAGAATTATGTACTCCTATTTTTACCATGCCCCTCCAACTAAGGGGTATTGCTCCTTAGTTAGGGTTTACCCTTAGATTTTAGCAGTATTAAAATATATTGAACACATATTATATTATAGCAAAAGGAAATTATATACGACTATTCATAGCATGTACCTACAACTGATGCCGTGCACCCCATTAGTTAGGGTTCACCCTTAGATTTTAGCAGTATTTAAAATAGATTGAACACATATTATATTACAGTAAAATGAAATTATGTACGACTATTCGTAGCATGTCCCTACAACTGACGGGGGCTCTTGCCCCTTTAGTTAGGGTTTACCCGTAGATTTTAACAGTATTTAAAATAGATTGAACATATATTATATTATAGCAAAAGGAAATTATGTACGACTATGCGTAGCATGCTCCTACAACTAATGGGGGTTTTGCTCCATTAGTTAGGGTTTCCCCTAGATTTTAACAGTATTAAAAACAGATTGAACATATATTATATTACAGTAAAAGGAAATTATGTATTGCTATTCGTAGCATGTACTTACAACTAATGGGGGTGCTTTTACCCCTTAGTTATGCTCTCCATAAATTTTAGCAGTATTTAAAATAGATTGAACACATTATATTACAGTAAAATGAAATTATGTACGACTATTCATAGCATATCCCTACAACTGACGAGGGCCTTTGCCCCTTAGTTAGGCTCTCCGTAGATTTTAGCAGTATTTAAAATAGATTGAACACATATTATATTAGAGCTAATTGAAATTATGTATGGCTATTCCTAGCATGTCCCTCAAATGAGGGGCTCTTGCCTGCCAGATAGACCCCATAAATTTTAACAGGATTATATTATAGCAAAAGGAAATTATGTACGGCTATTTCTACCATATTTTTCAAACTGAGGGCGTGTTTCCCATTAGCTAGAGTCCCTACAATTGCAGAGCTTTTTTTCTGAATAAGTAATAACATGATGATAATTATGTTCAACTGAAGGGGCCTATGTGTTGGTGGGTCCCCCTTAGGGATTTGTAAGACATTGAACCTGTGGTGGATTACTGATAGAAGAAGCTATGCCCCACAAAGTATGTTTTATTAACGGAACACAATTACGAGAAGGGTTCATGGTACTTATTTAATGCTATCAGTAGTATTTTTTACGGATAAAAAGAAATATATATCATACTTTACCTTTAAAATATAGATATATATTCTGGACCATCGACGAAATACGTCAATACGTCACACAGGCTAAATTAAACTAAGGTGTAATTTAAAATTTTTCCGCTAGGTGTCACTGTTAGTGGTGGGGGAGAACACTTGATAGAACATGATATAACCTGCATTTGATGTGTACACTTATCGGCGTGCTTTAACGATCACAGAGAAAGCTTTCCTGATTATTAAACTTATTTTAATAGTATTAAATAAAGTATACTGGAATATCACTATATTTATTGAAACCTGTTTTATTACAGACATTGAAGCTTGCTAATTGTTGTGTGGTGCTAGCAATCACAATTGAAACACCCAAACATTAAAAGTACCGACCGACGCGGAGTCGAGATTTCTTCTTCTTTTTTTGTGGATTTGTGAACGAACAACTAAGCCTTGAAAGGTATGTATTTCTTATGGTTATTGTGATTTTTTTTAAAAAAAGAAAGAAATTATATACTTTCTAATTATACTTGAGTTGTATTTAACCAAATATTAATGAGCAGAGAGAGACTTTTTTCTCTCTGTGTGTGTGTGTGTGTGGATATTTTTAATAGAATAGTTACAACTCAATATAAGTGAATATATTTACTGATTTTTCATAAAGTTACTTGATTGATTTCTATTTACATATCAATAATTAACTAAAGATGATTATTTTTTTCTTTTATATGATATTATCATGTGACCGCTGCTAAAAAAGAAGTATTTATTTGATCTTTTTATTAAAGTGGAGTTGTTTACTCAAAATAGTTTTTGTTTGTTTTATTTTTAGATGGATTTCTTCTGCCCAGCTGAAGAATTAAACCGTATTGATGAAATTTACCTGCAAGAGGTCTTGCGTGGTTTCAACGAGTACCCCAGGGTTTTTAGTACCTGGAAAGCCATCATGGAGCTTTACCGGCTTGGCCATAGGGGATCGGTGAGATGCGAGGCCCTTGCGGACCCTTCGTGTTTTTGAAGGTAATGATACACTACTTCTCCAGCATTGCGCAAGCAGTGCTGACGTACTGGATTTGTTGTGTACGGGTTTTTCCGTACTAAAGAAACGTATGAATTGGCTCTAGATAAAGTTATGTATTTATTAGCTTGTGGGGAAGGTCAGGTAGATAGGATAAATTATACAGAGTTATGTGAGTTTTTTTATTTTGGCTCGCGATTTGTTTTGGAACCATGCTTAATTCCATCTGAAAATAATGCCATAGTCATGACCCCTCAAGAAACTCATACCTTGAGTCCTAATAATTTACATTTGTTAACGAATGAAGATTTAGCTTTTCTAAATGATAAAGCAGATGGGATTGGCAATCAAAATTCCGTTGAAATACCAATTGAAGAAGAAATGAGGAGATTGGTTGAAAGTGAGGACAATGCTGTGGTTATACGCACGCAACAGGTCCAGGGAGAAAATCCTGTATACAATCCAGCTCAATATTGTGTACAGGATAATCATGACTATGGGAACCAAATGATTTTTTCTCCTCAGCCTGGACCGTCATATGCTAGTGTCCCACCATTGGTTGGACATGGCAACATGAACAAGAATAGTACAAATAGTACTACTGGTAGTCCTAATAGTGGTAGTACAAGTGGTAGTAGTAGTGATAATAATAATGGCGAGGATAATCAAAGAAATAGTAATTTCGAAGTTGTAAGACAAAGCAGACAAAGGTTTCGTAAGTTTCATTGTCGTCAGACCTGTGGGTGATGAAAGGAGTATTAAAAACCCAGAGGCCTATATCGAAAGTTTAATCGATTTTGCGTTGGAACATGTGATGTCCAATGCACGCCCCATGAACTACATTGGTTTATACATAGAAAGTAGTAATAGTACTAATAACAAACCAGTATATGTGCCGTTTAGAAGATAGGGCAATTTCACTGCTAGTACAGTCCTCACTTCAATCGAACGAGTACTAAATTCGAATGAAGTGTTCCTTTTAGGGGAAAAAGTATTGTTTCGATTTCACATAGCTGATAATTTGCACGGCCAGGGAAGACCTAATGCAATGAGTGCTGTCCAAAAATATTGCAAATACCAAGATTACTTGGAAAAGCGATTAATTCGCATTGAAAATAAAAATATGTACTGCCTCCCCATGGCTATAATATATGGGATAACAAAACATACCTCAAGTATTAAAGTTTTATATCATTTAAGAACAAGAGAGTATAATAAGTGGCTTTTTGAAGCAGAAGTTCTCTGCGACATACTCACGAACGGGAATATACTGCAAACAGAATTAAATGTAATGCATACAATAGAGAATTTGCTGAGGGTACATGTTTTGGCAACCATGTGACACGTAATAAAGCAGCTAAATCCGTATGTGATAACGTAAAGCTCTGCATCAATTGTGGTATCATCATTGATAAGAGGGGGCGAAAATCTGAACACATGTGTGGTGAACATTTTTGTTCAACGTGCCGTGCGTATGTTGATACAAATCATACATGTTTTGTTCAGAGACAGCGACCTGTTCATACGAAAAGGTTTAGGTACATCACCTATGATGTAGAGACGATGTTGAAGGCACCGAATGAGAGCGGTGAAAGGGAACATGAAGTTGTACTGGTCTGTTGTCATCATGTATGTCACGTCTGTATAAGGAAAGGTATCGATGAGCCTTGTAAAACGTGCGGTGACAATATTGGAAATCGTTCGTTTTCTTTTAAGGCAATGACGAATTTTATCAACCACGTGTTAGTAGAACGTCCTGTCTTTCAGAAGATCGCGGCAATCGCTCATAATGGATCCCGATACGATGGCCGCTTCTGTCTTAGAACTCTAATAGAAGACCAACATATTGTACCTAGTGTTCTTATCCAGGTCAAAAGATTTTTAATATTAACATAGGTAACCGTATTTTTTTCGCGACTCTTTCCTTTTTGTTGGTGTGAAATTATCTAAATTAACGAAAACTTTAGGCCTTAGTCAAAATTTAAAGAAGGGAGATTTCTCATATTTGTTTAATACTGAAGATAATCAAAATTATGTCAGTCCCTACCCTCCGCTTAAGTACTATGACCCTGAGGGGCGAAGCACAGAAGAAAGAAAACAACTGGAAGCCTGGCACCAAGAACGTGCGGAAAGTGGCGAGGTGTTAAACCTGAAGAAGGATATGCTGGCTTATTGTGAAAATGACGTTAGAATTCTAACAGAAGCGGTCATTAAGATTAGCGATATTATTGAAGAGAAAACGGAGGGTTTGCAATGTTTCATAACATCATCCACCATTGCAAGTCTTGCAATGCGTACATATCGTACCTTGCACTTACCGGAAAATACTAAACCTATCATTCCTTGGTTGGGATTTCATCATAAGACCAAGTATAGTACAAAAGCTATGCAATGGCTTATGTATATGGAAGACCAATTAGGGATAGAAATCCAGCATGCTAGGAGAGGTGGGGAAAAGTATATTGGTAGGTACAAGGTCTATGGATGGCACGAAGGACTTAACGCTGCCTTCGACTTTTATGGATGTTATTTCCATGCTTGTTGGCTATGTTTTCCCTTTAACCGTGACGCGGTTTTGCACGATGCACAAGACTCGTACAATACGATGGAGAAACGATATGAGCAAACCATGCGCCGCCGTAGGTACCTGAAAAGTATAGGTGTAAACCTATATGAAATATGGGAATGTTCTTGGGACAATAAGGTAAAGACGGACAAGAAAGTGCAAAAGTTTGTTCAAGAACGTTGTACTAATCTGCCTGATTTTCTTATTCCTAAGAACTGTTACAACGGTGGTCGCACGGAGGTCTTTCGTTCTTACGTCAATTGTGCGAGTGATGAGCGAATTTCCTACGCCGGTGTAACTAGTCTTTACCCATGGGTAATGGCGCGTAAACCTATGCCGGTTAAATCACCTAAGATTTACACGGGGCCGGAGTTTCCAGATGTGGAAAGTATTCACGGTGTAGTTAAATGCTCAATCCTGCCCGCAAAGGACCTCTATTTTGCGGTGCTACCATACGTGGCGGGAGGCCGATCACTTTTCGGTCTTTGCCGCACATGCATGGAAGAAGAAAACACTAACGAATGTACCCATAGTGACGCTGAGTGTGCTCTCACAGGAACATTTTGCACTCCAGAGTTACACCTTGCTCTTAAAAAAGGTTACAAAATAATCGATATACATGAGATATGGGAATTTGAACTCTTAGATCCTGAAGAGAGGAATTCAGGTGGGCTGTTCGGGACCTATGTGAATTCCTTCCTTCAGATGAAGCAGGAAGCCTCTGGCTTTCCTGCTTACTGTACCACTGAAGAAGATAAATATAAATATATCGATGAATATTATGCCCATGGAAGCATACAATTAAATTATGACAATATTAGGATGAACCCGGGATTGAGGCAATGTGCGAAACTATACGTCAATTCATTGTATGGGAAGTGGGGGCTACGCACAGACATGTCACAGAGTATAATCGTTAGTGATGAGGTCACATTTCTTAGGTATTTAACTACGGCAAGGTATGAGATTCAAAGTGTGGTACCAATTGATGATGACCATCTCATTCTCACATACAGAGACATTGAAAATGGGAACGTTCCGTTAGAGTTTTCCAATGTGATACTAGCCGCATTTATTACTTCGTGGGCTAGACTTAGACTTTACGAACTACTGACGACTGTAGGACCTGACAGAGTAATCTACTGTGACACTGACAGTATCATGTACCTACAGAAAAAAGATGAGGAACCCTTGTTACCGCTCGGAAACTATTTGGGTGATCTGACAAATGAAATTCCTGAAGGTTGGGAGTTTACAACCTTTATAGGTCTAGGCTGTAAAAATTACGCGATGCGGCTAACAAACGCACAAGGGGATGTTCGAGATATATTCAAAATTAGGGGGATAACACTAAATGATAGGACCTCTCAAAAAATTAATTTTGAGAGTTTCTATAAATTAGTGTCTGGACAATTAGAGTACACAGTAATAGAAAACCCAAATAGCATCGTTCGTAGACCGGGGTTGCGTATCTTTAGCTGTAGAGAGACAAAGACACACCGTGATGTCAACAAAAAACGAAAACGTATTGACGAACCCGACATAACTGACGATGAACCAATACAAAAACGTGCAAGTGTACCTTACGGTTGTAGACTCACGAATGAGTGAATGTGAGTTGTATGAATGTCTCTTTTGTGCAATGATGCCCCCGAAAAATCATCGATTGAAAAAAATATTTATTTTTTAATTTATTTCTATTTTTTTATATTTTCGTTTGCTGTGCAAATATATATATATATAAACTAGTCATTTCAAGCTTTAATTTTATATCCCAGTGATTTTCATTTCGTTTGCTGTGCAAACAATATATATTGCGTGGGTTTCCACCACAAACTTCACTAGCATTTCTCATGCAAAAGAGCTATACCCACATAAAAAGGAATTCTTCACTCGAAATGCTTTCTAAGTTGAACAGTGTGGTATTCCAAGTAATGATCCCATACTTTTTGATAAGATCACAGATAGTACATCATAACTAGTTTCGTGGATGGACACCGAGTAACGGCGGAGCCACATGTCTACACAACATACACCTAGTTTCCGTAACAAAACTGGTGGGATTGCGCCGCGTAAAAGCTGTAAAAAATCCCTATACACATATCTTGTTAGAATAGGTTAACATACATGTACTATTTCTTATAAAACAAAATTTTCCATTTGTTTTATTTCAAAAATGCGAATTGGGGCATACATATAATTCTTCAGTATATCAACTTCAGAAATTTCCATTTATCTCACGTCAGAGCATGTAAAATTATATATAATCATTAAGAACGTTGTTCTTTTCATTTCATGCACTTCTTTTTCCTATATTGACTTGCTTTTCTAGATAAGAATCGTCTTTAATTATAAATTCAAATGTGTACATACTTGAAAAATCAATAGAAGTAACTTATTGTCTACTTGAATTCCAAATACATAACATTCTTTGCATATTGTTATAAGTAGACATTAGCATTGTCAGTTTCAGAAAACATCAGCTCCCAACTGTGTAAACCATGTATTGTACCAACTGGTGAATATGTAACTATTCTTGATATTTACAATGTTTGTATCAAAATAATGTTTTGCTCTTCTATTGTTTCAACCTGATGTGAATTAAACATTTACACAGCTTTATATTTCAGTTATTTAACACATACATTATTTAAGGACGAGAATTCACCGTTGGAACGCAGCTTCAAATAGGACTTTAATATATATTGTTAAAAAATATTTGAATACAGAACAAACTTTCAGGTAAAGTAAAGTGTTAATGAGAATTTTTCATTACTTAATTAAATAATGTATTATTTTACAACTAGAATAATTCAAGTTATGACAAAATATCCATTTTGATGTGTCGTTCACATACGGTTTAACTATTGCACCACTTTCTGTTAGAAATGAAGCATTTTGTAGATAGAAGACAGTTGTAGTATTCAATTAATATTTCCTCATCATTCACATATGTCATTTAAAAATGTAATACAGCATTTTATATCTTTGTAGTAGAACATTAACATAAACCAAGACACGAAAATACCCGAGTTAGTGTATCAAATCTTGTTTCCTTACAACAGTTTCCGCAAATAAAATGTCGTTTGTATATTGTCAGTTTTCTCAAAATATAATAATTATATGTAATTTTCAATGTGTAGTCTTCAATTATTAAAAGGGTTAATGACATAACTGTTAATTACAATGCAGAATTTGATATAATATTTACTTATAGTATTCATAACAAGAAGCAAAATTTCACTAATTTCTTCGAGCATACTATGTAAAATATCTTCTCACATTCCACTATCTCATTTCATTCATTTTTGAAAACATTTTCATCTCTCTCTACTCCTTGAGGTTGATTTCATGTCGTACAAATAATCAAACATTTTACTCATTTCGGCAATTAAACAAAATATTAACCATTAGGATGTGCGCGTAATTTTTCAGCCTACAGATTACTAATATACGCAATTTCTAAATAATTAATTTCAATTGTTTATCAATTAATTAAAAAAATAACCTACCAGAACGTAATGCCAAATATATCAACGCTGAAACATATTGGTGTCGGGTCTAAACACTATACATAAAGTGAACTCCGATAAATTCAATGATAAAAAGGAGTTGTTACTCCTTTATATGGACTCCTAAAAAACAGTTGGAACATTCAGACACATTCCATTGTGTGGTAATGATTATTACAACGACTTATCCGCTTCTAACGGTATATCATTGCATTAGTCTAGCTCGACTTTCTTGTGTAATATTTTGATCCGACAGCCTTGCCCTTTCCCTTTCCAGAATAGCTCATACAGATTGCCAGTCATGTTTCTTCGGAAACTCTCAGGAGCGATTCGAAAAATCATTGACCTCCGGGAAATTAACAAGTCAATTGTATTTCAAAGCGTGCAACTTCCTCCTATCCAGGACATTGTTCAGAAACTTAGTGGTCGTAAATTTCTGACATGTTTCGATGTCATCAATGCCTGTTTCCATTTGGACCATCTTCCTTCGTGCAGAAAGTATACTGCCTTTGCTATTCCTAACCTTGGAGTTTTCGAATAATCTAAACTTTCTCAATGTCTGAACGTATCTCCTGTATTCTATAATAAATTTATGAGTATCGTTTTATCGAATTTTGAACCTCAATCCCTCGAATACTACTTCGATGACATTGTGTATTCAAGCGATTCGGAACAACAAGCTTTAGTAACATTGGAGAAGTTGTTTAAACGTTTTCGCGTTAGCGGATTTCGTTGCAGTGTCGCCAAATCTAAATTCCTTTTAAAATAAAAAATAAAAATGATGTGTCCTCCTACCGACCTATTTCCTTATTATCTCCACTCTCACTTGTTTGTGAAAAGATAATGAAAAACATGCTCTTTCAATTTCTTGCTCCATTTATAAATTCCTCACAACACGACTTTTTGCCACGAAAATCTTACCTTACTAATTTACCAGGTCTTCTGTCCGATGCTGTGGACAGCATCTCAGAAAATTCTCAACTCGACATTTTGTATTTGGGCCTGTCTAAGACTTTCGATTCTCTTCCACACATTATTCTTCTATAGAAACTCAGTTCTAAATTCAATATACATGGTAAATTACTTAGTCTTCTAGAAACATATCTGAGTAATAGGACACAACGAGTTTCAGTTTCAGATTATTTTTCTTCTGCCTTCTTTCTTCACAAAAAGCTGTACCAATACTCTTCTCTTGCTGACGATTGCAAATTCTACAGACAAGTTAAATCAGTGTACGTTGCTCTTGCCGTTCAGCATGATGCTTCTATTCTTCTCAACTGGTGTAACTCTTGGAAACTTAGTTTAAACATCGAAAAATGTGTTTTTCTTACGAACCTGCATCTACAAAATGGGGTTTCTAAAAAGAAACCTACAAACCACATCTACAAAATTGGTCATCAGAACATAAATCCTGTCACCTCCGTCAGAAATATTGGTGTTATTAGTGAGAGTAAGCTTACTTTTGCGGATCATATACGCACAATATCTTGTACTGCTATGAGAAAACTATGACTCCTTCATCTTTTCACTTACATAAAAAATCGTAATTCCTTAAGCTTGTTCTATAAATCATATGTTGCTTCCATTATTGAGCACTGTTCTCCTATCTGGTCTATGGCCTGCCCTACTCATTTGAAAAAAATAAATTCTGTAATTAATTTCTTTTTAGTCTTTGTATCCTACCGAGTACCTGACCTCTGAACACTTCCAAAAAATGACGTTTTAACATTTCTCAATATCAAACTTCCCCTAGTGAGAAACAAAATTTCTGACCTAATATTTTTCCATAAAATTGTAAATGGCCATATATCATGTGAACAATGATTAAGTCAAAACAATTTTCGCGTACCCGCTAGAACAACACGGTCTATTGATCTCTTTTACACTCGAGCTGTGAGAGATAATATTGTCCAAAGGTTCCTTCCAAACCGAATTGTTAGCACGTATAATCAGTTACCAGAAACTTTAGACGATTTCTCAAATGAGCATACCTTCAAGTAAACTATCTTTATAATGATGCTATTGTAGTGTAAAATCTTGATTTCAAATTGTTATTATATTGTTATGTTACATACTTGTTAAAACGTTTCATGCAGGCCGGTCTGGGGTTGATGCAGGCCGGTAGCCATCCCCAAAATGTAGCGGGGCCCGGCTGAAGTTAGTGGGGCCCGATCCAACCATTTATAGTTTATCACCATATTATAGTGCATTTACAAGCCTACCGTGAAACTTTTAGGGGGGCCAGCGAAAATTTAGAGGGGGCCGACCCCCCTAGACCCCCCTGGATACGGGCCTGGGTTGATGAGTTCGATTTAATTGCATTCGTTGTTCAATAATGCATGGGGTATGAGAATACCATGTTTCGCAAAAACTCGGGGGTCAGTTTCAATGCAATAGTCAACGCCCGTGTCTCCGTTGTGAAGTCGGACCGGAACTACCGTACGAGATCGGGGTAGCAACCTCGCTCGTTGACCTAAGGTGAAATATGGTTTCGAAGCATTTAAAAGGATGTTATACACAGATGCAGATAAACTAATGGGAGGGGTCGTGTTAAATGCCTCTGGCGGGGATTTGCCATGACGTTTGAGCGTCAAGGTGTTTGATTGCACATTTACTTGTGCCATATGTGGTCGTAAAATATCAACACCAAGGATCAGAGGTACACTTAACAGGCGGATGACATGTAAGCGATGGTGGAAGGTGTACCCATGAATTCTAAAACGTAAAACAGCAACTTCATTAAGCTGTACCGGGGCCTGAGAGATACCTACTACAGTGGTTTGAATTTGATAACGCTTGGCTGACTTGGGGACAAGATGTTTATCAATGATAGAGATAGATGATGCGCTATCTATTGCGTCCGAATCGACCACGTGGATTTTTATTTTCAGAACAAGTGGTATTGGTTCGATTCCATTGAGATACATGTGGTGTGCGTTGTACACCTGTGGACCGTTGTTCGAAGGTGGAAGTTGGAGAGGATCTGGGGTAAGACTGCCCCCAACTGTAGTAAGACTGCCAACACTAACTTACCCGTAGTTAGTTTAAAGCCGGCGAGTAAGTCAAAGGTGGGTGGGAGTAGAAGCCCTGAGCATCGGGATCCAATTGTCCACTACCACTTGGTTGTGTGGTGGGTTGCATCGTCATAGGTTGGGGTGATGATCCCATACCCATAGCTTGCGGAAGATAAGGCATCTACGGATAGAGGTAATAACCTGGAGGGAAAGAAATGATGGGATAAGAAGGATACTGTTTGAGTCCTCTACCTTTACCAAATTTCCTAGGTTTACCTCTAAATTGACCTTCCTGTCCTGCATTTTTCATAGAAGGTGTAGTTTTATTGGAAGCCGTGGTTGAGGCTACTGACAGAGTTAAGCCTTCTAAGTCTTTCTGCAATTTATCAATTTTGGCCGTTGGGTTCTCCGTTTCTCCCTGATTGGAGGGTTGCGCGTGCTGTGAAGCATTCGAAGATGGAATAACATGGTTAGGCTTGCCTTTGTATTTAAATTTATTTTACGATGGTTGTTGTTTAGTGGAGGATTAGTTGTATTGGTGGGTGTGGGGTTGGTATCTACAAAAGTGTCAATAGACTCCGTAAAAGAGTTTGTTTTTAAAGACGCAAGCTCTTTTTGCACTGCCACTTTGACTTTATCTTCTCATATTTTGGCCTGTCTGCGTTCTAGACGATTCTTGTTTAGTTTAATTTGTGTGAGAACGTAAAAAACTCGTCTGGGTCGTCAAAGGCATGAAAACCAATCCTGTCCAAATAGTAAGGCAAGAGGCCGTTTTTAATGAATGAACATTGTTCTTCATTAGACAAATTATCGCATTTAACCAAAAGAATCATTTTCTCGTAAACATAGTTCTGGACTGATTCGGTTTCACCTTGTACTCTATGATGTAGTTGTTCAAAGATTGAAAGTTTGTCCTTAGCGCGTTTGAAAGCTTCTATGACAGCATCCTTGAATTCAGTATAGGTAGGTAGCGTTTTCCAAGTTATTGCACTTAAGGAAAACGCAAAGTTGACGTCTACATTTACCTGTAAAACATGACACTACTACATATTTCATCTGGTAAGGGGTAGTGTTATTGAGTAAAATAACATCGTCCACTTCTTTAAAAAAATCCTGAATATCATCTTTATCCGCATCAAAAGTCGGATAGCGAAAAGCTGCATTGTGAACATGTACGACCGGTGGTGGTGGGGTGGAGGTGGGTTTGGTGGAGTTTGTTGATTACTTGGGGGAACCACATTGTGGTTCAATAAGTTCCCAGTATTTACACCATTATTTTGGTCTGCCATGTCGGATGACGATGAGGAAGAAAAAGGCTGCCTACAAATTGTTCTAGTGCGCAAACGAAGAGCAAATGCCTCTCTAAGCTCCTTGGCGTTTTTCTTTAGTTGCTTATTATTTCTTATCGCTAGCAAGTTGATATTATCCAGTAAACCATCGAGGGATTCGTTGGAGTCTGCCGACATGCGGACAAATCACCCATCAAGAGACTGGCATACGATGCTTATCTCCGTAGCCGTGCCACTAATAACAAGGAAATAAGTAAGCCGATTACAGTGTATGATGCGAGTAGGTCAGTAAGATCTCTTGATATAATCACAATGTGATTATAAAACACATGTACAATGAGCTAAACATTAAGCGACAACATGAAGAGGTAATAAAAGTTTGAGTACACTACCAAAAGAAGTAAGGGTACCGTGTGATAAAATCTTAGAACGCCAACAGGGTATGTATTCATGGACACCATCACAAATACTGCGCCTAAAGGTCTGTGTTCGATTCTTGTCGAAAGAATCGGGTTGTAACGTCAAATGTGGAGGGCCACTGGTTCGAGTCGGTACGACGTTTTCGACATCACGTGATATATGGGCCTGGGGAGAGGGGTTCGGTATCACGTTGTGTGTGCTCAGGACCACTAGGGTGAGAGCGGGTTCCGGACCACGTTGTGTGTCTTCAGGACCACTAGGTTAAGAGCGGGTTTCGGCACCACGTTGTGTGCCTAAGCTACTGAGGCTTACCTGGGCTCAGAGGCACAGCGCACACTAGACGCTCTTTTCCAGATGAAGTTTCTATACCTACAAATCTAGAACGTATCCTCATGTTCATTTTACGAGGGAGATTATTAGAGTAAATGAAAGGTACACAAATTTCATGGAGGAAATTGTGAGCAAAAGGAAACATTCATTAATAGCAAAGGTAGTGTGTGACGCTCAATGCGAGTACCTTTGTTTTCTAAACTGAATCTAATTTGGATTCAGAGTTTCTAGAAAATTTTGATTAGTGTTGGACTGAAAACAACACTTAGCCTAATAACAGACATTCAGACGGGAGAGCAGAGTTCTAGGATTTTTGTAAAGAAACTGCAATAGATTCAGATTTATGTCAATGAATGCTTACTACTTACGGACTTAAAGTTTTCCATTCCAGTTCGTCGTAATTGGCACCAATTCTCACACAAACACCCACTACTACACAGTTTGTAGAATTTGTTCGGTGGCACTTGTTTAGTCCATAAAGATGAATGGAAAGTCCTCTAATTCATTGGACATCAAAATTGCTAGAAGTTCAATCCTGAGCGGTGACCAATAAGGAGTCGTGGTCCCAGCATCGTAGGTTGCTAGCAGTCGTCTTTTCCCTTCTCTTCTGTGAGGGCGATGTTTTTCTTCGACTTCCCTCTTATTGGGAGGACGTCGAGGGTATCTTCTAAATACTCTGAAGGATTCAAAGAATTGTAAAACAGTCTTTTTACGTATTGGGTATCTTCTTCCTAATATTTTATTTGTTTTTAGATGATTAAGTTAAACAAATAGGATGAGCTCGCACACGGAGATCTTGCGCGACAGATTTTGGAGGCAGAAAGATTAATGTTACAAATCGTTGGTCTTATTTGTAGCTTCGTATGTCGTTCTTCAAGCGATGAAGCGTCCATATCTCAGCAAATCGATTTCCTGGCGATGAGAACGGTCTCTTCAATGCATTTCTATCTTAGGTTTGCAGTTTCGTTGAATTTTTTTCAATCTTATGCTATGTCTGCATGTCTGTTTCCTAGCTATGTTGAAGGCCGATTTAGTGAAATAAGAAAAGTAATCGTTTCTACGCAATGAAAATTAATTTGGCGTTTATCTGCGCTTATTTCCTTTTACTCGTTCTTATTTATTTTTACTTTCTTTCTATAAATTACAAATTAGATGAGTTTTACGATATTAATTAACAGATAAGTGGTATAAGCCTACTCTGAATATGAAAAAGAGTGTGATGTGCAATTATTATTTTCTTTTTCTAGAACAAGTAAATCCAACACTAGAAATACTAGGAAGTTCATCAATACTCCAACTGTCAAAATTAAACATGTGCTAATTTTGAATAACAATTTAAACCAAATCAAAATACCACTTGTTTCAAGTAAAAAAATTGTTTAGATATATTGCGAAATGGAAACAATAACAGAGCTTCTTCTGCCTTAATAATTGAGTTCCAACAAAATAGTTTTCGTACAAGGTATACTTCGGTTTGCGGGACAGTTATTCAGTTACTTTACATATCTTTTGAGAACATACACTTTAGTAAACATTTCTAAATATATACACATGCTACAGTTTATTTAACACAAAAATGATGATAAATCTTCTTTAATTCGTTTATTTTGACCTTGTTTTGTTACATATCACGACAATCAGATTTACGTTATTCAGTAATTAAACATAATAATATTTTTTTAAAAATAGATCAAAATCTACTGACATTTCAAATCTCATCATTTATGAAAATATCATAATTTATTGCAATATAATTAAAAATATTTAATAGTTTTATTTATGTTTAAACAAATAAATAAATAATCGTAGCAATCATGCTACTATTTCCATTGTCAGAGATATTGTAAAGGTATTCTGCCGTCACAACGAAGTGTTTATAACAATAGCAATAATAATTACAAATTTTGGACACAACAGGTTGGACTTAAATTTTGCGAAAATGATAAATATTAAGTACTTGAAATTATGGACAGAAATGATCAGATTAATATTGACGCTATATTTTAGTTTGTACTTACTTCCAGTGCGACAGAGTTGATTTACGTTGGAGAGAAAGAAGAATTTGCATTTTCTCTTAACTGGTTTTTGTATATGTATTTCTCAGTCAATAATATTGCACATTGTTTCCTTTGTTCACGTTCTGGCAATCACCTTATATAACGTTTATCTATATAACTTGGAATTTTATCAATCACATCGAAATCCATTGAACGGTAAGCCGATTGACCAACGAGGATACACAAAATCGACTGAATGAGGTGGAGACGTAAGCGTTACAGACTAGATTTGCAACAACAGGACGTAGTATCGCCGCTCACGATTTAGAGTCTAGAGCTCCCAATCTTACCCTGTCAAGAAAGGGTAATATGTGTTTGTTACGTAGTTGAATGTCTGACAAGAATGTGCCAAAACTTGGGAGAGTTTTCGTATTTCGATAAAGTTCATCGTCGATGAAACGCCAGTTTTTCTATATCAGCGCTAGTCTTCTGTTCGAGTCTTCGGGCGAACAACTATCTAGACGAGATGTGTCAAAGGGAGAACAATAACCCACCAGATGAGTCATTATTTCAGAACTGCATAGAACGTCATGCAAGTGCCGAGTGAATTAATCCTATCCTAACCATATCCTTACTTTGGCTTACTCTTTTTCGTTCCTAAAAGTCACAATCTGCTTATAATTTAAAAGTGTTCTGTTTCACTTACAAATCAAACCATGTCTCGATTTCACAACTTTTGCTCTACCAATTTTAGATTACAAAAATCCTGGAACAGCTCGTCAGTTCTAGTCCCCAACATCTTATGTTTGCTTTCGGTAATTTGAGCTACCCGAACTGACTACTGTACTGCACAGTAACTGCAACTTTCGAAATAAAACGGGTTTCAAAAATGTCTATGTATGGTGACAAGATCTGACATTTTACGCACAAATTTACATTTTAAGTTGTAAAATCCATATTATTAAGTAATTATTATTATTATATTTGGTGGAATTAAAGTACATATTTTACATTTGGTCAGGGCAATGTCAGTAATTTGATTCAAGTAGGTAATAATGAACGATGAAAACAATAAACAGGAAAGTTATAAATATAATAGTTTGTGTTCTGCAATATGAATTTTTTTTTTCATGTATGAGAGTAACACATTTAAAACCTCGTTGTCATTTATTTAATATTATTCTATACATGAGTTATTTCCAATCTCATGTTTTAAATTGCTCCAAATCAGAACCGAACACCTCATGAGGAACTTGCTACAATTACATATTTAATAATATTAAACGGTAACTTAGATTTGTTTATAGAATAGTTTATAGTATATAATATGAGGAAAAGACACCAATAAACCTTTGTAAGTTTTAAACTGCAAACACGATTTAATACATTAATTTGAATATGAGTAATTGAGGTAGGAGGACATCTACAATTGCATGGTATCATTACGACGTCATCTTGAAGTCCACTATCTTTAATACAGGTTCACTTTTTTAATAGGAAGATGTCATATTAAACATGACCGTACGCAAGGGGGCCTCACATACATCTGTTAGCATAGAATTAGTTCTACTTTAATGGTAGTATGTGATAATAATAATAATAATAATAATAATAATAACAGTTATTATTACTGTTATTATTATTATTATTATTATTATTATTATTATTATTATTATTATTATTATTATTATTATTATTAATACTAAATCAAAAGATTCAGGCTAGGATCCCCACCCTCCTCCCAAGCCAGTCCGCCCTTGGAAGTCAGGACTTCATTTTGGCCGCACTTCTTCGACTCATCTCGAGGAATCAAGAAGAGACCAAAACGAATTATTGCCAGTCATTCGCATGCGGTTATTGTTATATATTTTTTTCCACACAAGTTGTTTCTAAAGTCAGCTCCGTGGGTCAAGAGTAACCCCTGCCTCTACATCGTGAAGTCAAAGATCTTGAGATGAGTACGTATAATAGTATTAATTTGTCTGGCGACTCTTTCCGATCTTTAGAAAGTGAATATGAGAGAACTATGAAATAAGCTAAATAGATTCCCGTAATTTTATTACAAACGACGCTTTCGACATGAGCTTGAGTTTCTGGTTGTCTACATCACTAGTTTTCTTTTTCTACTTTTAACAAAAACAAAACTTCCATACAAAATAATCTAATAAACAGAAAAATTATAGTTATTGAAAGTACGTTTGAGTGCGCGGGCCACATATCATGTCTTCGCGGCCAAGGGTTATAGATATCTAATTTCGCAATATCGAGTAAATGGATACAATGTTGACTCGACAATCTACATTGTATATTAATAGCTCGTGGAATGATATAATTATAAAGAAATACTCAAAAATATATATATTGAAACTATAGTTTCACATATCATTAGCCCATTCGCTCAAGCAGAGCGTTAAACTTCGTCATATTTAAATGCTACAAAAACATTCACTAATACTACTTCTATCACTCATTTTCAACAATTTACTTTGACAATTTAGAATAGAATTTTCTTGACTATTGCTTGTACATAACACTTTTCACTTTATTATGACCGAAACATGAGTTTTACGACATTCAATTCGTAAAAGTGTTCAATTTGCTGAATACACTTCAAGCCAAGTCTTCCCGCCTTAACTGCGATGTCTTGGAATAGTAGGATAAGCGCTGGTTTTAGATCCCGGTGGTCCTGGGTTCGATTTCCGTTGGGTAATCAAAGGAAATTTTTATCATTTGTAATGTTGATACTTGCATTGTAAGATAGCATAAAAATTATTCAATTTCTCTCGGTCTTAGTGTTGAAACAACGTTCTTCAGTCCATATGCAATGAAAAAAGTGAACTACGAAAGATGGCGTCAGCCTTATCAACCTTCATTCCCACTGTTTGGAAATGTAATGCGCTTACAGAAAAATTGATAAATAAGTGAGGAATATCGTTAGTATGGGTAAAAAATATGACTCATCAATAATCAAAGGTTATGGTTTGGCAGCAATTACTTATGTTTCTACTACTACTTCTTCTACTACTACTGATTGAAATATTAATATTTAAGGCAATTCACCATTTCAGATAAATCCTATATAATAAAAAGACTTGGAATTGAATAATCAGAGACTCCATATAATATTGTAATATCCTATGTGATGCCGTAAACAACCAGTTCCACGCTTCAATGTTTACAAACACCACCACATGGTTCAGCAAGAGGATCTCCCACCAGAGGGACCTATAATCACATGCAGACGACGGCTTTTGGTCCCTCCCTTGGAGCAGAAGACGACATCGGAGCAGCAGCGCCACCGACACCCAAAATAACCCTATAAATTGGTTGGACGAAGGCAACTCGATACCAGTTTTCTGGTGACCCTCCTACTGTCTGCTTCGGGACTTTAGGAGTAACCTAACCCCAGGGCCTCTAGTCTGCTTCGGGACTACGCCTATCCTTTCTCCTGGCTTTGCCTGCTTCAGGCCTCTGACTGGGAATTCTAACCTCAGCCGCTTTGCCTGCTTCGGGGCTCTGTTGGCCATCTATCCTACCCACTGCTTGCTTCGGAGCTTTGGGCACCTAATTCCACTCCACTTTGCCTGCTTCGGGGCTCTGTTGGAGATCCTGTCTGCGACCTTACGGTCAAAGACCACCTATATCTCATCTTGATTCTAGAGAGATCAGTTTGCATAGTATTTTGTGAAATTACTTTTATAGACGAAGCTCTTTATAATAAAACTGGTAGTGGGAGTCGATTCCGGACGCTTTTTTATTAAATGATCTACCCCAAAATCCTATATGAGACAAATTTTTACATGGTAGAGGCTTTGACCGACTCAGTATCGATCTGAATACTCTCCTACCGAACAGTATATTTATTAATCTGAAAGTGAACTATTTTTTTAAGGTATGTGATTTTCTTTAGTGTACAATTAGTGAATCAGACTTGATTTTATTTTCAGTGCATGCCTCAATCTAGAACTGGAAAGAACACTTTCCCGGAGGACGGTACAAATATGGAGCAGAATAGACAAGTTCTGCCTCAGGCCACCGAGGAGCAGAAAATAAATTACTTATCCTTAGGTTTAAAGAAAACTTTTTTTTTTTTTTTTTGCAAAAGATAACGTTAAAAACGTTTCCGACTGTTCACGCCTTACAAACGCATTTACATAATCTCGAGAAAGCAAATGACCTAATGAATAAACGCACTGTAAAAACTGTATAGTTGGAATAACCCAGAATTCTGGGTTAAAAAAGTGACAACCACGCCGTATTGTCTTAGAAATCAGAAAATATGGTTATAATAACAATACGAGAAGTCAAAACTAGTAAAAAATAAAAACCTCTGGCATGACCTGGATTCGAACTCACACCGCGCGGCTGTTAAGCGCGTGCGTTATCCACCAGACCAACCGGAATCTTAGTTTAGGCTGTGTGATAACAAGAATTACAGCATACTTTGGAAGCAATTGTTTAGTCACTGAATTTAAAACAAGTCAATTAAAAAAACTAAACCAAACCAAACATCACCCGGAATATTGAATCAATGCCATTAAATGCTAGTTTAGTACAGCAGCTATTTATCAATGTTAACGTATGTTTTGAGAGAAATTGTCTTCACTCTTGGCGAAGTGTACTGAGTGAACTGCAGTGCACTTCGCCAAGAGTGAAGAAAATTTCCCTCAAAACATACGTTAACATTGATAAATAGCTGCTGTACTAAACTAGCATTTAATGGTATTGATTCAATATTCCGGGTGATGTTTGGTTTGGTTTAGTTTTTTTAATTGACTTGTTTTAAATTCAGTGACTAAACAATTGCTTCCAAAGTATGGTGTAATTCTTGTTATCACACAGCCTAAACTAAGATTCCGGTTGGTCTGGTGGATAACGCACGCGCTTAACAGCCGCGCGGTGTGAGTTCGAATCCAGGTCATGCCAGAGGTTTTTATTTTTTACTAGTTTTGACTTCTCGTATTGTTATTATAACCATATTTTCTGATTTCTAAGACAATACGGCGTGGTTGTCACTTTTTCAACCCAGAATTCTGGGTTATTCCAACTATACAGTTTTTACAGTGCGTGATTATGTGGAATTACAACAGACATTTTATTCACTCTGCGATCAGAGCTCACCAGTCAGCAATTTACACTCATCAGCAATCGCTGACGCTTCCTTCCTTGTGCATCGACAACAACTAACCTATCCATTATGTAACCCAACAACTAGTTGGAATCAGTACCAACAAACGACTCCAGTCTTTCCTATACCTTCAGCACAGCAGCTACAAAGTGCATCACAAAATCAGATAACTCCAAATCCTTCCCCCCAAGTTGCTAATCCGAATCCCTCTCCCAAACCCCCAGCGCCTAGCACATCTAGCTATTCCAGTGCAAATAATTCTTTAGATTTCACTAATGTAGCAAATCAAATGACTAAACTGTCTATTCTTGAAGCTCAAAATGATATAAAAACTCACTATTTAGGAGAGGTGGCCGTAACAATTATAGGTCGAAAAATACGAATCATGGTAATCAAACTCGGCAGAGAATTGGAAATAAGAACAGTTCTACAAATAATAAAAATAACAATAGTAATCCTAGGCCGGAAACAGTTACAGTATGCGGTACATGCTATAAAAAGGCCATTCTTCCAATATATGTTATAAGAACAATCAGCAGGAAAACGCCTAGGGAGGCCCCAGGACAAACCCTCTCAAAAACATGTTCTGAGGGCCGAGAAACAGGAAAGGAGTGAACAACAAAAATTGGAAAACACATCACTTTATGCAGTGGCTCCGTTATCAGATAGAAGGGAGAACATTAAAATGTTAAATCAGGAACATAAATTATTAATTAATGTGACAATTAATAAAGAAAAATATCCTGTAATCATAGACACTGGCAGTTCATAGAGTCTTTGGCCTAAAAATTGGCTTCCACAAACACACAATTGATTCCTTTTAGCACAAATCTATGAGGAATTGAGAATTCCGTCGTAATTTTACGCTAATAGCGTTGATTAAGTTCAGAATTGGCTCAACAACATTTTCTCATTATTTCAGAATTTTAGAACATGGAGAGTATTTGCCTTTATTCGGTGAAGACATTCTAAATCGATTACAGACTAAAATTAAATTAAAGAATAACATTTTGTCGGTATACAAGAAACCACGGCCTCCGCAGTATCCAATTGAAATTGATACCCAGGAAAATTATCTGCTAACGCTATGCATACAATAAAACAGCACAAGTTGGCTGATGTTTTTACAACTCGATACCAGTTATCTGGTGACCCTCCTCCTGTCTGCTTTGGGACTTTAGGAGTAACCTAACCCCAGGGCCTCTAGTCTGCTTCGGGACTACGCCTATCCTTTCTCGTGGCTTTGACTGCTTCGGGGCTCTAACTGGGATTATTAACCTCAGCCGCTTTGCTTGCTTCGGGGCTTTGTTGGCCAACTAACCACCCACTGCCTGGTTCGGAGCTTTGGGCACCTAATTCCACTCCACTTTGTCTGCTTCGGGGCTCTGTTGGAGATCCTGTCGGAGATCCTTAGGTCAAAGACCACCTATAACCCACCTTGATTCTAGAGAGATCAGTTTGTATAGTATTTTGTGAAAATACTTTTATAGAAGAAGCTCTTTATAATAAAACTGGTAGTGGGAGTCGATTCCGGACGCTCTTTTTATTAAATGCTCTACCCCAAAATCCTATATGAGACGAAGTTTTACAATATAAAATATGTAGTCAAGTCTCTACTTTCTATTATTAAAATACTACTACTACTACTATTATTAATAATAATAATAATAATAATAATAATAATAATAATAATAATAATAATAATAATAATAATAATAATAATAATAAATAAATAAATAAATAAATAAATAGCACAATACCGATTAAGTAAACAGTACGTTCCAATGAAGATACAATAATTTCCTCGATGGGATTCGAACCTGCGTCTCTGCCATACGAGTTTCATGCTTTGCCAACCTGCATTTTTCACAAGTGCCACCTCACGTCCTTTCGGATTATTTCAAAAACGACAATGATACAAACATAGAAATATTCAGGATATTTATAGTTCCGACCTTGCTCTTCAGAGTGATTCGGAACCCCCTTTCTACTTCACCTTTCAATCGTTAGTAATCTGCCACAAATTCCTTATATAAAGATGAGAAACTAAACTAGTAGTTAAGGAAGATACAAATAGAACGTTCTATATCTTCACGTGTTGATAGAATTCAATGAATGCGAAAATAACGCCTGTTGTTTTTTCTTCTTTGGAAATTAGAAGTTACAGTGATTATTACATTGCCATTTCTCATTAACATCACACCTTTCAAATTGACACATTTTAAGTTCGCATAATTAGGTACTTCACATACTGTATTTTTGACAGATCCTGTTGCGTAACCGATTTATTGCGCTCTAAACAAACACTCATGATTATTTAATGTTATTACTTAGATTCTTCCTTTACCATAACTGGCAACTATGAAACTTCTAGCTTCTTTGACTATATTTCTTGTCGATTTCAATTCAATCAAGTTATCTGGTATTTGTATTCCAATTAACTTTTCATATAAACGTCAACTTCGAATATGACTGGTACTATTGCTGATCCATCTTCTTCGATGAAATTTTACTTTGATTACGTTACTACTAGTCCACAATTTGCAATAAAAATATTTCATTATTTTATATTCAACAAACTCAACTCTAATAACAAAATATATACCACTGTTACTTATTGTCTATTATACATCTCTTGCAATATTCCCTGTTAACATTACCAAAACACAAATAACACGGAGCACATTCGTTTAACATCTATCATCACATCATCGGTATATTGGCCCTACCTACACTATATTCTGCGTCTGACATCAATTCGATGTTATTACATTCCTACAATTTTTATTTGGTTTCTGAAGATGAGACAGAATTTATCTTATCCTGTTGCGCAAGGGCGGACTTGCGGCTCACCACTTTGTAACGTACCTTAGAAAAAAAACAAATGCAGTTGCACAGAATTGAATATTAGTTTCAGTTCCTTTAGATCAGAATAAATACCATTGAAATAAAGAATTTAAAAGGAAGGGGGAAACAAAGGTAATTGTTCAGAATAGGAATCTAGCTCAACTAAATCGGGGAGAATTATTGTTATTATTAATTATTATTTCAAAAATGACGTGAATTTATATCATATCCAAAAACTAAATAATTTCTCATCTAAGGTTAAAATGCCAAATGTAAATGCGCCGAATAAGGTCTAATAGTAATTAATTTTGTAATAAGAAAAGAAAGTGATTCTTACTAAATACTTTACATAAGGTCAAATAGAGCTGAATACAAAATATAAGCGAGTGAATTCTCGATACAACTGATAGAAACTGAATTGTTTCTTTAATACTATTGAAAAACTTGATCTCTTAACAATAACTTCAAAAATAGGTACAAAATATTAACATTAACTAGGGAATATATATATAAAAAGAATTTACCAATATAATGTATAAATTGAATAATAGGAGATCTTCCAAAAATTAGTCACGAAATAAACCACCTTAAATGACCGAGTATCACATGTTGATCAAAATCAAAATGGTCAAGAATAATGAAACTTACGTTGATATATACGTTGAGACTTTAAACCCAAACACACTTCAGAATAAGAAGATATATATACAACCCAATATCAAATATATATATATATATATATATATATATATATATATATATATATATATATATATATATATTTATATATATATATATATATTAAACTTTCTTACAAATGAATTATTCTATATAACAATTCTGGACGTAACTTCAGGATTAATTATACTTGGAAATCTCAAATATCAAAAATTGTAAAGACAATAGGCGATGTTTGACCTATCCCATTCCGAACTATTATATTCAACCTAACCCCGAGCTTTCAAATGTAGGACGAGTAATTCCAAAAGTTACCGTTGGAGCTGACTGCTAAGCATACGGTGTCACGTCACTCAGCTTCCTCCCGACAGTAGCTAAAAACACTACAGGAAACTAAACCAAATTATCAAGACTCTCAAGAGACATTTAAAACTACGGAATAGAGATTAGATCTCTAACCGTTACAACTATAAGAAACTAAAGCATACATTCATGGCAACTCTTCGAAGGAAAGCCACCATTGATTTAGAAACATGTGGAAGGAAATGAATTGGATGCTCGTTATTATTATTATTACCACGCTCACACTTCGCGCTCAAGACGGTTCTCTTTGACGACTAGCTCTATATTTTGACCTTTGTTCAACAACTCTTTCTGTGCATTTTGATTTCGTAAAAAAAAAAGTTTTCATCGCACTTTATAAGGTGTGTCAAGAAACTAATATCCCACGAATGATGCAGCACTTGTCTCTATATATCCATTGTAACCTGTACCTGAGCTGGGGTCTACTCCTGTGGCTCAATACGATACTTCCTTGTGTTTTACCGAAGTTTGCGAACGCGACGAAGTAGAGTGGACTGGTATTGCCGAATCGGCAATTGTTGTATACTTATGGATTCATTTTTCTCAATAGTGTGCCGAATGAACTCAAAATCTGTTACTCTATGTCAGTTGTACTTTGGTTGATCTTCAACATTTTTACAACATGCATGCAATATCTGAAATCAACCAAGCTTTTGTATTGTAGTTTATTGCCTTTTCCCTTTTGTATAACAAATATTTTGGGTTGTTGCCGCAGTGTTAATCTCGTACTAGAATTTATACAATAACAATTCACATTTCAGATATTGCTGAACACTTATTGTATGCGGCTCTAAAATGACTGAAGACACTGACTTAGGTGGCCTTCGTGTTAAATAGTCTACTCGCAACACTATCTCTTCAGCCAATTTAACTTTGTATTTATGAATGATCATGACGCAAAAAGGCACCTGATATTTTTGAGTGAAATTTTTGCAAACCTTGTTATGGAAATATGACAAGACTTGATATTCAAGCTTATAATGCTAATTATATAATTCTTATTATTTTAACATTTTAAGTAATAGTTTGAGACATGCTCTCAGAGTCTATTAATAAAAAAATAAATATATTTTTGAAAATTATAACTTTGCAAGCAATACACGACTTATTTAGGCAGCACTATTAAAATAGAATCAGTGAACTAATACCTACAAATTCATGTAAATAACAATTTGCGAAACACCAGTAGCTGGTTCCATATTAAGAAGAACGTGCATAAACATGTTTCCTTCCTTTCGATTCCCTCTCTATCTTTCTGATACATCAGTTCAGTCCTGAAATGACGTTAGTAACGTGAGCCACTATGTTTGTTTTGGTGTAACTAGTAATATATAATACAGTAATGAAAGCTCTTCAAGCCAGGACTCTGCTTTCTCAACCTAAAACCGAAACACACTCGTTATATATCAGATACACTAATAGGCTTGTAGAGCGTACAGTTTACTGTTAGATCAAAAACCGGAATTTGTTGTCGGATATTAATTACTTACCTGTTATATTGTGTTGCGAGATTTCATACGTAGGTTGACATAAATCTTAAATTTCATAGGATCCTCATGGGTTAGACAGCACCGAAACCCACTGGTATCATCAGCCTTATCTGCTTCAGAATCCTTATATTATCATCACGAGAGGTCAACTTAGTTAGAAAACTCTGAAAATGCAATAATAATAATAATAATAATAATAATAATAATAATAATAATAATAATAATAATAATAATAATAATAATAATTTTCCATGTAAATTCTTAATCTCCATCAGTCCTTATTAACAGAAAGAACAATGTTGAGAACAGGTGTCTAGAACAACATAAGGTGTTAATATTGCCAGAATATGTCAAGATAAAGAAACTGCCTCAAATGTAAAAAATTATCAAACGTTACTTAAAGCTAGAATGGAAACGGAACCAGATGAATATATCTCTTTATACCAATAATGTCTATGAGGTTAAGTTGACTTCAAACCATATATTTTCTCTTCTGACATGAACCTTACTACAATTCCGAAACTGAGTCAAAGATCGGAGTACTCCCTAAATCCAGAAAACCCTTTAAGTACAGGTAACACGTGTTTCACAAACCGAATTACGACACAGTGTTGACGTCAAAAGCATGACTGTCTAATGGACAACGGGATCTTTCCACACATTGCAGAAAGGTTAAAATTTAACCCAGTACTAAACTAAAACTTTACTCTTTTCTTTGTGACTAGTTTACCATAAAAAATTTAAGAACATAGAAAATATAATAACTACCTTATAAATAGTTAACGTGTTGGTCCTCTAAATTATAAATGTTTTCCTAAATTTAATGGAATTAACATTCTATCAAACAAACATTGTAAAGAAACTGACTCAATATTCAACCAAAAGACTCACTTGTAATGTGTGAACAATATGAAACTCGGTCTTCAGCTCACAAGAGAGGTGCCAAATCTGTCCTTGTCCTAAACGACGCGAAGTTCTTCCTCAGTAAGTGGATGTGCTTCAAATTAGAAGACTAACAAAAAATAATTAAATATTTACAAGGAAAATTACTTGAAAACCGAAGTAAAGTCTCTTAGCAATTTTCATTGATCCGTAAGCTTCGTCATTTTTCTCAAATTGTACAAAACACTAAATGGTGAAAAATTTAACATGTTGAAAGGAAAAATAATATATTATTAAAATGAAAAGCATGATATATATATATAATCACTTCGTGCATTTTGAAGTTTTAATAATTTAGCTTAGGTTTTAATAAATTTGGATTTTTATTGAATAATGCTAAAATTGGTTACTTTGCGTTAGTTACTTAATGTATAATCATTGCAGCTCAACTGAGTTGTCTAGCAATGAAGTATAAATTGACTTACCTATTATTTGATTGTAGTTTAAATATAAAGTGAAACAATTTGCTTGATTCATTAACTAATGTTTAATATGGTATAATGACGTATTGTAACTAAGAATGCCAAATGTTATCAAGTGTTGTTCACAATAACTTATAGTAACTATATAATATTTAACATACTTGTGCTTAGAGTAATGTGGATTCATACGATGAAATTTGTAGTCGATGTAAGACATATCCTCAAGAGTCCTCCTTATGAAAAGTTAATAGTTAAGGCTACTTGTGAAGGGACAAGTGTACACTAAGAAAATATTGTTTGTGACACTTTGTATGTCTCCTTCACGATACAGTGGTGGTGTCATGCTCCTTTTACATTCACCATAGTTTCGTCTATGACATTTTTAAAATTAACATTCTTATTGTTGCCTCAACAGAGATGAATCACTCAGAAAAAGTATAATCATTTGTTTCTTTCAAAAAAAACTTAGTCATAAAGAGTTTTGTACAATTAAAATGAAGAGTGTCCTTACATATTTGTTGTAATTTGTAACGAGTATAGGACATTTATATTGAAAAGTGGTACAAAATATTTGTAAGCTTATATTCGTCGCATTAAAAAATACGAAATATTTTATGTTGAATTCTGGATGTTTAAAGCAATATTCCATACTGAGGTTAGAGCGTGCAGATGTGTCGCCACTTGTGAAATGTCCATCATTTGTATTAAAATCAGCATGATTTCCTTCAAGTTACAAATTTTTCGGACTTCAATACATATTGTCTTACTTTAAAATTAACAATCGTATATCCTTATTCATCATCAATAAAAGTATAGTTAACTATTTACACTTTCCTACAACTAAATATTATTCAAAATACCAATATATATATCAAAGTTTGTCGTTGGAGTTACCTACCACCCTGTATATATATATATAGGCCTATATATATATATATATATATATATATATGTGTGTGTGTGTGTGTGTGTGTGTATGTGTAAAAGTTGTAATAAAATGGTTCTAATTATATACTATAATTTCGTTTCATTTTCATTCCAGCAAGAATGAATGGTATACATGTGCAAATTTTATTGGTATACAATATACTTACGAATGCGGAATGTGGGGGAAGAAAGTCTACAAATATTGAAAGTATATTTCCTAAGTTTCTACAAGAAGATAAATCGAAAATGTTCCATTATGATCATATTCACGAAAAAGAAAATTCTTATATTGGGAGTGAGAATGCCATTACTCGGTATCGGAGGTCTGTACAGGACAATAAAAGGCTAATAGGTAAATATATGTTTTTAAATAATTGTTACTTGAATTAATAAATTACAGGTACATTGTTGATAATATGTTTTAGAAACATTACAAGTATACATGTCTATGAACATTTTATTTACGTACACTATAGAATCTTGAAGAATTTCAATTTCCTAAAACTGTAAATCTCCATCGATTTATATCAAAGCATTTATTGAGATGTTTTGTATTCCCCATTCAGAAGAAACCGAATAACCGAAAATTGTTTTTACAACTATTCCAAAAAGAATGACTACACTGATTATAGTTGTCTTGAACTGGGAATCCTCTAAGACCAACTTCGGGTATCTTAAGAAATAGTAAACCAAAAATGCCAGGTTCGAGTTTTCAACAAAAGCTTTGTAATTGGCAATGGATTTACGAAAATATAGTTTATATATTTTAAATGTAATAAGACATATTGAAATGTTAATTGTAGAAGAAATAACATTCATTGAAATAAGTAATGATACAGTATTTTGATATTATACATACGCTTAACGCTTATTGGTTTTGTCACCTAAGTTTCCACACATAAACGAACATATCTACTGAAATGGAAGACAGCGACCATAAGTCTAATATCCATAGTAGAATGAAAAAGACGAAAAAGAAGACAACAGCATTTACGACGGTTATGAATGCCGTTCTTTTATTCAAAAGGAATGCGGAAGTGATGTTCATGTTAGCTCAGGGATTTCTAATTGTAAGATCGTGACTTCGATTCACATTTTGGAGTGTTCACAGAAGGTCTCCACTGACTTCTATCCTTAGGCAACTGGAACCAGTTTCTACTTTCTATTCCTATTTCTGAGAGAAACATATTAATCATATAATCCCATCTGCGCTTAGGTCTTCCTAATGGTTGTTTTCGATTGGTCTTCCAGATAAGACTGTGAAAGCGTTATTACTTCCTTCTATTCTGGCTATATGACCTGCCACCTGGGCCTACTAGACTTAATGATCCGAACAATGTTTGGTAAACCGTATAAATTATGTAATTCCTCGGTATGAAGTTTCCACGATTCCACATTCCCGTTCTTCTCGGGTCTCAATATTCGCCTCAGGATCTTGTTCTAAAATGCTTTCAGTCTATGTTCTTCCCTCTGAATAAGCGAACACATTTTTCAACCATACAGAAAAACAGGAATGATTATCATAATATATAATTTAAGCATCAAATTTCTGCTTTTAGTCGACACGAATTCCCTGCTTTTAGTCGACAGTTAATTTTTGCCGTATTATGATCCCATTTATTCCCATTTACGAACTTCCATTTATTTAGTTTTCTCTACATTTACTTCTAAACCCAAGTTCCTGCAAGAGTTTATTAAAACCTCTGCATTTCTTTCTATTATTCTCCTATCATCCCCTTTAAAATTTACACAATCATAATACGCCATAACTATAGAATACCGGCTCTGGTTGCTACCTTTGATTTTCTGTATAGGGTATTTCAGTAGTAAGTCGAATAATAATGGCGACAATACATCTCCTTGTTTCAGACCATTCTCGACGTGAAAGCTCATGGACAAAAATTTCCCTATCCGGACTTAACTTTGGGATTCATTTAAATATATCTTAATTAAACTAATTGGGCTTTTCGGTATTCCAGATTCTGTGCCAATGTTGTACAATGTTTCTCTCCTGAGTCGTAAGCATTTCTAAAATCAATAAATAGTTAATGCATCGAGGTATTGTATTACCACGTCTTTTCGAATATTTGCCGAATGGTAATATTTGGTCGATAATTGATCGGAGTCATCTAAATCCACACTGCGTATGAGGTCATCCTTGCTAATAGCATGTTTGACAGTTTTTTATAGGATGTTGACACAAGACAAATGCCTCGATAACTATTATATACAGCTTTCTCATTTGAAGAACAACTGTACGAATATAATCGAATTGTTTTGGGATTAACTAATGGTAGTGCTACATTAGCATTTTGTTTAAATAAAGTAATAGGACAAGATCTTTTTGCAAATGTGTTTTTCTATGCCGATGGTATTTTAATCATGGGGAAAACACCTAAAGATTATTTTGAAAACTTGAATGAAGTTCTGGAGCGTTTGGAGAAAGCAGGCTTAACCGTAAATATAGAAAAATCTAAATTTTCCAGGAAATCCATTGAATTCTTAGGTTGTTTTATAGATGCTCAAGGAATGTTTTTCAAACGAAAATACAGGCTATAAAAGATCTACCCGTTCCTACTAATTTAAAAGAAACCGAAATATTGGGATTGTTTAATTGGTTTCGAAAATCAATACCTCGATTTGCAGAAATCGCATATCCTCTATTATCAATAACTAAGAAGGGAATCCCATGCCAATGAGGCACCTTACAAGAACACAGTTTTAACAAATTAAAAATGTGTATTATGAAAAAATATGTCTAAATCATCGTTGATATGATCGTCCTTTTTATGTGCGATGTGATGGTTCATTATCCGGAATTTCTGGTATATTATGGCAACCTGAACCTACAACAAATGAGTCAGGTGTTATTCACTGTGTTAGTCGAACATTGAAAAACACAGAGAAAGGATATACGACTACAGAAATCGAATTACTTGCTGTACGCTTCGCATTTCAGAAAATCGTTCCATACATCACTGAATGCCATTTTACAGTTATAACGGATCATAATTCGTTACGACATTTCAAGAAAGTACAGAGATATAATAGCGGGTTATTAAGTTGGTTCTTAGAACGTCAATCTTTTGATTTTGAGGTACAACATATCAAAGGAGTCAACAAGGGTCGAGTGGATACATTATCGAGACTGTTTCCAAATGATAATCGTCGAATACTATCAATAAATTCATTCAAAATTTTACAGGAACTACTAAATTACATAGTTTGTGGATCTGTCAAAGGAAAGGTAGATCCACATAAACTATTCGCAAACCGTCAAAACTATGCAACTGGTGTTTAGGTAAAATTAGTTTAAGGTCGCGTAAACTTTCTAACAGCTGAATAAAATTCAAGCCATATTTAATGTTGCTCGGCCTAGAGATACAGTAATGTATCTGAGTACAGGTGACCGAAATTAGGAAAAGACGGAAGTTTGTTGTTTCTGTGGAACACATGAGACTCTTTGTATATGTGGGCACGAAATTACGAAAACAACATTGAGCGCAGTAAAATTAAATAGCTCGGTGAATAAACCAGTTTTATTCAAGCAGTTAAATCTGGGAGGAGACAGGAGACTCAAACAACGTCCAAACGAAACTCAAATATGCATGAATACCAAAGTTACTCGGTCACACAACTGTATGTTGATTGCGGAGACTTTTGATGTAGGCATGATCCTTCCTGCTAATATTCTTATGCCCACAAAACAAGTTTAAATATATAAAACTTTAATGATTTGGTTACCAAAATATTTAACATTATAGCTATTGTACATTTGAAAGTTATGTATTTGTTTATTCAACATAAAAATGATCTGCTCAATTTTCTTCCTTAGTAATTACAGATTTAATCACTAGGTTGTTAGCTTAACAATGCAGTGAGCGGCCACTTTACGGTACATTCACTGAAAATGAATAACATCAATAATTCATCACAATGTGGCAGGAGAGTTCAAGGTTATATATATGTATATATATATATATATATATATATATATATATATATATATATATATATATATATATATATAGAGAGAGAGAGAGAGAGAGAGAGAGAGAGAGGAATTCTCCACTGAAACCAATGATTCCTCTTATTAATATGGTGAATATTGTAGTTTTTGTTTGCTCGTCAATTAAGTCAGTCATTCACATGAATAGGTTAAAAGATATATATTTATTTCTCGTGTCAACTTTTTACTAAGAATGTTTTACATTAATGGGAAATATGACACCATTTTAAAAATCGTATTATGAAAATTTTGAACTAAAGTAATATATCTGATATGTTTATCAAGTTAGTTCTTCAATTCTTGATTTTTGTAGGATAATCACGTTCCAAAATAGGAATAGGACAATTCTAAGTGTGAAAAGATAAATAAGTTTAAAATTATTATATATTTTCAAAAGAAAATATTTTGAATGAAATATCCGCAACTCGTATAGGAATACTATAATAATGTTATAATGATAGGTATTGAGCTATTGCAAATAGTATTAAAATTATTTTCCATATTACCGTATCATATACCTGTAAATCATGAAATAAGGTGTCACTATTTTATTTTCTTCATGTTTGGCCATAACTTTGAAAGCCCCATTTGGTGCAAAGGAACGGAACGCCATCTTGTCTCCTTGTTGATCACCTGTTGTAATGTAGCTCAATTGCTATCTTACTAAAAACAACTTTCTCTAATAAAATAATAGTTTTGTCATCTCGCCTGTAAACCTACGAAAATGGAGTTAAGTTCCTCTGGTTCTCGTGCGATGTTTTAATACTGATATTATGTGTATAATAGGGAAATGTATATTTCTGGTAAATTTCATAGGAAAATAATTTTATATATACGAAAATTTGAATAGTAAAACAAAATGTTTCATTTCAATAGTTTCAATAGTTCAGGTACAACTTATTTTACATTTCCATTTAATAAATAAGCAAACAAACTAATCTTTCATAATTATTTAAAGATGTTATAAAGTAAATCAAACTGAGTTATATAATATTGTTGAAGGAGCAGCAAAGTCATCCCATCACAGTTGCTTCAACTATATAATTGACAAAAAAAAAAAGAGAACTATGTCAATAACTTATGCTAATTTATTAAGTAATACATTTAAAATAAATTGTAAGGAATTCATGTCTACAATATCTTGTAAGAATATAAAACGGAAGCGAAATGCGTCTTCATTTCTAAGTACTTTTATTTTAAGCATTTTATAGGGAATAACTATTTGTGATTCTTTTCTTAACTTTTTATTAATAACTTTGTGTCTTTTTGTTTATTCTTAGAACGTGCACTTATCCAAGACAATCTGACTGAGTTCTACGTCTTTGATGGAACATTATCTTTCAAATTTCGACTAAAAATGCCTTTAGGTGGATTCATTATGATTGCGCTGTCTGAACAAAACTATTTCAGTTCTACGTTTTATCGTTCTAGGATCTATATGTTGAGACTGACTTACAATGACTTTCTACTTGCAAACCATTTAGGTACAAGTACAAAATTAGGGCAAGGCACATATTTAACAAGATGTACCGATGAAAGTACCGAACCCGATTCTATTCAGTATGGAAAATATCGGAGCACGTATTATCGCTGTGGTTCTGCAAGAAGTCTGAAGGATGTAAGTATTGAGTGTTTTAAATGCTTTTGATTCTAAATTAAAACATATACACCAAAATGCTTTTCAAGTGTCCAATTAACTTGTTGTCAGAATGTAAGTGTTTCTTAGTAATGCTATAAAAATTAATATCAAATTATAAAGTAATGATATAATAATAATAATAATAATAATAATAATAATAATAATAATAATAATATGTATTCTAACATTATTGGTAGGTCATCTGGTGGAACTGAAAAGCTTCCATAGTAAATGATCTTCAGCTATCATATTCGTCTTCATATACAATTTTCTTGTTTTGATAGCGTACGACAATTTATTGTAGCCTCTTTTGCCTCTCTTTTTTCAACAAACATACCATCTACAACACCCCTCATGGTACAATGTATTGTTAGTCAGTGCTCCAACTAGTTTCTTTTTCTCATTTGTATAATAACTAAAATTGTCGTTTTCTCCCAGAACATCTCATTCACATACATTTTCCGCTCGACCCAGCTAAGTGTGTCCACTCAACTCCAGAACCACATTTCGAAAGCTTCCAGTCGTTTTTCATAAGTTTTTCCTAATGTTCGTGTGTCTTCTCCATAGAATACAATCACTAAAACGTATTATGAGTCTTTTTCATAACTGTTTATTGAAAATCTCAGAACATAGGCTATTTTCCCTCCTAAAATATATATATATTTTTTGCAATTTCTATTCTAACTTTTATTTAACCTTTGTAATTCATATCATCACTAATAAAACTACCGAGAATAGAACCTGATATCTATTCTTCTTTCTACTTTCTTTATCTGTATTTGACACCGGCCGTTTCATTTCAATCACCACATTTTTCTTCTTCCTAGCATTTATTTTCATCTAACATTTTTCATAGTCATTCTTTAACTTTTCAAACCTCATTTTTATTTTCTTTACAGATTTCGCAACTAGCGCCGTCTTTTCTGCATTCCGAATACAGCAAATTTTGCTGCTCCTAAAATCCCATCTTTATAATGTAGATTCTTATTCACTATCTCTTTTAGTTAGATAATGTAGGCAAGAGACAGCCTGAATATGAACTTCCCTTTCAATTGCAATCTTCTCTGTCACTTTTTCTAATATTTTATCAATTATTTGTTGATTCATCCTTATGTTTTTTAATGAATCTATACAACACAGTTATCATCTAATTTACCATCTAATTCTTGTTATGCAGGTCCCCTTAACTAAAAGTTTTGACAACCCTGTATAACGTTTATACGTATTTACTTGAGCGTAAAAGAATTAATCATTTATGTTTTAAATATAAATCTTTGTTTTAATTAAATAGTGAAATTTTTAAGCATTTCTAAACATTTTTGATTTCTTTATATGTTCTTTCCATATACATCTCACTTACGAAAACACGATCTATGCTTTTGTTCTTGAGTTAGAACATATTTCATTAATTGGATGCGAATTTACCAAGTTATTTGTCAATTCCGTGTCAAAAAGGATATCCACGTTAACCTTCAGCCCAATGAGATACCAATATTTTGGCAAAAGCAAGATTAATCCAGTTTAAACTATTTTTATTCGATTTCCTTCGTTCAGCGCGAAAAACTCTAGCAGTTTATTGGTAATTGATCCTGACCTCAGTAGTTTGACGCCATAGGCATAGTGCCCTTCTCACTACATTTTGAAGGACAAAGGTCGTGCATATTCACTCTGTCCGAAATTTATGGAAATGTGATAGGCTACTGCAAAACCAGGTAAATTCATATCAAAATAAATAAGATTAGAATAAACACTTAGTAGCAATATAGGACTGCAATTTCACGAATAATAACAATCTTTACGTAGGAACAAAGAAAATTTAAAATTCTCAATGATTGACAAGAACCGCCATGATAGTTGTAGATATAGGAAGGAGAATTGCATGGAAGCAGTGTCTTTTTTTCACAAGTGTTCAGTGAAATTAATTTTGGAAATTTTTTGGCCTCCAATGATTCTCCAATGAACTTAGTTTCTGTAAAATTTACTGAGATTTAGTGGTCATTATAAATGCACTGAGAGCTTGGTCATATATATATATATATATATATATATATATATATATGTGTGTGTGTGTGTATATATCTCGCATCGTAAGGAGGGCACCGTATAATAATTTGGCCTTTTGTATTTTTGGCCACATAGTTAGGTACATTTGTGTGTGTGTGTCTAGGTGTGTTGTATATATATATATATATATATATATGTGTGTGTGTGTGTGTGTGTGTGTGTGTGTGTGTATGCATGCAAAACAACTGGTTAAACTTTGACAAGTGGTTTTGAAGATTTATTATTGATTGAAAGTGTTTATAGCAGGATTTATTCATAAAATAAAAACTTCATATTTCCAAGCAATTTTATAAAATCTAAATAGTTATCACGAATGGAATTTTTAGGTTTACGAATAGTTGAAGTAATGGCTTACTAAAAACAAATGCCGATTTTTTCCAAGTATATGTGTGTTTGGAGGAGTTATATATTTGAATGTTTACACAAATTAACATTTCCAGGATGAGGTGCAGTAAAAGGGAGTCCAATATGACATATTTTATTCTAGTAATAATGAAGTAGATTCAGAATATTAGACATCGTTGATTAGTTATGAAATATTCTGGATAATAACACATAGAAAACGGATGATTTATGAAACCCAAATTCTTAGTCGTTAGCTGTTGATTTAATTTTATTTCAAATGTGCTTTTGAGTTCTTTCTATTTATACGTAATTGGATTGACTTTGCGTAGGGGCTGCCATAGGACAGCCACTAGTGTACATATCTATGTCTATATCTATCTATGTATCTCTCTCTCTCTCTCTCTCTCTCTATATATATATATATATATATACACGCAATTTTTTGACAATTGTCCCGTCGGCAGCGTATATAGTTAGAACATTTGAGATTCGTGGAAAATTGTCCCTTTCTGTTCAGTAGTTTGTGCGCAGGACCGGTTGGAATGAAATGCGATGTTAATAGACTCAAAATTATAGGCAAACAATATATGCTATACAAATAAACTTTCAAAGAAAGAAAAAGTGAGAAAAAAATTGTTGGGAATCGAACCCAGGTCTCTTGCCCATTACGCTCACGTCATTCTCCTACACTACGGAATTCCTCAGATTTTCGACTTCCTACATACTGCTCACATAGTACGGGTACGTAGTGGTCCGGCAACTGTGGAATTATATACCTCTAAATTTGGAATAGTAATCGTGTTATATGTGCGTTTTTTTAGTATCATTAAGGAAATGATGTCTTGTTATTTAATTGTAATAAGAAATGAGAAAGACACCATTCTAATACGCTGTTGTACTGCAATGCAAAAAGTGGTTTGTTTAAAATGCTATAAACAAATTTCTAAAAAGCCTTGAATAATATTTATATTTCAAATTACTTAGTTAATAATCGGGTTCATTGAAAATATAAGAGTAAAGATACAGGAAGACTGTATGTAATTGCCCTGTATATGTAAACATTTCAAGAAGTCTTGCTGTACAGAAAGTATATTTGTACCAAAGGACATCATTACAATATAGTCTACTACGTTACAGTGCAAAAACTAGTGTTCAATCAAATGTTATAAACTTATGTTTAAAGAGCCTTAACAAAATTCATATTTATAAATTACCTACAAATAGTAGTCTTCACTGAAACTACAAGACGAGAGATACAGGTAGACTGCAAGAAATTGTCCAGTAAATATGAAATGTTTCAAAAAGTTTTGCTGCAGGTGATATGTACTACTGTGCCGAAGGTTTCCATTATAAGGGACTTTTCTACATTACACTGCAAAAGTAGTGTCCTCTCAAATACTACGAACAAATGTTTAAAAAGCCTCCAACAATATTCATATTTATAAATCACCTACAAATTGTAGTCTTCATTGAAAATACAGGAATAAATATACAGGGAGACTGCAAGAATGTGTGCAGTTTATATGAAACTTTTCAAGAAGTCTTGCTGCAGGTATGTCCAAGGTTTCCATTATAATCCACTGTACTACATTACAGTACAAAAGTAGTGTTCACTCAAATGCTATGAAAAAGATGTAAACAATTTCCAACAATATTCATATTTGTAAATTACCGAACAAATTGTTGTCTTCATTGTAAATACAAAAATAAATATGCAGGAAGCCTGAAATATGTTCGCACTCTTATATCACACATATGAATAACTGTTCCTGCAGGTTATACGTACAATTAACAACAACGACACTATTATAATACATTGTACTAAATTATATTGCAAAACATAATATTTAAAAAAAAAATGCTACGAATAAATATTTAAAAGGCTGAAAAAAAATCATATCTGTAAACAGTGAGTGTTTTCGGAAAATGCAAGGTTTAATACGTAGGCTATTGCAAGACAGTGTCCGCTGTTTATGTTTCAGAAAATAAATTTTGTTATTATCTCTAAGATGTATAGATGTGCGCAAAGTGTAGATAATAAGCCATGTACATGATTTGCAGAGTAGAAGTAGTAATAGTTTTTTCTAATAAATTGTGTGTTTGCTGTTCAAAGTTAAATGGAAGAAATAATACCGGTTGAATTGATGTATGTGTTGGTAACAGGTGTCCGCTGTAAAGGGAAGTGAATTCCTCAAGGAATTGTTTTCTAGAACTTGACACCTCATGGCAAAGCCATGACCGGGGGTCTTGGGGCGGAGCCCCCAGCGAGCTTTAGCGAGTAACACCTCTAAAATCGGAATAGTAATCGGGTTATATATGCGTTTTTTAGTATCAATAAGGAAATGTCTTGTTATTTGATTGTAATAAGACATGATAAAGGTACCATTTTAATACACTGTTATACTACAATGCAAAAAGTAGTGTTGTTTAAAATACTATAAATTTTTTTTAAAGGCCTCCAATAATATTCATATTCTAAATTCCCTTTTAAATAATCGGGTTCATTGAAAATATAAGAGTAAAGATACAGGAAGACTGTATGTAATTGCCCTGTATATGTAAACACTTCAAGAAGTATTGCTGCCCAATAAGTACATTTGTATCCTCGTCGCCATAAGTGCCTTTACATCGCAGTGACGGGTATGTGACCGCGCAGTACTCCAACGAAGGGATGGTTGCATAAGAATTTGTGATTAATTTTGAAGAGTTTTTATTTTGACTAGGGAATTAACATAGGTGAAGGGAGTAAAGACACAGATTTGAAGCATCAGTTCACTGTTATTGAAGCATCAGTGCACGAAAAGATTCATATTGTCAGTTTTTCTATTTACTGTTTTATATGTTAAGTAAAACACCACAATATGTATCACTGATATCGCAGATCGTATTATTTTTTAAAATCGTGTTTGTAACCTATTGTCAAAACATTCATCTCCAGACATGATGTAGAGAGAAGAGAAAGAGATACGACATCTGTAATGTATGTATATGTGATTCACTAAGTAACTGTAGAAATTAGTTAAAGGACACATAAGAGAGCGAAAAGGAGCTCTAGAAGTCTGAACTTTTATGAAACGTCATAGATAGGTGAAAATATAGTTAAAAATTGCAAAAGGTATCATGTAAATTACCTCTCTTTTCTTATATTCTAGTATACTTTTTCTTTCACATCCAAACATCTCTATTCAGAATTACGAGATAAAGGCGAAGAGAGAAACATTTCCATTTCAAGAATTATATCAGGAAAAAAACCTTTTGACTTAGACTAGATTCGAACTCGCAAACCTTGAATCCATGGCTCAGCGCTCTACCGATTGAGCTAACAACTACTGTTGGAAAAGCCAGATTTCTACAACTACCGGTTGCTGAATGGTGTGTATTAACCAAGTTTGCCGAGATAATTGCTTCATATAGCTATAATAATAATAATAATAATAATAATAATAATAATAATAATAATAATAATAATAATAATAATAATAATAATAATAAAGCAGAAGAAGAACAGAATCGAAAAAGTCACATATTTTAATTGAGGTGATATAGAATTCAGCGTGTCTTTCAGCTACTACTCTATACAAGACGTGCATCTACGACTTAACGTGGAACCCGAACCACACGACTCCTGACGGGAATCGAAACCCGTATCACCTCTAGTTCTATCATGGGAGACACAGGAACATGTAAAAATAATCGAAAATTTCTTCTATCTTTCTGATAAAAAATACAAAGTTGATACGAGATATAAATAACGAAAAAACATATGAATTTAAATGTAAAATTTGAGTCCAAAATACCCACTTATAAACAACTGCTGAATTTTAGAAAATAAAGACATGTAAATTGAAGTTATGTGACTAACTTGGGTGTTAACTGTGATTAACACCCAGAAACCGCCATGTAAAGTCTAACTGATGAAAATTTTTTTATTGCATAACTTGCTTTCGGCTAGGGGGGGAGTCCGGCCCCAGACGCTTGCATTTGCTCTTTCTCCGACCTCTCACTTCTCATATCTCTAAGACCTCTGATCTTAAGTTGTTTCGAGATATGGCTATCTTATTGTAACAATATCAACTCCCAACTTTGTCTTAATGCTGTTTTTTTTAACCGTAATATATATATACATATATATATATATAAAACGCTGAAATACATCTTTAATCAAGATGTTTCTACTCTTAAGGGATTTTGGAATATGGCCATTCTATTTTACCAACTACAATTTAAACCTTTTTTTTTCTAAGGAAAAATGAAATAAACGCAGAAACATGTCTTTAATTGTTTTACTTGCAAAACCTAAACACCAATTTTCATTCCCGGCGGTTGCTCATTTATTTCAAATTCCACGTTAATCAGTAGGTTAACGTTTCATATAGCTTCGCTACTGAATGGGACGTTAAACTCAAAATCAACTCAACCAATTTTCATGTCAATAACCTTAACGATTTTCGAGTTATGACCATCCAATTATAACAATTGTAACTTTACCCTATTTTCTTCCTTTCTAGGGCAAATATCATAAAAACGCTTACATACATATCTAATTATTTTAAATGAGAAGTCCATATACCAAATTTCATGTCGTTAACACTCAAAGATTCCTAGGTATGGGCATTTTAAGATAATTGCCACTCCTCTTTCTCCCCTTTCCCTTCAAATTTCCAAATATTCTTCTTTTAGTGGGACCTTACATTACAAATCATATGCCCTTTCTAAACTTCAAGTTTCTAGCTTAATCGGATTGGCCTAGCGTTGATCAATCAGCCAGCCAGAACTTGTTATTTTATATAGAAAGATACATAATAAGCAAATTAATGACAAAAATATTACTACAAAAGCAATATAGCAAAGAACTCATATACTGTGTTAAAATATGTAGATATTCATTCATTTGGTAAAATTCATAAAACTCAGGGCACAAGCTTAGCGTACGCGCGTTTGGCGTGGGAGACCCAGGTTCGATTCCCGGTGGGAGCTCATGTGATTCGGATTCCACGTTAACCAGTAGGTCTACATATCATATAGCCTCGCTGCTGAACGGGATGTTAAACTCAAAATCAGCTCAGCTCTGCTAAGGGCATAAGCAGCGTAGACCTACGGCTTTTTGGGTCCAACCACAGATGACAAAATTACACCCCTATTGCTTTACAATTGCTGTAAATCTCCCTGCTTTGGAAATGAACGGAACTTGACATTCGCTTCACCAACTTTTCTATTTCGTGTGTTCATTTTAAAGCCGTACACAGCGCATGAGGGCTTTGCTAAAGTTTTCAAAGTCAATGTAAGAAATAGAGATGAGTTCTATTTACACAATGTGTACAGTAGAAAATATTCAATAATATTCCACATAGAAAATATCATACACAACATTGTGTAAGAAATTCATCAAATGTTTAAAAATCAAAGAAAACGTACTTCAACACAAATGCAATTAAGACCTGACTCTGAGAGCGCAATAATGTTATCTTGTTCGAAGGGTCAGTGATTTTGTGTCGAACAGGCTGAGTGTGGGCTTTCCCTGTCTTATGTTTGGCGACATTGCCCTTGGTCAAGTGGTTTATTGCTTGTGCCTTTAGGTATTTGCCCTAAAGCTATACAGCGAGTTGTGTGCGTTCTTTCTTCCCTGCCCCTGGCTGGCGAAAATATCATTTGCTTTTCATGCATTGGGATAAATGGCCCTTGCGACCTTGGAAGGGAGTAACATATAAAATGATCGAAAACGACAACCGATGTTCATGTAGAGTTCATAGTTTCGAGGTCGCTGAGATGGTTAGGCGTAAAGCTATCAGCTATTTTCTTTTAGTGATTTCTTCATATACGTCTACCAAGTTAACGAATCAGTGATAACACGTTCACCTCTGGTGCTTGGGGTCACGGGTTCGATCCCAGTCCCCGCCAAGTGAACCTTTTGGTTGATAAACACCGTGTTTTCTCGGAGTTCTCCCGTTTCCTCCCACTTTCTTCATTCCACCATTTCATTCATTATTCATCATCACCGTCTCCTTTAGCCTAACCGGCATGACCGCGGGACGTGAAACTCAAATAGCTCATTTCATTTCATTTTCAAGTTAACGAACCTTGACTTACCTGCGTACAGTGGTTGGTTAGTGCGTCCTCGATGGCTATTTTTACTTTTTCCATGATCATCTCATACCATACAGTATTTTTTATGTTTCGAAAAAGCTTGATTCTATAAATTCGTTGAACAACAATGTTTCTTTTTTTCTAATAATGTTTCTTAGTATTATCCTCTTCATTCTAACTAATTTAAATATTTTCAATAATTCAGAATTTAGACTAAAAAATGTTACAATGATCAAGAATTGTATAAGAAGAGGACTCTTCATTTCTAATCATTGTCATAACCGGAAGGGAAAACTTAAAAAAAAAACATTGAAATAACTTAGATAATCGACGGAAATAATAAACATCAACTATTAGTTGACTCTTAGAAGTATAGTATATAGTTCTCAACCCAAGTAGAAGATGCACTCTTTGCTTCATGAAAATAATAAACATTTTCCAAAAATAATTACAGAAAAGTAATTTCATGACATTTACTGAGCGAACGTAGGTTACTGGTTAGCGTTGACCTTTGTAATTGGGAGTCTCCAGGTTCAAATTTCGATACGAGGCATCCTGACTAGTGATTTTGCAGTACCACTGGGCGAATACCGGGATACTTTTAATACATAAGCTTTGGCAAATTTTCTTGAAAACTTTGTTTTTATGTTGTTAATGTTTCAGTGTGCAATGGCATTTTGCTGCATGGAAAATATTTTTAGTAAACAAAATATAGTAGATGAATGGTTAGTATAAGGGACTCCTACTTGTTTTCTTTAGGTTCAAATCCCGACTGTTCTTATTGATTTTTTCTTTTAGTTACGCTCTTATGTTGCGCGCCAGAAGTTCAATTTTGAATTAAATGTAGTCGCAGCTAGTTTAAACTGAAATTATTTTCAAAACTTTTTGCTATTATATGTTTTTGTTTTACTTGCGATGTTTCAACTTTAATATTAGATCTTAGACCTTAATGTAACTCATTTTCCTACGTCATATTATGATGAATGTTTTCACAACAACGATAGTCGGGCGGTAATACCGAATTCCATTGTTACTGCAGGGCCTGATCTGAAATCCTGCGAACTACGCGTTCGCAGGAGGCGCCAGGTGAACATGGCGCCAAATTAGAAAATGAATTTTGTTTTAAATGTAAATATTCATTTTAAAAATGTTATGATGAAAAATTTTCCTCATATAGCTTCGAATAAATATTGTACAGACTGAGATACAGATAAAATACATCAAAAGGACAATAAAGTCGAATCTTCGCTTGGTTGGCTGTAAAACATCCCTTTACAAATGAAATGGACTCGCACATCAATTTCTTGCTGTACTGTACTGTGGAGTTTACAACCACAGTTATTTGCTCAATTATCAGTTCTTTACTGAAAGAATGTGGGGATAGCACTTCGCATGGCAACAGAGAAAGTACGTGGGGATCTGAGCAGTACAGCGCTGAAGTAATTAATTGGGGATGAATGAAATGAAATGCATGTTTTCTAATAGAAGAAATCACAGAGACACAAAGGTTAGGAAAGGAAAGGGTTTTACTGTACCTCAGCCGTTTCGATATGATGAGCCTCTTCAAATATCGGGTGAAGCCTTATCCTCCAATTCGTTGAGTTTTTCCGTCTGGTATCGATCCCGGACCTCACGTTCGAGAGTGAAGAACCTCTCGACCTCAGGGCAACAGCTCCCAGATGTCCTGGCCTCTTCAGAATGACACCTCTGTCATGCAATGGTTGGTGAGGACCCAGGCGTGCCGACCGACTTTCAATTGCTGCTACGACGACTATTCTGAATAGGGGTCCAAAGTGTGTTTCTGGCGGCTTCTGTCACACTTCTCACCTCGAGGGTCCCGTGTCCCCTGGTTTTGTTCTACTTCTTTGTTTTCGCTTCTTCCTGGTGCTCCGCACGTGGATGACTAGCTCATCACAATTATCTTGGTCAATAGGGAAGTTTGTTAATTGCTAAAACGGCGTGGCTGAGCTTGTTTTGATGAAGTTACGGAAACTAGGAAGAGAATGGTAAGCATGAATTTGTATTGGGATGAAGTGACAACATAGGGAAGTCTCTTCTTTATTATTTAATAATTACAATTTCTTGTTTGAAGAACAATAACAACATACAGGGAGAATTCAAAATGGGCGCTAAGCCTGATATCCTCTAGAAATTGATGCCAATGCCACACTCACAAGAGATGCTAGTTTGAGGAAAATTTCCATGGCACAGGATAGATCTTTTAAAGAGGGAAAAGGGATATTTTACGAATATGAGATAAAATCAATGTAAATTTAGCTTTCCAATAGATGTTGTATTAAGCACTATGACCGTAGACCTAAAGACTGGTATTCTTTCCACAATCCCACCATATGCACAAAATACAAATATAATAGACTCTTCATTCCTTTCTCAACAGTTAAGGGTTGAGAAAGATCACCGTAAATGAAATGCACATTATCAAAGTTGAAGCAAGCATGGGCACCCAAAAGGGGGACGAAAGGGCCAGGCCCCACTTGGCTTACGACAAGTATAATGTATATGTTTAATTTCTTAAGATTTTCTTAACCCTTGTATGCATATGCAGGGCCTCTCAGGCCCTGTGGGGTTTCATTTTCAAAGTTATTGCAAATCTATTCAATCAAAAAGCCTTGCACATTGTGTATTCTTTTATCATTCTTTTATGCATTCATGAGTATCTTTAGGATATTTTTTGCATTATGTGGAAAACAGTAATATTTGATTTAATTTAGTAACCCCTTAAGTGCATATGCAGGGCCTGGGAGGCCCTAATGAAATAATAATGGTATGCGAACTATTTGACATACATTTGTAAATAAAATTGGTCCTAAACGAATATTTTACTTAGTTTCATTACTTCTTTTTATTATTATTGTACTTATTTGCAATTAGTCCTATTTATAATTGCTTATTTTGTGCCCAGTAGTTAGCGCTGCAATACATATGCAAGCTTTTATCAATCGTTTGTATATAAGATTGTTTATATAATCTATCAGCCATTTATTAGAGCGTTTTGGTAACTTATTTCCTTTGTTCGAACAATTACAGCAACAGAGTTGATACAATATATATATATATATATATATATATATATATATATATATATATATATATATATATATATATATATATATATATATATATATCTTCCACTGTTGCTTTTATATTGTGACTAGGTGCAATTTGCAGTGCCCAGTTACATTGATGTGCAATTTGTGTTTGTTTCAAAATGACATCTACGGCTAGTGCAAGGTGAACTACGAAGAGAGTGTGTGAGGATGATTTTGTCCGTTTTGTAAATGAGTGCCTTGATGATAGTGTACAGTCGAACAGTAATAGTGAGGAAACTGAGGATGAAGAATCCAACAATACAGTTCATCAAGGAAGTGTAAGGGTAAGTGTAAGTGATGAATATTTCGATCCGTCATCGCGCTCTGAAAGCACCAGTGGGAATGAAGCTATTAGTGATTCCGATACACATTTTAGTCCAAACGACACAATTTATAAAAAGAAAACAACTCCATCACGGACTCCAGCACATAATATAATAAAGTTTTCCCCAGGTGTTTCAAAGGGAGTGAAACGAATAAGTCCAAAAGATGCGTTTTACTGTTTCATTTCAAAGGAAATCTTGAATGGAATTTTATACTATAGAAAACGAGGGAAGAAGGGTTGCAACATTGAAACGAAAAGAGTGGAAAAATGATAGTCTGGACTAAATGAATGCTTTTCATGGCATTTTGCTACTAGTAGGAGTAGAAAAAAAAGCTGAAGTGTGCCAATCATTGAACTGTTCATCTCTATGAAGTCAAACCAATGTTCAAAGCATTATGTCTGTCAACAGGTTTGAAGACATAAAGAAAGCCTTACGATTGACCATAAACGTACAAGGCAAATCCATTTTGAAAATGATATACTGGCACCTATTCGTTTTGTGTAGGAAATATTTCTGTGAAACTGTACAAAAGTGATTGTTCCGTGTGAAGAACTTACTCTAGATCAACAGCTAGTGCCACTTCGAAGTAGGTGTGAGTTCATTGACACGTATATTGACACGCCTCGAAAGTCTTGAAGGTACGTAGTAAAAATGTTTTGGTTATGCGATGCTCAATCATCATATGCCGTTGATGGTTTTGAATACACAGAAAGAAAACCAAAAGAAACCAGTTGAAGAGGAATCTGGGAAGAATGTAATAAAACACCTCTGCAAAACCATTTCTGGAACTTCACGAAATATTTCTATGGATAATTAATGTCTTTGATAGTGCTGATCTGGCAGAGTGTATGCTACAACAATGACTTACGGTTATGGAAACACTAAGGCAAAACAAACGCTACATTCCAGTTGAAATGACAGTCTCATCTCTTTGAGGAGTAGGTTCATCAATGTTTGCATTGAAGCAAAATTTCACTATGGTCAGCTAAGTGCCAAAGAAAAAGAAGACAGAGATTTTGATAACCACCATGCATCATGATAAAACAGTTGATGAAAATAGCCTCAAAAGAAAGCCAGTGATTATAAACTATTACAACAAAACTAAATGTGGAGTTGATGTTATGGGTAAGACGTTAGAGACTATACATGCAAAAGACAAACTAGAAGGTGACCCTTTACTCTCTGGTCAAATATGATGGATGTGGCAGATAAATAGTCACATTGTTTTCAGGATGCAGAATCCAAATTTCTATGAAAACAAAAAGACAATCGTCCATTATTCTTGGAGGAACTGGTAGAAAATTTAATGAGAAACCAGGTGATTCTAAGATCACAAATACCCAACTTGCCAGTAACAACAATTAGTGTTTTGAAGATATCCGGAACTGAAAAAGAATAAGCAGGTGAAACAATAAGATAATATGAATTTTGTCCATACAGTATTCATAGAAAGAGACCGTTGGTATGCTACTAGTGTGGCAAAGCATTTGCAAAGAACACATAAAATAATTTGCAATTCATGCATTTTGTAGATACATTTTTTCTCAAAACTGCTAAAAAATGATTTCATTTGCATACAATAATGTCAGAAATTATATAAATATTGCTCTTTTGATGATTATAGTACCATTTCACACAGGTGTGTTTAGAACTTTAAAATAAACTAGAACATTATGAAGTGTATGAGTAAACTGACAAAAGTATATTTGAAGAAAATATATTGTTACAGTGTATTTTTTGTATTTTCTACTAATTGTAATAAATATAAAATAATTGTAAACGTTGTTTTAAAACTTGTATATTTATGAAAATGCCCATTGTTAGTCTATTGTGTAGCAAATTAAGCTAAAATAGGGCTTCCAGTAGTAATTTGCATCAAATTCCAAATAGAACTCTTTAAATACCATACAGGGCCTCGGAGGCCCTGCATATGCATTAGCGTATATTTACTGAACCATGCGTACAAGGGTTAATACAAATAAAAATACCAAACGTAATATAGTAACGAGGGAGATGACCACCCTAAAAACATTCTTCGGGCCCCCATGCAAGCAAGTAGGCTTTCTTGTCCATTCGTCCAGGGAGTGGAGCGAATACTAAGAAAAGACGGGCGGTACAAATGGGTTCTTTAAAAACCATTTCTGAGGGAAATTTTAACTTAAGTTCCTAATGACTCACAATCGCTGTCCAGTGCTTAATGCTCACTTTGTTAATATCTATTAGTCATTTGTCATTCGTCAACATTTTCATTTCTATCCTAAGTCATTTGTTTTTGTTTATATTTTTAATTTATAATGATGTGTGCTTTCACTTTTTAATAGTACTTGGTTTTTCATGTAATAATAATGACCAACGATATAAAACCAAGTGAGCATTTTATCGGAAAAGAAAGCTACAAAACGTGAAAGAAGATAAGAGGCAACCGAAGGCTCTAAAAAAAGTTTCTTTCGAGTGCTGGACAAAATTAGACAAATATTGAGGTGGGGAGTTGTCAATATCAGTCACTGTTAACGAAGCATTTGCAGATCGACATTCTTTTGAAGCTGACAAATTTATTTTAACCTGATTGCAGTAATGTAATTGTAGAATTAAAATGGAACGATACGGTCATTTCGGTTACGGGTCTGAATTAAATTTCATGTATTTCAAAATTTGTTTGAATACAATTAGTTTTCACGTGGCATATAAGTATAGAACTTGAAAGGATATAATCGAAAGCGATGAAAGATCATTTGGATGACAAGTATTTTTTTCAGTACTCTCATTTCAATCACAGCAGCGTATACAGATGCTCGTTTTATTATGACAGATAACAATAATTATTAATCCATTCTCTGCTAATAAATTTAGATGGAGCGATATTTTAAATTAGTAATAATTCTAATGCAAAGTAGAGTTTTGATTATTAGTTACTTGTGTTCAGGGATGTACCGACATAGGTGCTACGGATGCGCAAGGGGCCAGGTCGAGACAGAATTTTCCAGACAAAATTCGAGTCGAGACACGGCTCTTCCAATAGAGAAATATACATTTTTCGAGTCGAGCCATCACTTTTACAGCACATTTTCGAGACGAGACAGCCACAAATCTTGTATCGTGCGCATCCCTAATAGGTTCAGTTTTCTATTCAGAAAACATCTTCCGGGGACACACTTAGTAGGGCCACTGCTGGTACTCTTTTATTTATTATTATATTATAGACGTATTATTTTGATCTCCTCCCGGGGGGAGTGGCCCCCTAAAATATGAGTGGACGAAACACTGAACAGGCAGTCTGGGAGTCTGGATCCCCCAATTAGCATAATTTCAGGGGGCAAATACACAAAATTATTTGCATTTTGTAGGCTATTCCGAAAAAATCTTCGGACCTCAATTAATGCATCATTACTTGTGTTTACATTGTGTTACTGCCTGATTTCGAACGTCTATGTTGGAAAGAAACATGAAAGAATTGAATTGTTCTATAGCCATAAGGGGCCCTGAAAAGAATTTTTGCGAAGAAACCTGATTTTAAAGTTCTGCCACTGATCGGGGACAAATTACATATAAATTAAGACACACTTTTGTCATTTGTTGTGTATTGAACTAGTTTAACTAAAATTAATAAAGAATTATTTGAAATCAAGTATATCTCAAGAACGATTAAATGGACTAGCTTTGATGGCCATTGAAGATGACATTCTGAATGAAATTGATATGGATGCAATAATAAGAGATTTTGCCAAATTGAAAGCCAGAAAAGTGTCTTTATAACATGAACTTTACAGTAACAAAGGAAACGAGAAATTAACCCTTAAGTACTATGGACGAAAATAATCACGTAACTACTATGGAACGGTCTGTCAGACCGCCTTGTTGTTTCGCATTTTCTGAATAGTAGTTTTATTGCATATTTTTTAAAATGCTATCCTGCATATCTTAGTTGCTTATAGAAAAATAAAACATAATAATTTCACGATCTAAAAAAAAGTTTTATATTTTTAAAACAATGTGAAAGAGAACATAGTCAAAATTTGCAACAATGTTTTCATTGTTATTCTAAAGTTGTAATTGTTGATATATTCAATTTTTTTCTCCGTTTCTATGTTGTCAAAATAACACTAATTTAAAATACAGTGTTCTTGTAGATGCACTGAGAATAAGATATATAGGAAAATCGGAGAAAAAACATAGAATTTTAGGTTTTTTAAACTTACAAGAAGGTACTGTTATAGTTGCACTGTTACATTTTTTGTAGTGAAAAGGTAATGACTAAAACTTATTTTACTTCTTATATGATGGCGAAAGTAAAGAAAATACGTTTTGCCGGTAGAGAAAGTACCGCACTAACTTTTCTGACAGCATGTACTTTCTTCAGGTAGGCACTTACATCTTTTTTTCTGCACTGCAAGGAAATCGGTACCCCACATCTCTGACACGAATATCTTTGCTTTCCGCTTAGATATTCATAAACAGAAGACTATATTTTCATCTTCAACTCCTTGTGCGCTATTGTGGGAAGCTGTAGTATGTTCTTGGTTCAAAACCTCAGCTCTCGTGACAGATGTCTGATGAACAATCTACTTTCTATGTGAGGCCTAAGAATTTCTTTTGTCAACAGTTTCATGAAATCAAGTCTTGTCATCACTGTGGACTTAGCGTGGACTTGATGCAAGACATACGCATTGACACCACACGCAACATCCACCATAAAGAATATTGTCAATGGCTATCGTCTTGTTGGACGATCTGATGTGTAATCTGGACATTTTTTGTCTAGAGTATCCACTCCGCCTAAATATGATTATTTCAGGTTTCCCAGTGTCTGGGTCATTATTTGATGTGTGCTGCAAGACGTGCCACACGGTAAGACACAAAACTGCTAATAAACAGTAGATAACGAAAGACAACTGAACAGCAAAATACTCACGTAACTACTATAGTACGTCTGTGAGACCGCTCGACCCCTCCAGCGCCGCGTACAGGGGATCAATTATAACACGAACTTCACAATACGTAACCATTTGCTAGACAGGAAGGTAGACGAAAAGATCCACTTGTAGTAGTGAGACTGTTGAAAATATAATGGTACGAAAAGTAGCAGCGGTCTGAGAGACGGTCCATAGTACTTACGGGTTAAGCTAATTACCATATTTGTATCACTAGAAAACACTATTTAATTATGCTTTTAATGAAGTGTAAGAGCATATCTCTTTGTCAAAATCAAACCTGTGATAATGTTAGACTTGAAGCTCATTAGTTGTATTCTATTTTGACTTTTATGTTTCAACTGTATTTGTCAAAATAAATCTTTGGTATACATTTTAGTTGTTTCCTGTGCTTATTTAATAATAATAATAATAAAAAAAGATATAAATTATTAAAACTGGAACTTTGGTATGATTCATCCACAGTTAATTAGGTTTAATTTTGCCATTTTCCTTTAATACTCACTGGAAGACTGAATTATTATATATTGAAGAAATTTGTAATTGTAACAATTATCTGAAGAATTTTTGTCCATTACAGCATTCAATTCTTTTATTATCATATAGGCGGGGCGCCTAAATATTATTTGCTTACAGTTACGAAATGTCTACAACCGACCCTGTTACTGTTATATATATATATATATATATATATATATATATATATATATATAGAGAGAGAGAGAGAGAGAGAGACAAAATTTTGACTCAGAAAAAGTACTGTTGAACGTACGATGCTACATGGGCTCCTGGAGGGTGCACAATTTACCCCTAAAAATGCTTTCGATCACTGAAATAAATTCCTGCCTACGCCCCTGTAAAGCAGTAAGAATGTTAGGGACTGATCAGGGGGTAATGCCTCCCTGGAGCAACGACAGTTCAACAGAAATCATATCTCTGATAGGTCCGGATGTGACACCAGTATTTGTGTGTTACCACTCTTCCCTCTCAGTGTACTGAAACTTAAGTCAAAGGAACTGTTCTGAAATCTCCACCAATTCTCTCCTTTGAAACCGCATGCGAATGGGGCCGACCTTGGTCATATACCACATCTGGAATATTACTATTTATGTCAGAGATACCGAAAAATATATATTCGACACAAATATAGAATGTTTCGATTTTATTTTATTTATTTTTTGCCTGTCACCATCCCACTCTGACCTCCATGCCAACCAAGGCTTAACTTCTACCTAAGCAACATCGACAGCGTCACTATTCATCTGCGACCACGAAAACTATGATTTCGATACTAATATTGTTCATATTTGACTACTTTTACATGTCCCTTCCCCCTTATTTCGAATGACTTCAGTGTCTCGCCTCACTGGAGCAATTTCAACAAACTTAAGTATAGCTATAAACCACCACCTGTAAAATAAATGTGCGGGTGATCTTTTTCGGAGAGGAATTCATTAGCTGCTTTTCCAATGTGGTGGCTTTATTCGCTTCCCATGCTAAAGATTGCCAAAGAGCTCAACTTTATTTGCACCACTGTGCTATGAATATAGATTTTAATGGCATTTACTTTACTGAATGCCCGCTTAGGTGTTGCTCCCGTCACATGAAAAATGAGATACTGTTATAAATGAGTAGGGATATAAACAAATACGGAAAACTATTATCAATGACACCACTCGAAATGAGTTTTTGCAATATAATGGGGCAGTATTTTATTCGAATGTGAAGGAAATCATTGCTTAAATTGTCCCTTCCCCTCCTTAGAAGTCTAAGCTACAATACGTATCTAATAATTTTGAATTAGAAATATATGCATCGAGTTTCATATCCTTAACTTTAAGGTGTCCTGAGTTAAGTAAATGAATAAACTTCCTGCTAACGAAAGAGTAAAGCTTTGGGCTTTAATAGTATCGGGAGTGTAATTATGCATTTCAGCGACCCCGAAAGCTATTGAATAGACACTCATATATTTCAATTGGGAATTTTTAATTTTCACCCCTCCCATTAAACCTCCATGCAGATAATGCTAAAATTTGATGTGAACGATATAGCTATGGATTTAGGCATTCAAAACCTATGGATTTAACATTAATATCGTTCATTTTCGATTATTTTTACATGTTCCTGTGTCTCCCATGATAGAACTAGAGGTGATACGGGTTTTGATTCCCGTCAGGAGTCGTGTGGTTCGGGTTCCACGTTAAGTCGTAGATGTAGGTCTTGTATAGAGTAGTAGCTGAAAGACACGCTGAACTCTATATCACCTCGCCTCGTGAGATATTCTACGTTTGCATAATTTCTAAACCACTTTTCTTTCTTTCAATCTCCTCCTTCCTCTTAGGACACGCATAGGTTCAAACAGAAACATTCTTCACGGTTGGAGGACGCAAGGCTACTATACCATACGTGTACAACCCTTATGGGACTAGGTAGTGAGTTGCGCAGTTTGAGTAGCACGCACGAATAAACCACGCTTACATTTATTATATATAATTAATAAAATCTCATATTAAGACTTACTCTGCACGTCAATTTTTTAAAATATGTGACTTTTTAGATTCTGTCCTTCTTCTGCTTTATTATTATTATTATTATTATTATTATTATTATTATTATTATTATTATTATTATTATTATTATTATTATTATTATTATTATTAGACCTATTATTATTATTAGTATAGCTATATGACGCAATTATCTCGGCAAACTTGATTAATACACACCATTCAGCAACCGATAGTTGTAGAAATCAGGCTTTTCCAACAGTAGTTGTTAGCTCAATCGGTAGAGCGCTGAGCTATGGATTCAAGGTTTGCGAGTTCGAATCTAGTCTAAGTGAAAAGATTTTTTTCCTTATATAATTCTTGAAATGGGAATGTTTCTCTCTTCACCTTTATCTCATAATTCTGAATAGAGATGTTTGGATGTGAAAGAAAAAGTATACTAGAATATAAGAAAAGAGAGGTAATTTACATGATACCTTTTGCAATTTTTAACTACATTTTCACCTATCTAGGACGTTTCTAAAAAGTTCAGACTTCTAGAGCTCCTTTTCGCTCTCTTATGTGTCCTTTAACTAATTTCTACAGTTACTTAGTGAATCACATATACATATATTACAGATGTCGTATCTCCTTCTCTTCTCTCTATATCATGTCTGGAGATGAATGTTTTGACAATAGGTTACAAACACGATTTTTAAAAATAATACGATCTGCGATATCAGTGATACATATTGTGGTGTTTAACTTAACATATAAAACAATAAATAGAAAAACTGAGAATACGAATCTTTTCGTGCACTGATGCTTCAATAACAGTGAACTGATGCTTCAAATCTGTGTCTTTACTCCCTTCACCTATGTTAATTCCCTAGTCAAAATAAAAACTCTTCAAAATTAATTACAAATTCTTATACAACCATCCCTTCGTTGGAGTACTGCGCGGTCACATACCCGTCACTGCGATGTAAAGGCACTTACGGCAACGAGGATACAAAAGGACGCCATTATAATACTGTCTACTTCGTTACAGTGCAAAATGTAGTGTTGAGTCAAATGTTATGAACTAATGTTTAAAAAGCCTTAACAAAATTCATATTTGTATATTACCTTCGAATTGTAGTCTTCATTGAAAGTACAAGACGAGAGATACAGGTAGACTGCAAGAAATTGTCCAGTAAACATGAAATATTTCAAAAAGTTGCTGCAGGTAATATGTACTACTGTGCCGAAGGTTTCCATTATAAGGGACTTTTCTACATTACACTGCAAGAGTAGTGTTCTCTCAAATACTACGAACAAATGTTTAAAAAGCCTCCAACAATATTCATATTTATAAATTACCTACAAATTGTAGTCTTCATTGAAAATACAGGAATAAATATACAGGGAGACTGCAAGAATGTGTGAAGTTTATATGAAACTTTTCAAGAAGTCTTGCTGCAGGTATGTCCAAGGTGTCCATTATAATCCACTGTACTACATTACAGTACAAAAGTAGTGTTCACTCAAATGTTATGAAAAAGATGTAAACAATTTCCAACAATATTCATATTTGTAAATTACCGAATAAATTGTTGTCTTCCGGCAATCCCTCTTTCCGACCGCGACTTCCTGATAGGGCAGTTCGTCGTCGTTCGTGAATTTGAATGTACTAATTGCGTAGTCGCATATGGATTTGTAAATGTTCTTAGTTGTTGGCCAAGAAGAAGTAAACAAATAGCTTCTTCCACCATGCTTGACGAAGTTCCAACATGTCGTATTCATCCTCTACTTTGTATCGAGTTTTATTTTATTTTAATTTTTGTTAATTTCATTTTCCAGTGTATTCTTTGTTAGCACATGGTTCTTATTCCCTAGTAGTTTATGTGTATGCAACTCAAAAGTTGCATCTAATTTGTGATAATTATCGTAGTAATCACTGTCTTTTACTGTTTAGGGAAATGAACTTTTAAAGCTATAGTCAAAATCTGGGATATAGGTATTCTCTCGTATGTTAACGTACACGCTGGAGATGCCCCCCTATAGTGAGCAGAGATGTTAATGAAGATGAATAAGCGCATAATTGAAGATTTGTTTCAGCATTTGCAGCATTTGTTAATACGACTGGTTCTCCGTGTCATTGTCCGTGTCTGTATAAGCACTTCAACTGTTTAAAGTTAACCCTTCATTTCTCCAGCTTTCCTTTCGTTGTACATTTTGCTATCCACTCCAATAATGTCTGAAAAACTTAAATGTAATGTTTTCCTGTATTTTAATAACGTAGCACATAGTAAATCAACACAGCTCTAATCTAACAATAAATAATTGTAGGTGTTGACTTCCTGAGCTCCATCACCAAATCGATATTTCGAGAAAAAAAAGCGTGAAGAGGGAAGCTATTGTGGGGAGTAGGAGCTTAATCTTGAAATTTGGATTAAGAGATTTTAAATATTTGGCCTTCCATTTGACCTTGATACCAGAAATCGGGACCAGGAACAATCTATTTCCCGTATGATAGGCTAACACACACACACACACACATTATATATATTATTTATATATATATATATATATATATATATATATATATATATATATATATATATATATATATATATAATGTCCGGTTTAACCGATAATTTTAGTGATTTTCATAACACTGAAGTAGATTTTCTTTTGCAAGCTGTGTGTAATGACGCGAAGTGGAAGAGTTCAATATGAGTTGAAAAATTAACATGTGCTAGTGATCATGGTTATCGCTCGGGCCGAATTATTAAGTAAATAAACCTTAGAGAGCTAGGGGCACAGGAGTGAAAACATTTAAAGACGTTCAGAAAGGTTAGATGGTGTGTGTGCATGTCAGTCAATATATACGAACATAGTTATTGTCGGTGGATTTATTGAATTAATAAATTTCTTATTTCTTACAGATGCCATATATATATATATTCGGGCTAAGACATTATTGTCTCATTTTGAACTATTGCACCTTCAGACTTTACGTCCTGATGGCCTCATTTTATCCGCCTCCCCAAATATAGATTATCTAATCAGTTCAAATCATTAAATTAATAAACACAAGCACATTAAATAAAGAATGAAATGAAATCCTTAAGGTTAACGTCCCACTCTTATGCCGGTTAGGCTAAAGGAGACGGTGATAATGGGAAATGAGTGAAATGGAGGAATGAAGAAAGTGGGAGGAATTGGGAGAACCCCGAGAAAACCCACGAGCACGGTGTTTCTCTACCGCAGAGTCAACACGGCACGAGCTGGGATCGAACCAGGGATCCCAAGCACCGGAGGTAAACGCTTTACCACTGAGCCACCGCGCCCCCAATAGCACATTAAATATTTGATACCACTAACTTTTATTCTTCTCATTTCATGAATATATATTATTCTTCCTTTGAACAAGAACTGACATTACATGACCATCTATATAAAAATCAACATATATTCTACATCTTCTTATCAACAAATTGTGCACTTTTAAACGCCGTTGCCCGAATTAACTACAAGAAAATGGGAGTAATTTACCAAACAGATATACAATATCCTTGTATTATTTCTCCCGATGAGGACTTCTTGAATTGGTTACAATGTAAGAAAGAATTCTGGACCGTTACATATTATTACATATATGGTTATGGTTATCTTACTTTCCGAGTAGTCCTCGTATATATGTTAGGGTACATATATTAGGTTCATTTTATCTCAACAATTATATTACATTTATTTAATAAACAATTATATTTTAATTCTATAAATTATCATCAAAGAAAATTTATTCGAAAATACGACAAGCTTGTTAATTATTTTGGTCCTAAGATGGGCTCTTTAAATTAATATCTTCGGAGCTCATTAACACATTAAATGAAAGTATATTGAAAAATTAAATAACTTATTTCTTCCAATTGGGCATAATTAAGATAATTATAAAAGAATTGAAAAGCACAATATTCATAAGCGAAGCGAATTATAAAGAAATCATAACAATACTCAAAATAAAACACGAATTAATCAATATCCTATTGAGGAATAATACAAAGAAACAAATTATGATATTAACAATCAACAATTTATACAAAGTATAAATTATAAATAAAATCATTACGATATCTACAGTGAACTAACACAAAAATCAACAGAATATGGTTTTCTTGGACGCCATAAGATTAGCTTAAGTTAAATTGCTAAAGAATTTGCTTAAGGTTACTGTGCCCACCCCCTTGTCCGAGTACTTCGCCTTTTCGCCACCAGATGCTCACTTTTTCATTTAGCAATCACTGCTGGCACCTCTACTGGGAAGAACTGAAAGATCGTACCGCTCATTTTAAATGTGTCCAGGATATCCACAATTGAAGTGGGGGGGGGAGAGGAATCCAACAGTTTTTTTTTTCCTTCGTGCACCTGCAGTCAGTCAGAGTCTATTTTTACAAGCCGTGTTGTTTAGCCGCAGGGCAAAATCTCAACCATTGACGGGTAACAGATTTTTTTTTTTTTTTTTTTTGTTTTTGCAGGTAGGAATAGAATTTTTGTACGAAAAACGTGAATTAGGTTGCAGAGAACGTCATTCGCATCGCGTTGACAAATTTTCTTTCGTCCGTTTATCACATGAAGCTTTTTTTTCGATTATTACCAGAATGAGATAAAAAACCTAAATGGTTCTTTGTATATAGAAAACAAAACAATACCAATATTTTCTTACATATCAGTATTATATGATTTTTTTTCTGAAGTGTATGATGCTTGAAAAATGGACAGAATTAATTTTGACTTTTCTATTTGTCCCTATCCTTCTAAGTAGAGAGAATGCTGTAGCGCAACTAAAGGGCCTGCAGGGCCCGCAACATTGAGAGGCCCAGAACAGAAAGAGGCCCATTTCAGTTTCGAAGTTAAACTTTATAATGTTAGGATGTTAAAAAATTATGTGATGTTCCAACTATATCTCATTTTTAACTGTGAAGACGGTAACACCTGAGCGATTATTTAGTAAATTAAATGCCAACAAAACTTATACTGACCAGCGAAAACATTATGACCATTCGCTACTTTTTGAACGAAATCATTGTGCAGAGATAAGAGCTACAAGGCATAACACAACCGCGCACCAAACGTGACAAGAATCTCACTCGATTAGTCAGTGTGGTGCTTGTGCCTTGAATGAGGAAGGACGACGATATATCAGGGTGAGTAAATAGCTGGGAGCTTCATTTCGGAAACAGCGCGACTTGTCGAGTTTTCGCGATCTGCCGTGCTTATGTATTTCAAAGATGAGAAAAGGACAGTGAAACCAGCATCGAACCAAACAACAAAAAGTGGGGTGACTACACCTCATTAAAAATGTCGGATGTCGTAGACTCTCGAGGTTGGTACATCAGAATAGACGAAAACTATAGCACGATATAATAATAATAATAATAATAATAATAATAATAATAATAATAATAATAATAATAATAATAATAATAATAATAATAATAATAATAATAATAATAATGTGCATTTTTTGCATATGAGCAAGTTGTGACTTACTAGATAGAACATAGAAAGTCAAAACTGTTCTCTCTAAATTTTACGTGACTCATGGATGTGGATAGAGGGGGTCCGTTTAACATTTTTGCGGGGAAGCCCATTCGTCCTTACGCTGCTGAGAGGTAAGGTAAAATAATAACACCAATATATATATATATATATATATATATATATATATATATATATATATATATATATATATATATATATATATATAAACTCCTGGCGCAACAGTCCCTTGTGATCTGAGTCTGCAGCGGGCTTATGTTAGTGGTCAGCACAACTACACCCAACGTAGCCGGTTGTCTAGATTGAAGTCCGCTATCTTTTAGTTTTCCAACTTTTCTCTCGATGTTTGGTCAACACAGCAATGTTTGAGTGCCACACCGGGAATTAAACCCTGGACGACGCACACCGTATCACTTTCACTAATCTTTTGGTAAAATTCAGGTTAGGGTGGTACTGAATTATTTTTGGAGTATGCCATTTCTCATAAGGTAAAGTTCAAAGGTATTGTGACATAATTAAAAAGCTCATTATCAACCACGTATTCTTGCCTCTAATATCACTAAAAGTTTTCGAGATATGTGTCAAAAATGGTTGAAACACTTGAAGTTAGTTTAGTAACTTGAAGAAGATAGTGGCCTTATACATACATAATTTCTCCAATTTTTATTTTTATTCTTCTTTCTCGTAAAGAAATACAAAATCATAATTTCAATCATTTTGGTACATTTTTCATAATTTGAAGGGCGAACAGCCGGTTTCTTTCCTTACGTTTTGAACTTGGGATTTATATTCTTCTCGTCACTTATCGTAAAAGTCATATAATGACATGAGTCCCAAAGCTAGAATATATTATGCGACAGAGGTAATGACAATTTCATCTTTCAAGATCTACTAAATTTGACATTTATTGAACGATAGCGGTTTTATAATACGAATAAATTTTTCGCAATAAGGTGCATATAGTGGTCGGAAGAAATGACAAAAGCTACCATTGACCTTTATAGTTTGACTGATGCTTTTTCGATCATGGTCTTCCCCTTACATTTTGTAAAGGACAGTATCATTTTAATTATCTTGGCCTAATTTCCTAAAGCCTCTCATTCGTACGCTAAAAGAAAGATTTCTATTTTTTATTTATAAGACTTCAGGGAATGCAAATTTATTCAAAATTCGTTTACAATTAAAGTCGGCTAAACAGATAATCCTTCAAGATTTCTGTATTTTGAAAACAAATTCACGATTTCAGTTCTTTGTCTTTACTTGTTTCCATGTTATATATATATTTGGTCTAGGAATTAATTCGTGCGGTTGGTACGCACACATTGAAGCTGTAGTACAAACACAAAATACATAAATACCTTAAGAAAAATATTATCCATCGCTAGCCACCACTTTCGCCCATCTGTCAGGCAATGTACGGATTCCGTGGCGAAAGAAGTCCTCATCCTTGGAAGCGATCCAGTCAGAGACCCATGTTTCGATATCTTCTGAAGAAGTCAACCGCTGTCCAATCAAATCGTTGTTCATGCAATCGAACAAGTAGTAGTCCGAAGGAGCAACGTCTGGTGAATACGGCGGGTGGGGTAAAACTTCCCATCCGACATTTTTTAAATAGGTTTTGACCGGTTTTGCGACATGTGGGCGAGCGTTATCATGTTGAACAATAAGTTTATCATGTCTGTTCTCCCATTCTGGTCGTGTTCTGGCCAGAGCTTGCTTCAAACGCATTAATTGTCGTCGATAACGTTCTCCATTCATAGTTTCACCCGGTTGCAGCAGCTCATAGTACACCACACCTTTCATATCCCACCATATACACAGCATAACCTTTGCACAGTGAATATCTCGTTTTGGTTGTGATGGACCTGGTTCACCTGGTTTCACCCAGGCCTTTTTTCGTTTAGGGTTCTCGTAATGGATCCACTTCTCATCACCCGTAATAATTCGATGCAGAAACCCCTTTCTGCTCTGTCGTTGAAGCAGCAATTCGCAAATGGTTGTTGGTCTTTCAACGTCTCTGTCTTTCAATTCATGTGGAACCCAATGTGACATCTTTTGAATCATTCCCATGGCTTTCAAGCGTTTGGAGACTGTTGTTTGATCAACGCCTAATGCTGCTGCAAGTTGTTCCTGCGTTTGACACGAATCCTGCTCGAGCAATGCTGTCAATTCTTCGTCTTGAAATTTTTTTGGCTGTCCAGCTCGCTCTTGGTCTGCCAAGCCGAAATCACCACTTCTAAACCGTGCAAACCACTTCTGACAAGTTCGCTCAGCTAGAGCATGGTCACCATACACTTCCACCAAAATACGATGACTTTCAGTCGCACTTTTCTGCATGTTAAATAATGCAGCAGGACACCCCGCAAAAACACTTTATCAGGCACAAATTGCGCCATGTTTACTTAACTACAAACTGGTGTTGTTGACGCTTTAATCCACTGCCCTATACTACGAACGATACGCGATGACAGGGGTTTGCAACACATGTGTGGATACACGGAACTGTGGGACGCTCCGTTCGTTGCGCCATCTCTTGTCCACCCGCACGAATTAATTCCTAGACCAAATATATATATATATATATATATATATATATATATATATATATATATATATATATATATATATCAATACTGTATGATCAATTCCAAGAATTATTTTAGTTCCCCGGTAAATCCATTTATAACAAGCTCCAAATACTGCTACAATTTTAATGTGGTTTCAGGAGAATCTGCATATCTCATCCTTTTGTTACTCTCTATATATTCATCTCCTATGTAAACAAACATCAGTGAAAGAAAGAGGCTGAGAGCTAACACGTGCTCCGTGAGGAACGTTGTCATTAATTTTACTGATATATCTAGAGAGTCTAGTGTTGCCACAAGACAAGACGAGACTTCTGGCTGTGTCGTCTCGTCTAGAAAAGATGTGTCCGTCTCGTCTCGTATCGAATGGTTCTGTCTCGTCTCGTGGCAACACCAGAAAGGCTGAGGCCCACAAAAAGAGCTGTTATACCAAGTGGTTAAAATTGCAACTTTTAACCAAGTTTTGTTTGGTAGCACAACACACAACACGACTGCAATCTTCCAGCAACGACTGCTTAGATTCGACTGAACCAGTAATTACTTCGATAAGAACATTTGTCAATACCGTCAGTACAGTCGAAAGGCAAGATTTCCCCATTTATTCTGATATCCTTTTTTCAGAACCCCTGGCGCCACTTCAACAAATAAGGAGGCCTATGTAACTATCCCATTTAAAAAATGGTTTAGCTTCGAATAACATCATAAAACAATAAAAAAGATAAATTTTGTTATCAAATCAGCATCTTTTCAAAACTCAGTATCGAGAAAGACTGACACGTTTCTGTCTTGGTTCGGAACGAGAAAGACCATGAAACAATAGTTAGTTACTGATAAAATTGCCACTTCTACTTGTACTTCTATAATAGGATTTTTATACGTAGATATCTCCACCAGCCCGCGGAATAAAATCTGAAACAATGATCTTAATTAATGATTTACATTGTATTTGAATCTGGAGCAATATCACAAAATAATTAAACTTGACTCGATTGAAAAATGGAAGTGAAAGCTGTTTGTAAGAATCATTTTTAAAAAAATTATTTAGGTATTCCTTGTTCTTTGTAGGATTTGAAACATTGAATCATTTCGATCATTTGAAATAATAAAAGATGGTATACATTTCGAAGGCAAATAATTTATTCCGAGGGTAAATTTTTAAGCAAATTCAGAAACTGTGTTTGTATTTTTCGAGACACGAGACGAGACATTTCACAAAACTTTTCGTATTGTATCGTGTCTCGCTTCAACACTAAGAGAGTCTTACGCATTCTCTTTCCATGAAAGTGAAACTTGAAAAGCACATTCAGTTAATTGTTATCATAGAATATACTATGGGCATAGCCACTGATGTGTAGAAGGTGACACAGGCGGAATTTGTTCTTATGGAGCCCTTGGCGAGTTGGAGCCGTGAAGCTCTATTATTTGGATTGGAAACATTAGTTCAAAAATATTTTACATTTAGCATACATATATACACAAGACACACACACACACACACACACACACACACATATATATATATATATATATATATATAAACACACACACACACGTACATGTGTGTTACATATACTTTAATTAATGTGTGGACCTGTGAACAAGGTATAGTTCGCCCTCCCAAAAAACCGCCTCTGGGGGGTGGGTTCGAAGCGCACTCCTGAAACCTAGAATTATGCTAATCGTAATTTTCTGAGATAAACTACCCCCCGAGGAATAAATAAATAAAAATAGTTTCGTAATGTTTATCTTCCGTATACGAGTAATTGAAAAATTTTAGTGTCTCAACAATGAGAGCTGTATACAGGTGATCCTGCGTTCCTGGCGGAACTTCCCTAGTTCCGGCCCAAAATTTCACACTATACCCTATTTCGGCTCTCTCCCCCACGGTAGTTTTAAGAATTTTTATCTATTATCTACTCCCTTGGAGTAACTGTTGCTCTGTATTTTCACGGGCTTGCAACCGTCAGAATGAATATCCTGGCTGCTTTCCCAGCTACCTATTCAGCATGCAATAGATACATGCAATAACAATCAAATCCCACACAAACTACTCTACCCACCAAATATTTTAACATGGAAAGTTCTTTTACGCAATGTATTTCGTTTGTTTAAAATGGAATAGACCTAACTAAAACTTTTTAAAATGTTCTTCTGGAAATTTGATAGCGAGATCGCTCACATCAAAAAATGAGAGAATTAGTGCTCTGACAATCTGGTAGAAATACAACATGTCATATATACACATTACTGTGATTACATTGCTATTTATTCAATGATTATTTTGCTTAGAGCTTTCTTACTCTCCAGGGCACTCTTCAAGGGTATACAATTACTCTTCACTTATGTCGCGAAAAAATATTCAGCTCGTAAATTTATTTCGAGAACTTCTCATTCCCTAATACATGTTTATTCTCTGAATTTGTACGCACAGCCGACAAACTTACATAGAATCTCAACAGAGTTCAAATGTGAGGTGTTTGCTGGGAAGCACAGGTCAGATGTATGGGAGGGGCTTTTAGAGTGCAATTCTAGGAACACTGTGGGCTTTTAGAGTGTAATTCTAGGAACGCTGTAGGGGGCCATCCCGCTCCACCTGAGACAAAAAAAATCTGGAGGCACACAACTAGTTCACACTGGTTATAAAACAGGCGCAACAAAGTTCTGAATGAAATATGTTTATTTTTTTTTCACTATTCCATTTTCCGAACAATAACATTTACCGATGATCTGTTAGCTCTCCACCACAGCCACCATGAAAACAAATTCAATCTGAATTTGTCCAGCTCGTTTGATCACGAATAATTATCGTTTGATCCCAACGCATACTGATGTATTACACACAATTTGGCTAGGGCTTGTTAACCCTTGATAATCGACATGTATCATTCCATAGATATTTCAATCGTAAATAGATAAGCAAAGTTTGCTTAGTTTCTGGTAGCAAGTATGGAAAATAGTTTACTGTTTATTTAAAAATGGAGGCCTCCAACAATGAAACTAACAACAATATGAGAAATCGGCATGTACCATTCCCTAGATATCTGAATCGTAAACATGTCAAGTTTGGTCAGCTTCTGGTAAAACGTATGGAAAATAAAGTGAATCGTTTATTTAACAATGGTAGTCTCCAACAACGTAACTAAAATAATGTGAAATCGACATGAACCATAGGATAGATATTTCAATCTTACATAGGTACGCAAAGTTTGGTCAGTTTCTGGCAGAAAGTATGACAGATAAAGTTTATTGTTTATTTAACAATGGTGGCCTCTAACAATGAAACTAACTACAACAAGTGAAATCGACAAGTACTATTTCATAGATATCTAAATCGTAAAGGAGTGTGTTAAGTTTGGTTAATCTGTGGTAAAAGGTATGGCAGATAAAGTTGATTGCTTATTTAACAATGGAGAAATCCAACAATTATTTATTGAACAATGGTGGCCTTAAACGATAAAACTAACAATAATATGTGAAATCGACAAATACCATTCCCTAGATATCTCAGTGGTAATCCGATGGGTGTGCCAAGTTTGGTCAGTTTCTGGTACAAATAAAGTTGATTCTTTATTTAACAATGGTGGCCTCCAACAATGAAACTAAGAACAATATGTGAAATCAACACGTACTATTTCCTACATATTTCAATCTTAAATGGTGTGCAAAGTTTGGTTAGTCAGTGGTAGAAAGTATGGCAGATAAAATTGATCGTGTATTTCACAATGTAGAAATCCAAGGATTGTGTATTTAACAATGGTGGTCTTCAACAATGAAACTAACAAGAATATGAGAAATTGACACATATCTTTCCCTAGATATTTCAATCTTAAATGATGTGTAAGGTTTGGTCAGTTTCTGCTAGAAAGTATGGCAGATAAAGTTCATTCTTTATTTAATAATGGTGGTCTCTAACAATGAAATTAGCAACAATAAGTGAAATCGACACGTACCGTTCCATAGATGTCTCAATTGTAAATGAGTGCGCCAAATTTGGTTAGTTGTGGTAGAAAGAGTGTAAGATAAAGTTGATTGTTTATGTAACAATTTAGAAACTCAACGATTGTTTATTTAAAAATGGTGGCCTTCAACAATGAAAGAACAACAATATGTGAAATCGACACATACCATTCCATAGATATCTCAAGCGTTCATGAGTGTGCAAAATTTGCTTAGTTTGTGGTAGAAAGTATGGCAGATAAAGTTGATCGTTTATTTAACAATGGAGAAATCCAACGAATGTTTATTTAACAATGGTGATCTTTTCAATGAAACTAACAACAATATGAGAAATCGACACATCTTTCCCTAGATATTTCAATCTTAAATGTGTGTACAAGGTTTGGCCAATTTCTAGGAGAAAGTATGGCACATATAGTTGATTGTTCATTTAACAAAGCTGGCCTCTAACAATGAAAGTAATAACAATAAGTGAAATCGACATGTACCATTCCATAGATATATCAATCGTAAATGAGTGTGCTAAGTTTGGTTAGTTTGTGGTTGAAAGTATGGCAGATAAAATTGATTGTTTATTTAACTATGGAGAAATCCAACGATTGTTTGTTTAATATTGGTGGCCTCGAACAATGAAACTAACAACAATATGTGGAATCCACACGTACCATTCCCTAGATACTGCAATCTTAAATGGGTGTGCAAAGTTTCTTCATTTTCTCGTAGAAAGTAAAGTTGATTGTTTACTTAACAACGGTGCCTCTAACAATGAAACTACAAACAATATGTTAAATCGGCACGAACCATTCCATTGATATCTCAATCGTAAATGAGTGTGCCACGTTTGGTTAGTTTGTAGTAGAAAATATGGCAGACAAAAGTTGACTGTTTACTTAACACTGAAGAAATCCAACGATTCTGTATTTAACAATGGTGCCCATCAATAATGAAACTAACAACATGTGAAATCGACACATAGCATTCCGTAGAAATTTCAACTTTCAAGGGGTATGCAAAATTTGGTCAGTTTCTGGTAGAACGTATGGCAGATATAGTTGATTGTTTATTTAAAAATGGTGGTCTCTAACAATAAAACTAACAACAATAAATGAAATCGACACATACCATTGCATAGATATCTCAATCGTAAATAAGTATGCCACGTTTGGTTAGTTTGTAGTATAAAGTATGGCAGATAAAGTTGATTGTTTATTTAATAATGGAGAAATCCAACGATTGTTTTAAAATGGTGGCCTCGAACAGTGAAACTAACAACATGTGAAATCGATTGGTACCATTTACAACGACTTATCAAAAAGATAGTCGTAAACCTGGTTCGTTTGCTAAAATAAAAATTTGAAGTGGTAGTATTTCTTCCTCATGTAAAAATTAGCTTCGATATGTAAATACCATTAATCTCACCCTTTTTAATAAATATGACAACGTCTATAAATGGTGTTAAACTGGTTTATTATTTGATATAACTTAAATATCCTTTTCTTTAAACTGTTAAGTGCACAAACTCACTGACTAGGTAACCATAAAACATGTCCATCTCATCAACTATCCCATAATAATCACTTACATATATTAAAAACATTCTTCTTTTTTTAATATGAAATGAACATTCTACTAAGTATAGTGCATATGTATGAGTACTTTCTGCCCAAGGTACAGGTAAATATTACACAAACCAAAGTATTTTGTTGTATAAAAATGTCGCTCGACAAAGGGACTGAATATAAAAGTCATGAGTAGGCTTGGCTTTTATCTTCAAGAACCACTGGTCCGTTTACATTAGTGTTTTTACATTGTATATGTCCATCATATTTTGATCGCACCTTGTATATCTATTCATTACATTTCACATCTACATATATATAAATACATTCATAACAAATCTTTCATTTCATCAATAATTATCTTTAATTACATTAATTATATTTATTTCATTATTCTCCACTATATTATTAATATATATTTTTATTAAAATATCGTCGCTTATTTAATTAATCGTCGGAGAGTGCGATTTCAAAAATGTAAAGGACAAACGTGGGTTACAAATAATATTAATCTTTGCGGGCGCATTAAATAACAAATAAGTCAGATGTTGCATTTAAAGGTATACATAGTAGCACTAAGATGTTATAAGAAAGAAGAATATCATTCAAGGTAGTCGTTGAATAATTAATTTTATAGAATAGAGCTTCTTTTTAACATAATCTTTGACAATTAAGTTTTCAACACAAATCAATCTAATATAAATAATCTTTGCTTTTAATCAATTATAAATCGAATTATAATTCCTCATATTAACAAGAAAGAATAAAAATCATTTGAAAATTAATTTTCCAGTCTACCTAAAACTCTATTTAAGCATTTCAAGTACTTTTAAGAATCGTTTTCATTATTGATATTAACACATAAATTTTAAAATGAAAATTTACAAGAATCTACAACTAACATGAATTTAACCTAATTTCAGTAACGGTAATCAGGTTACATTCGAACTTGCATATGGTTCTAATAACGTACACTGTACTGCGCTATCATGATTAGGTTCTACATTATATTGTACATGTCTTTCATCGTGATTTTGATGTTGATATGGAATCCCATCTCTTGATCTCCAATTACGTCTATTCATGTAGTTCGCTGCATTTCTGGAATTTCGCTCAGTACTTCGATTATTTTTATATCTATTGCGGTTGAGTGATCTGACATCATAATTACCATGATTAGTTAGGTTAGGCGGAGTCCCTACATAACTTTGTCTATTTTGCGCATTTGGATTGCTAGAGTATACTCGGCTTAGGTTAGGTTTCGTATTATTCACACTTCGGATATCTAAATTCCGAACTGGCACCAAATGATCTGAATTATTCTTATTTTTACCCATTCCTGATTGTGGATTCATGGCATGGTATTGAGTTTCGTAGCATTGGACAAGCATCAATAAATGGCTGAAACTCATACACTGTGTGGAAAATAAGATCTGTTGCAATTTAAATGGAAGCAAATTTCGAATCGATGCTATTATTCTCGATTCCGATTGCAAAGGATTAACGACCTTTAATTCGTTGTAGACATTTACAACAAACTCTACAATAGATTTGTGCAATCGAGGATTGAAGTGTTGATTTCTAAGGGTGGCATCTCTATTTGCCAGCAAAAAGTCATTTTCATAATTTGCGATCAATGCCGCTTTGAATTCCTCATATGTACTAATGTGATCACGTATTGCTTTAAACCATAAGGAACAAGGTGGGAGTAATACATGGGGTATTAATTTCATATACTGTGATCGATCAATACACATTATATTGCATTCGTCTTGGAATTTCTCTAAGAAAGAAGTAGCATTCTCATTACACTTACCACTGAATTTGCTCATAGCTCGAATTTCACTCATCTTAACACTTAATTTTACCTTCTTTTTCTCATTCCTTGTTCTTGTTGAGTGATAGTTCCTATCCGTGATATGCTGTGTCGTCACACCATCTATGTTTCGCTCATCAGTACTCTTCGGACAACTTTCTTCTAGTATAATATCTTCATCAGACCCCGACGAAGGCGAGTTCATCTCTGGCGAGTGGGGCAACTCAAAGCGATCACTACCCAAGTTATTACGGTAAATGTTGTCTTTAGCCTGTAACGTTCTAATCTCTTCTTGAATAGTAGCTAATAACTGTGTATTTACACGTATGTTATTAGAGTTGTTGCTGACCTGGATCTTTTGCTGTTTAATGGAAGATTCTATTACTTCTAAATCTTTTTTTACAGCACAGATTTCTTGATTTTGGTGATTGTGCTTTTCTTGACAATCATCGGATATCCTTTTTAACTTTTCCTCGAACTGTGAGGATATGTCGTTCACCACTTGGACAATTGTCTGTTTCGTTTCATCTGATTTCTGTTCTATCCGTCTACTTAATTCTTCATATTGCTTATTAGATTCGTCGAACTTTTGGTCCATTCGTCTACTTAATTCTTCATTTTGCTTGTTAGCTTGGTCAAACTTCTGTTCCATTTCGTCAAACTTCTGTTCCATTTCGTCAAACTTCTGTTCCATTCGTCTGCTTAATTCTTCATTTTGCTTGTTAGCTTCGTCAAACTTCAGTTCTATCTTCTGTTCCATGGTCTTGTTAGCTTCGTCAAACTTCTGTTCCATTCGTCTACTTAATTCTTCATTTTGCTTGTTTATCTCGGTAGACATCTGCCTGAATTGTCGCTGTAAAGCTAACAAGAGTCGATCCTCTGATGACAAACCTGGTGTTACACTAGTTTCACCTTGGTCACTAGTATTTGATTCCTGCTGCATTTCTTCGTTGTCCATTTTTCTTATGATTACCTTACCACTTCGCAATATGGTTAAGTTCTTATTCATTAACTATAGTATAAAAGTAAATTCAATCTTACTCTTCTTCTTCGGGAACTGAATTTACAAAGTCCCGGGTGAGGTAAACCAAATTTTTACAACGACTTATCAAAAAGATAGTCGTAAACCTGGTTCGTTTGCTAAAATAAAAATTTGAAGTGGTAGTATTTCTTCCTCATGTAAAAATTAGCTTCGATATGTAAATACCATTAATCTCACCCTTTTTAATAAATATGACAACGTCTATAAATGGTGTTAAACTGGTTTATTATTTGATATAACTTAAATATCCTTTTCTTTAAACTGTTAAGTGCACAAACTCACTGACTAGGTAACCATAAAACATGTCCATCTCATCAACTATCCCATAATAATCACTTACATATATTAAAAACATTCTTCTTTTTTTAATATGAAATGAACATTCTACTAAGTATAGTGCATATGTATGAGTACTTTCTGCCCAAGGTACAGGTAAATATTACACAAACCAAAGTATTTTGTTGTACATTCAGTAGATATCTCTGTGGTAATCCGATGGGTGTGCCAAGTTTGATCAGTTTGTGGTAGAAAGTGTGGCAGAAAAACTTGATTGTTTATTTAACAATGGTGGCATCTAACAATGAAAGAACAATATATGAAATCGACACGTACCATTCCCTAATTATTTCAATCTTAAATGCGTGTGCAAAGTTTGGTCAGTTTCTGGTAGAACGTGTGGCAGGCAAAGTTGATTGTTTTTTTTAAACAATGGTGGCCTCTAAGAATGAAAGTAACAACAATAAGTGAAATCGGCACGTACCGTTCCATCGACATCTCAATCGTAAATGATTGTGCAAGTTTGGTCAGTTTGTGGTAGCAAATATGGCAAATAAAGTTGATTGTTTGTTTAATAATGAAGAAATCCAACGATTATGTATTTAACAATGGTGTCTTACAACAATGAAACTAACAACAATATATAAATCGATACATAGCGTTTCATAGATATTTCAACTTTAAATGGATGTGCAAAGTTTGGTCAGTTTCTGGTAGAACGTATGGCCATTCATGTTGATTGTTTGTTTAACAATGGTGGCCTCTAACAATGAAACTAACAACAATATGTGAAATCGACCCATACAATTCCATGAAGGTCTTCAGTTAGTAATTAACGCCAACAGTCATCAGGCATATAAGGAACTATGACTACAATTCAGAGTGAGTGGAGAAACCATACGGCAACACCTCTACTACAAGTTGGGTCGTTGGATACTACGTGCTTTTGACTCCGGGCCTGAAGGCAACACGTGCAGATACATGGGATACTTGGCTGTCTCGTCCAAGAAAGGAGCCATTTCTGGACAGGGTATGGACATGTGATGAGAAGTGAATCCTCTACGAAGCTTCACAGTGCCGCTCTGATTGGTTAGCATTGACGAAAAGGTCAGAAGCAGTCGAAACTAGCATTGCACCAGAAGAAACTTCTCCTATGTGTTTGATGGACTGTTTGCGGCATCGTATATCGGGAACTACTACCAGCTGTTCAGAGCATGAATACAACTGTGTACTTTAAGCAGTTGTGCTGTGTTCAAGAGAAACTCAAAACTCTGGAGCCATCACTTCTGAATCGCAAAGGGGTCCTTCTATTACAGAACAACGCTAAGCCCCACGTGGCTAGAATAACCCGGGACACCATTCTATGCCTTAAATGGGAAGCATTATTGCATGCACCATACTCCCAAGACATTGCCCCGTCCGATTATCACCTGTTCCATTCCTTGAATAATAACCTTAGAGAACACTAGTTCCAATCTCTAGTACAGGCGCAAAATACAAACGATACATGGTTCACCTTCTTTGTTTCATGGTTCACCAAGTTCTACTGCGATGGAACCCATGGAATTTCAGAAGATTGCCAGAAGTTCGTTGATTCTGATAGGGACTATTTTTGACCTTCCAAGTACGTCTTAGGAGACATATCGATGTTCGAATATTGTGGGTGAAAAAGCGACAGAATTTTCTTGGTTACCTTTATAGTAGCGCCATTTCTTCTTGGCTTCTTCCGAACAATATCGAAACATCTCTGTAAATTGTTCGTGAATGGCCTCTCCTAGAGCGGCACAAATTTTAAAGCCTATGTCAACAATTGGTGCCCAATTAATACTGTCGTTTTACAAGGTAAAAAACGTGTAATATAGCACACATATTTCAAGAATTGCAAACAAAAAATCTTGGTTCATTTTAAAACAAACATTGTGAAGTTACATAAAAGTCGAAAATAGTATAGAATATGAGTGGGATCTGCTAGTGGGAATGAGAAGTAAGGGTCGAAGGAGGTTGCAATATCAAAACAGTGAAAATCGTACAGGAACATGAAGACGTGAGCAGAAGACCGCTGAGCATGGAAGCTTCTCAGTTGCGTCAAGTGATCTGCCAATAATGGCAGAATACACAAGAGATGATGATGGTAATGATTTACTTTTCATATTCTGTGATAACCTTTATGCGCCAAAAGGACGTAAAGTATTTTTTTAAAAAAAATAACTGAAAGGGAAAGAATTAAAAAAATGTTCCCCTTCTGGGAAAAATGCAGTGGGCACCTTTCACAAGAAGACGAGTCGAGTGTAACCGAGCCTGTCGCTAACCGAGCTCGGCCACTAAATATAGCAATTTTTATTTCCCTGGCTCTAATAATATTTGCCCATAAAATTTGTTTACTTTTTAGATGAGGTGCTATTTGTCCACTGAATTCCTTTCAGATCGGACTAGTATGAGTACTTACCGAGAAATGAATTACCGCATACAAAGAGAGTTCGTCAGAGCCTAACCAAACCGAACTTGTCCCTAGCCAAGCCCAGCCAACAAATATAGTAGTTTTTATCCTCTCGTCGAAGAGCTATTTGCCCACAAAATTACCTTGAGATGCGGAAGAATGAAGTTTTACATGCAATGCAAGTCCAGCCGAGCTTATATTGTTCCTGATCAAATTTGGCTACCTAATATAGCATCTTTACTCCTTTCGACATGGGCTGTTTATCCACTAAATTTGGCATCGACTCCCATTACATAACTTTCTTAACTATAGTAAATAATGTAATGGCTAAGTAAGCAAATCTGTTTTGACATGTATTAGAAAGAACAGTAATGATTTTTGAAAGGGGGTTATTAATCGACATTCCCTATGCTGCGGACGTCCGTGAACACAATAACTGTGTTACTAAGTAAATTTCATTTGCACTTCAGAAAAAACAGAACCCCTTGAAATATTTAGAGGTAGGCTATTGCTCTCTCTTTCTCTAAATCTTGTGGATGGCTATGGAGTGGAGTAAAGTATGAAAAGGTGAATGTAGGGAATTTTATTACTTCGGAGAATATCCACCCGGTCAACCTCTTGAAATCATCACTTAAATCTATTGGGCTTTTTCTAAACGGTTTTTTCACTCTTCATTTTACTTTTAAAAGTGAAAAGAAATCATTGTAAAAATATTTCATTAGTAGGTATGGCTGCTACATCTGATATATGTACACACACATTTGCATATATGTAGGCTATATTACATGCCAAATAAACATTGGCTGTTAGTAATTAGATATGACTCATAGACAACAGCCTCCGTAATATCCGGATATAACGCTTTTATACAAAACACTTTTGACCACAATGTTAGTTACAGTTTGGATTTCGGATTATCATCTACTTATTATCGCCTAAATTTTAGTTCTCGTAAATATACTTTTCTGTGCATTTTCTAATGATAAGTAAACCAACTCGGATATGTGATGAGTGCAACATTAGAAGTTGAAATGTGAGACCAAAGTTTTTAACTGTGTTATTTTGTTCTTATTTTATCTCTGTTACTCCAACTACCTATTGTCAAACCCATTTCATCAGACCTCATTTCATGCATTACTACAAAAGATGATATATGTCTCAACTTATCCTTATGCCATTTCGAAGTATATTATATCCAGACAACGAATACAAAATACTTCCAGTAACACTGTTGTTTCTTAGTAGTATCCATTTTTAAATTCGAACTCCTTCGTGGCTAAGCGGTTAGCGTACGCGCCTTTGGCGTGGGAGATCCGGGTTTAATTCCCGGCGGGAGCTCATGTGGTTTGGATTCCACGTTAATCGGTAGGTCTAGGTCTCATATAGCCTCGCTGCTGAACGGGACATTAAACTCAAAATCAATTCAACTCAACCATTTTTAAAGTCATTATGTATACACTTCTTTCGTTCAGAAGGAAAAGTTTCACTTTAATGGAAGAATACAAGTATCTTACTAATATGAGTGTAGTAATACTTAAAGTAAGTTACAATGTCTCATCATTGGTACCAATACCAATATTATAATCTGTATTGGAAAAATGAGAGAACATGTAAAATATTTAATTTCAAATGCCCTATATCATGTAATATTAACATTGCTTTCCTCATGTTAGTTATTGTGTGATACACTTTTACGTTTTTCTCGTTTATGATATGAATTGTATATCTTTTATGTCATTTCGCATCTAGATATAAAGAAGGTATTTCATTTCCTAAATCATTAACTTGTTTTGTACATATTTTTAACGCAAATAGTTAGTATGCATGATAAACAACTTGCTTGATGTACATATAGTATGCTTGATATTAAAATTATGCATATTTTATTGTAAGCAGCATATCTAAAAGACTGTAACGTGTTGACAACTTTAGAATTATGTTATTTAAAATTGGCGTTCTACAGTGAATCGTTCGTGTTTCCGTATTTTTCCAGTGTTTTTTTTTTTTTTTTTTTTTTAATCTTCATCAGTATTAGTGTAACAACGTTCAACTATACTTCAAAATTATCTCACAAGACGTGCTTGTTTCTGTGCAACTTAACATTTGAGTTTCAATCATAATATGCATACTCGTAGTGTTACATTGGGTTACAAACTCTCTTTCGGTTGATATTGTTACAAATGCATATGTGCATAGATTTAAAGAAATTTAAAACTTGACATATTTAAGGACTTTGATCAGTTTTGCTCAAAGATTATTCTCCTGTTTGCTCTACGGCCCGACTCAGTGCCGGATTAGAGGGGTGCAATGGTGCACATTAACCTCCCCCTTTGTTGTAAATATATACTATGTAAAATAAGAAGCTAGGAATGAAAATAGCAAGACTTTCCAAACGTTCTACTATCATGTTTCCATTTGGGGCTTAAAACAGAGCAGAGCTTCGTAAAAGCAATAGTTTAAATTGATTTTCTAAAGGTTGAAGGAGAAGGAATCAACAAGCAAAACAATATAACATTTGTCAAGTAGGGAAGAAAACAGAAGGCAGGAGGAGAGAAGGACATTTTTATGCTGCATTCCACTTGCAACCCTCTTTAAAATACTTTCCTCCGCTCTATGCATCAGTGTTGTTAGGGCAAAGAATATTGTCACATGTCACGTTGAAGAGTCAGTATGATTGGTTATTTTAGTAGTTATTGGTATTAGCAGCAATGCACCAAAACGAGTAGAATGCCTGCTTTTGAAAGGGTTAGAAATATATTACTTCCATGCGGATTTTTAGACAAGAATCCAATTTTCAAGAAATATTCCTTATTTTTCAATAACACTAACATTTATTCATGAATAAATATAATGAATAATAATGATAATAATCATATTAATATAACGAATAATATAGCATAACAACATGGAAATGTAATGTTTCCCCTTTCTACTTTTCTGATAGTTGTGTGAACAATTTCACAGTTTTACGCCCTTATTATTCCTCATAATAAATATACCAAAATAATACCGTAATTTAGTATTAATTTCAAAATTACGTCCAAAGCTTCATGGTTAATTTTCTCAAAATAGAATTTACAATTACAAAAAAATGGTTTCCGGTGAGTTGATGGAACACAACAACCAGAAGCGAAGTACAGTTGATCCAAAAAGGTCAAAATAAAAGGTTAATAAATGTGATGTATTTACATTTCCTGTTGAATATATAACACCAATTCACTCACATAAACTACTACTAATCCATATCTGTCCAAAATTCCACACAACTTTAACGAACGGATTTTAGGTTACTCAAGAGCAATCTAATTTCACAATTACATTTTTAACTTAACAAAGCACAGTTAGAATTTAGAAAGATCCGCCGCACTTTATCTTTCTTCCAATTCTGACGCAAACAGGTAGTTGTTAATTCGGCCACAATTCCCAGGTGGCGTTACTATTATTTTAGTGAACAAATGAATGACAATGCCAATTTCTTGATTAAACAACTAATCAGCTCTTTCACAACGTCCAGAAACTAATTATGTTTTTCTTGCAGAAATGTTACAAAGTGAACTGGCCCTTAGACAATCCTGGATCTGGCACTGGCCTGACTCTACTGTTTACAAGCGAGATACTGATGCCAACCTTTTTGTTAGCTATTGTTATTCAAGGTTGTTCAGATTATATAACTTAAGAAGTGAAATTATTTTGAAAATATTCAATATAACCTCACACAGTAGTTGTCGTAAAACTATGAAATTCAAATTTTGTCTTTTGGTAAGATTTTAAAGTAGAGAATCAAACATCCACTCTCTACTTTCAGTTAAAATTCATAATATTCATTAATGCAACACAAAATATTAGTATAAGTTATGTTCCGAAACTTGAACACGAAACAACCTCTACGTTGATCAAGTACAGATATCATACGACTTAAATGTAAATTCAATTAACACAAATATGTTTACCACTGAAATGATCTGTATTGTGAAAAATTGAATTTCAAAAGATATTATTTAAATTCTATTTAGCAAAGTTTTGTAAATTACTGTTCTTACATGGTTAGATGCAAAATATAGAACATATTGTGTCTTGTACAATGTATTAACAAATAAACAGATATTTAAATGCAGGATTAAATACGTACATATGGTACGTACTTTCTCCTAAATTTAAATAATTTATTTTTCATTCCTAAATAGACCCCCAGAGATTGGGATATGACTCTGTTGAATAACATTTTTATGGTAAAGGAGGGAAATATTATTAAAGCATATTGGATTAGCGATGAATTAATGATATTCCAAATAAACGATACACAACCACTTAACGTCAAGTACTATACTTACACAACTTGGAGTGAAATAGTGCAATTCTATGCTGAAGAAAAAGGTAACTTTTTAATTTGCTTTTCATATTCTTTTTTATCAACAAATACGAGTAATTAACAAATGAATTCTATTCTAGTATAGCTAATACAATAACTAGTAACACTACTACTCCTAATTGTAATAACAATGTAACCGACTATTTCAGCAATGCTCATTTGTATTTCAATGTTGTCTGATTTATGTTTATTTTATTATTTTTATATGCCGACATTATATCGGTCTGTTCTTGTTTGTGTTCATTTTATTGCTTGTTAGTTACCTTGTGTTTATGTGCAATGAAGTTTAAATTCTATTTTGCTTTTAATGTTTCTTGTAAGATGCTACGGTATACTTTATCAGCTTTTATAATTATGTAATTTGACTTTCTAGCATATATAAATGATCTTTGTATCCAAGATTGGAAAAGACAGTATAATCTACGACTCTACATTGTGAAGGTGTATAAAATAACATATAGCAACAGTTCGCGTTTAGCGTTGTGATTGGCTCCCTGTACGTGACGTCTTGTAGAGGAACGTTTTCCCATACCAACTAATGTAATTGTGTATGCAGTATTTCACTTGTTCTCTTGAACGATACTTCTCGATACCCACGTTATAAAATAGAGGATGTGCCCATATGTATCTTCATCCAATTAGGTAACTCAATGACCACCATATATGTTGGCTCAAAACATTGCAATCTTCGTATTAGACATGCAGTGCGTCTGTCATTTATTTTTATTAAGTCGTTGCTTGATATTTATATATACAATGGTTACATGCTGCATGTATGGATGTACAAGTAGGAGTGAGAAGATGTTATCCAAAATAACCTTTCACAGGTAAGAAAATCACCAATCATAGGATACGTATGGCTGTGACGTATAGTTTCATGGTTTTGTGGTATGGGAAGATACTCTATTTTATAACATCCTTGGCGATATTTCCACGTGACGGCACGGACCCCAAAGTATCCCGGCAAGAAAATTATTCGTATATAAATTAACGTCCTCCAGAAATCCTATGGGTACCATTAGTTGTATAAAATATATAGGATGTACAACTTATTCACATCTGGAAATTCAAGTTTCTCTCTTATTGGTATTTACAGCTACATCTGATTAGTCACTTTCTTTCGAGGCAAAACGCTCTTACTTTTGAAATCGCAATATTTATATAATCTTGAATGTAAAGAAATTTTATTGTCGAAAAGCACATCAAGACTAATTATCTAAATTAACTACTCCCTCCGCCTTTCATCTACGTGAGGAGGAGTGCGTGTACTACAAATAATAATGAATATTTTTCGGTGCAGTTTTAATATACGGATGCAGAGATTGTAAAATGTAAAGAAAACCTTGAGCAAGTCTTTAATTTGCTCCTCTTACGTGAGAACAAAACCCTACCAACCCCTGCAGGGCTGGTAACCCGTTTCTACTTCTACTTTTACTACTATTACTACTTGTACTATAGATTCGTATAATAAATTCTGCACGTATTCATAATTAATTAATGTAATAGGAATATTTTATTAATCTTAATTGCGCTATTGCATGCATCATATTTCAATAAACATAGTTCTCACGATGAGAGGGTTTGCATAACCAGACTCTTAACTATGGAAATATTTACGATCACTTCAACTCCAAATATTTCACGGATTCAACATGCTTAGTGTAAGATGAGAACGTAAAATTGAATGTGATTTATTCGAAAAATACTTTTATACATTGCAAGAACTGTCACTTAAAGATATTCAAAGTAAATTCATAGCCGTAGCATATTAAACAAAAGCAAGTGTACAAAAGAAAACCACTTTACACAGAAGTCAAAAGAAGATTCGCTGCTGCATACCAAATTGTCGACTGGCTTGGCTCGATAGTCTGATAATCAGACATTTGTATGTTCAAATTTAGGATGAAGTATTTCTAAGTGTGTTCTTCTTTTCATACGGAGATTAGGGACATTTCTTTCAATAGTTTTTTGGGAACTCCCAGTCCTTCAAATTCGATTAGAAGAGAACCTAAAATTTATAGTTGGGATAAAAATATTAGGTATGTTCACTATCCCATTCCTATCCCTTGATTTGTAGCCAAAAACTCTTTGCATGCAGAGTTGATTTCAGAAGACTTTTTGGGGGTGAATGTCAATATGCGTGGGGAGAAAGTACTGCGAAAGCACTAGTAGCCCACGTTCAGCACGATCGAAGATATGACCCCGAAGAGAGAAATTTCTTACCTCGAGAGTGGTCTCAATTTTTCTCTCAGCTTACCCCCTGAAATCATTCCTGTTAAAAAGATTTTCCTAAGAATTAGAATTTTATACTTCTCTCTCGTTCTACATTTTGAAATTACAAAATCATAACTTAGGAGAATTATACTAAAAGCATTAAAATTATAACGGTAATTACGTAGATATTGTCCTGCATGTTACCCATTTCTGGTGAGATTAAAACTCGAAAATTTTTAGGCGATCCACTCTAAAATAAATCATGTATACAATCTGAATGGAAAGCCATATTTCACTCCAAATAATTAACCAATATTTTACTAATATGTTTTATTGTAATTCTTTTACTGTTCAACGTGTGTACAGCGGGCCATAGAAATTCTTGAGGTGCAAAATCCGTAATAGGCAACCCCACTAACGCCTGCTCGAAGAATAATTACGCATGTTATTAGCTAGCACAGTAGCGTGAAGTTGACCGAAACTGTTAAAAGCACAAATCTTAAAGAGTGTTTTCGTGCAGAACTGGAGTGAAACGCTGGTTGATGAAATGACAAAAGGGAGTCTGGATAATTGTACACAGAGTACTTCTTGTTTGTATGATACACACCTTAAACTATACTCAGCCACTTGAAAAAAATATACGGATATCAGATTCGCTGATGAGAAGATAACAGTTGGGGGACTTAGTTAATGTTACAATTAACTCAAATGAGGATTATATAAACAAGTATACTTAGTTCAAATAACTATACATATCCGCGTATCAAATAATATACGGACAGACTACGCAGCATATATAGTAGTAGTAGATTACTTTTTAATAACAGAAAGTTTTGCCCTGAGTTTTCAAACTATTGACAGTAGTCCTACAAGCAAATAAATCGAAAGTATGAATGGATCATTTGAGGGGAAGAACCCAATGAAAATTTTGGGGGTCTAACAGTGTGTGAGTTATTAGATTCCGCCACTACTGATTCATGCGTAATGATACTTCGATAGAAGAAATTGTTGATTTCATTATACGTTAAATGACTTTTGAAAATGCTAAATATTGTTATGCAGTAATTTACTTGCAAATATTAAAAATGCAAAATTTGATAACACTTAAACGAGTTGGAGAACTCATTCGTATTAAAGTAGGCTTATTTCCCGTTAGCTTTTAAATATAATTGAGGGTTAATGATTTGTTTAATATTTGTGATATTTTACACATTGAGACACGAAGTGAAAAGGGAAGATTATAGTGTCAATAAACAATAATTTTAAAATGCACGAAACTAACGTTTGATATCAAATATAGAACCATTGATAGAATTAACTCTGTAACTCGTTTTATCCATTCATTTCCCTTCCTTTTTTTTCAGCATTACACCATCACTGAATTTCTCCACTGGAGGTTATTGTTATGTTTTATTTAACAGCATTCAACAGGAGCTCAGCCTTGTAAAGGAAATATTTTAAAAAGTGTAAACGGTGAGGGCGGGAATAGAACACGGGTTGCCATATTAGGAAACTACACCGCTAACCACTCATCTAAAGCGTTTCTTCTTCCTGCTCTCCTAAACAAAGAGCCTTTTATGTTCGCTCAAAACATTAGATTGTTAATAGCCAGATTCATTGGCAAAACACCGAAATTTGTAATTGAGGATTCGGAGGGCATTATAACACTGTATTCTCTAAATTATCAACATTATGATTTTTTAAAAACAAAATACAAAACTCCTATATTTGAATCAAATACGATGCGTCTATCATACTAAACATGCATCTAAACAAACTAAAGACAAATCAATTGCTGCATAATAATAGTGGTTGTGGTCAAGCCGCTCGACCAGTAAGGTGAAGGTAGTCGAGTCTAATCGGGCCCACGAACAACCAGTATTTTTTTACTTTAAAATTTATGATGGCGATTTATCGTCGATGGCACACGTTTTATTTCCTTTGCTATTTGAATACTTGGATCTTTCAATACTTGAACTATCAAATCTTCAGGAATAATAATAATAATAAACGAATAATAATTATTATTGTCTTATTGTAGATTAAACGTTAGAAGTATATTATCGCTCAGAGCATAACATTACAACCAGAAATGTAACATTTGGCAAGAATATTCCGGTTTTATTTACTGTTGCTTACGAGAATAGGAATTTCTCATCTCGTTTTCGAAACAAAAAAAAAAAAAAATGAGACGGGAGTTGACATTTTACACTCAAGACAGGAGAAAGCTAATTCAAATTTTCGTCTCGCTTTGGAGATGGAAATCGAGACGAGAAGAAAAGTATCGTAAAAATCTCTCGTTTTATCTCGATTCTCGAAATAGTGGAAGTCTATTCTTTAAGCATATACTGCTTCGTAGATTGAATCTTATACGCTATTTTGTTACTATGTCTTTCGGAGCTCATTGAATTTATTATGATCTGTACAGATATTTTTGTGGCAAAGCTTTTATAATTAATTCTGCATATCCTAAAAGTTAGTATATTATATGCGTTACTGTTCAGTGATATTAAGTAATTTTATGTTCATTGATATTATTACAGTTATCTTCCTCAAAACGTACAGTAGAATAGTTTCTACATGAAACTTTAGTGCAACTCTTTGGTTAAAATTTTGGTAGTTGTAAAAGTATGTCCTGGAGGTCCAGACACCCTTCCGAAATCTCGAGGTATCTGTAAGCTTTGTCTAATTTTAGGGCAACGTTTAAAATTTTAAGACAATATTATTATTATTATTATTATTATTATTATTATTATTATTATTATTATTATTATTATTATTATTATTATTATTATTATTATTAAAAATTTAAGACCTCAATATTATGTCATATTGCAATTTAATAAGCACACTGAAGTTGGTAGGAAAACAAAAAGAAATAATAAGAGACATTTTCGAGGGATTAGTAAATGAAATACTTGAGTTTTACGTCCCACGTTTATGCCGGTTAGGCTAAAAAAGACGGTCGAGGGATTAGTGTGTGAAAGGAAACGAGACGGAAGAAAGAAGGTGTCAGCTTCTGAATATTATTAATGTGAAAACTAATCCTAATCCGATGCCTAAACAGAAATTAAGTAGGAATTTTCTTTACCACAATACAGAGTAACACGCTTTTTTTTTGATAAAAGACTTTGGATTATGTATGCGTTATATTGATATTTGAATAAAATATACATACCAACATAAAACAGAATAGTTCTTATTTACAAATGTTGGTTGAACGGATATATGGAATATGTTGGAAATGGCTAATGGAAAATATTATTATTTCTAGCAGTAGGAGTAATAGTGGAAGACGTTCGGAATAGTTGCTCGGAAACAATATTCTTTTCAGGCATGTTTATGATTCATACTAGACCCTAAGCATGACCGTTAGGGGTCGTATACATGAGTTGTTTGCTAAACACGTTACGTTCTCATGCAATATGAATCAAGGTTGTACACAGACATGTCATTTTGCCAGTATTTCCCCTGTGAAGAAAGCTACCTCCACTCTTACTTGTAAGACTGAAAGAAATTGAGTACTTTTCATTTTATTACACATCAAAAGTATGGATATTGTAGTTGCTAAAAACAACTTACCGCAGGGAGAATCGAACTCTGGACCCCTGCATTACGGAACGAATGCTCACGCCCCTACCGTAAGACTGCGTAGGTAATTAAGAGTTAAAAACACTCGTTTATGAAGCAATTGCACACGTTTACGATAAAAAGAAACACACTGACTTCTCTCATGATAAAATACTATACTCAAGACTCTTCAAATTTAAATTAAAAACAAAAATATACATATAGTGCCAGCCCACTTTCTTCTCTGAATCACCGAAAGTATTTGCGTAATTTGTTTTTATTATACTTACAAGTAATACTTCCCAAGTGTAACACTCCGATTTTGATAAAATTTTGCAGGTAGATACTACATATCAAATAAAGTAATACTAGTTTTTGCTTTCTTCGCAAAAACGGTTTTAAGCGGCAAAATCGGGCACCAAAATATTTTAATGCGGAAGCCCGAAAGGATGACACACAAAAGGACCAAAGTGAACGAAATTGTGAACATATATTGTTGACATAAAATAAGGGAATACGGGTTTCGTATTTTCCTGGAAAGAACGGTTAGGTGTGGCACGGATCCCCCCAAACCTTTGATCACAAAATATCTAAAGTGCTAATAACAGTGTATCAGATGTGTGTAAAGGACATGAAGAATTGCAACGAATCTTGGGGTAGGGACAACACACATAACATAAGCGAACATGTTTTTTATTATCTGCGGAAAAACGGTTTTAGGGGGCAAAAGCTCCCACCCTTAATAGTGAAATTTGACTCCCGAAAGACAAGAAGAACTTGATCGAACTGAATGAAATTGTGCAGAGATATTGTAGACTTAAATGTTTCGCATTTTCTGGAAGAAACTGTTGTGTGGTTCATGGAAACCTCCAAACCCTTGATCACGAAATATCGGAAGTTGGTAATAACAGTTATCAAAAGTGCCTATACGGCATGAAGAATTGAAACAAAACTTTGCGTTGGGGCAATAATCAAAAATAATCCAATGGAGCTTTCTTATTTTCTGCGGAAAAACTGTTAGGGGAAAACTCCACCCAAAATTGTGAAATTTGACGCGGAAAGGCAAGAAGTGGACCAAAGTCAATGAAGATTTGCACAGTTTTTGAAGGCATAAAATGAGTAAATACAGTTTTCGTATTTTCCTAGAACAAACATTTTGGTGGGGCACGGACCCCTCCACACCTTTGATCATGAAATATCAGAGGTGCTAATAACAGTATGTCAGATGTGCCTAAAGGACATGAAGGATTGGAAAAAACTTTGTGTAGGGACAATAGGCAATGATTTTTTTCATTTCCTTAGGAAAATCAGTTTTAGTGAGCAAAATCAATCATGCAAAATTTTGAAATTTGAGCTCTAGAGGAAAGAAGAGATGGTCCGAAGGAAATGAAATTGTTCACAGATATTGTAGACCTAAATGTATGAATACGGGTTTTACACGTCAATAGAAAAAAACACTGGGTGGGTCACGGACCCGTCCAAACCTTTGGTCATGAAATATTAAAAGTACTTTTAACAGTATGTCAGAACTGCCTAAAGGACATGAAGAATTGCTACTAAATCTTGTGTAGTGACATTACGAAAAAAAAACTACCACGGGCTTCTCATTTTCTGCAGAAAAACGGTTTAGTAGCCAAAGCCCCTACCAAAATTTTTGGAAGTTGTCGTCCGAAAGGCATGAAGTTTACTGAAGTGAATGAAATCGTGCATTAATATTGTAGAGGTAAGATGAGGGAATATGTGTTTCGTATTTTCCTAAAAAAGCAAAAACTGATGGCGGCACCAAATCGTTGGGTGGCGGAAGGAGTGGACCAAAGCAAGTGAAATTGCGTGGAGATATTAGATATGTAAAATAATCCTTTTTCTTGTTTCACAAGTGTCTCCATCCGATCCCTTCAAATTTGGCAGATTAACAGTGAGCACAAACAGTATAGCGTATTTTATAGTATTTCAGGAGGCGCCTTTAACTCTTACAAAGTTTTTCCACATAAAAACACGTATCAATTTATTTCGTGTTTACTGTTGATATGCCAAATTTGGATAAGAACACTTGAGAAACATGAAGGGCCTTATTTTCTAAATCCAATATCTACACACAATTGCATTTGCTTCGGTCCTCCTTCCTGCGCTATTACGGTAATATTTACTTATTTTCGGAGGAGCCTAGGTCCCAACACTATTTTTCGCACAAATTAAAATGCGTTTCATTTACTTTCTGCAAATTGTTCCTTTACGAAGTTTTTTTACAATTCTTCATTTTCTTTCTAAATTTCTTACGTATACTTACGGCATGTACCGTGCCAACAGTTGTAGCTCAGAATAATCTCTACACTACTCATCAATTGAATGCAACAACTGGGGATGAAACTGATGCACAACAGGGTACTTGACTGTAAAATTATGTTTGAATTTAAATAAAATTCTTTTTTTTCTATTTTGAAAAATGACTAGATGTGGAAATAGGTGAGAGCGAGAGATAGAGGTTATGATTAAAACATAAAAGATGACCACTTGCCTGACAAATCCAATTAAACAGGTGTCGTCCTGGTCGTCTGGATGATGAATAGTTTCCCTGGAGTAGGCTGGATGTACTCGAGTCAGCCAACAACTGGATCTTAATCCTGCTGGACTGCCAGGAGCGTAGAGTTCTCTCTTGACGATGCGCGTTTTACGATGGTGTTCTTCTACATCTTCATGCCGCTACTCAGATGTCAAACTCAAATGTGTCTGCGGTAATGAACCAACAGAATGGTGTTCTTGGGACACGGAATTGGTCGTCCTCCAATGGTGCGATCCGTTTGCCTTTGATGATTCTGCACCTTCCTAAAATTTGTGGCGAATACCCCTATCGATATGTCCTCCGTGGTTTTGTTTGGATGCAAAGTGATGATTCTGACGTTCAGTGAACTTGGATATGTCAAGATGGGCGGAAAGGAACGCGGAAGGGTAAGAAGGAAATTAGTCGTGTTTATGTGATTACAGAAGCTGTGAGGAAATTTACAATCCTAATAAAAGTATTGTTCTGTTGGATTTTAAAGAGTTATTTGAACTTTTGATATTTCGTAGTCAACTGTTTGTAAGGTCCGTGCCCTACCCAAACTTTTTTTTTTCAAGAAAATACGGAATACGTACTAACTCATTTTAAGTCTACAATATCTGTGCATAATTTCGTTCAGTTCGGTCCTGTTATTCTTGCCTTTCGGGCGTCACATTTCAAAATTATGAATGGGGCATTTTCTCCCTAACTTCGATTTCCCGGAGAATATAAAACAAACTCGTGTTTGTTTATTTTTTGCGTATTCTGACTACAATTTGTTTCGTTTCAATTCTTCATATCCTTCAGGCACTTTCGATACACTGTTATTAGCAGTTGTGATATTTCATGAAGAAAGGTTTGGAGGTGTCCGTGCTTCACCAAACCGTTCTTTAGAGGAATATACGAAACATGTATTCCGTTATTTTACGCCTTTTTATACCGGGGCACAATTTCGTTCACTTTAGTAAAATAGTTTTTGCCTTTCCAAAATTTTCAAAATATTTGGCGGTGGTTTTGCCCCCTAAAACCGCTTTTCTGCAGAAAACCAACACGTACTCGTTTATTTTATGTGTAGTATCTACATCAAAATTTTATCAAATTCGGAGTGTTACACTTTTGAAGTGTTACTTGTTAGTAATACTCGTTTTACAGTTATTTCCATAAGTTTTAACGACAGAGACACGAACTGGTGATGGGAATATTCCCGGTGGGAAGGAAAATAAAAAATGGGAAAATTCCTGGATTTTTACCCTGGCATATAAATTCCTGGGAAGAATTTATTTTCATTTCTTTATCTTCAAAGATTGTATGAACTGTATGACTAATTACTTTCTCTTAATTTATTATGATTTATTTATGGGCTTTAAACAATTTGGACGTTAAAAAAGTCAAATTCGTTGACTGTACTTTATATAAATAATCGTATGATTTAATAGTTCCATTTGCATATGCACTAAAACTAGCAAAGTACTAATATAGAAATGATGAAAAGGAAACAGTTTGTAAAGTAATGTAGAAATTAAGTAGAAATAGAGATGAAGTACAATTAATATATCCCGAACCACCATTAGTTATAGACGTTGGTCTATCTCCTGTTTCTGACTTGAATTCCTGAACGGGTATTCGAAAATCTCTTACATGTCAATTAACGCATGAAATTTCGAGAAATATGTAGGAACAAACGTCGTGTGGGCCAATGTTACGTGCTAAATTGTAAAGATAGGTCAGTAACTTGCAAATTTAGTGAACATAAATATGTATGCTCAAATGTTGATAAATTGGTGAGACATGTATATTCTGGCAATTACCAAATCTAATTTGTTTATAACATTTAAAATTGTATTATGTTTATGATAGTATCAGAGTGAAGTTTAGAAAATCCAATTACTTATAAATTTAAACTGTTTAGCGATGTAAAAATATGTAGTCTTAACTATACCCTTTTTTCCACATATTTACTTTCTAGAACCTATTGTAAGTAAATATACATTTATGCGTACTCTCTAAATATAATAAATTATTAATAAAGTAACATAATACCATTCAGAATATACAGTTTAAAGAAAACTCTGGAGACAACTGTAATAATATACTGTGATAAAAAACGAATTTAACTTTGAAATCATAATACAGTAATAGAGTGCAATCCATTTTGGGCAACATTCCCAGGAAAAAATCCCGAAAAATATCTTCCAAAAATGTACCCATCACTCACACGAACACAGATACATCGAGGATGTATAAAATTTCAAAGGGTCTCCTATCGGAAATTGAACACGGGACCGCGAGCACTAAACTATCTGAGGCAGTGATGGCGTGGGTCAACGAAAATTTGACCCACCATTACCCACCATGACCCTCCGCCAACCGTGACTAACTCGGACCTACCACCCACAATGACCCGCTCTGACCCACCAGCCATCGGCCCGCTCCGTCCCACCACCTACCAAAAAACATAGTTAAAAATAAAAAGAAGTTGTGAAATTCTAACTAATCGGGTTTTTAACTTTTACGATCACTCGCTCAAGCATCGGTCTGTTACAGTAATGGTGGATCTGACCTTTAAGATATAAAATGGTAAAGTGTTTGTTATGGTACAAATTTCAATGAATTTCAATTAAATTATCATGGCATAATTATTTCCTTGATGAATTATCAATAATTTTCAATGGAAAAACGCATGAGATTTGAAAGTCCCATCTCAAAGTAAGTAGACGAACGTACAGTCCAAACTTAAAGTTTCCGTGTAATTAAGCGTACATTACAATTTTTATGTATATTTCTCTCACAACTTTATTGCTTGATTGGCCTGTACCCTAAGTGCTCTATATAAGAAACATAAGTTTCAGCAATTATTATAGTAGAAAGCGCATGGTTTCTGTTTCGCAACTTGTGAATTTGTTTCTAAAGTAATATCGATCGGTTTCGATTATTTTTACAAGCCAACCCACTACCAATTTTGCATATATACAAGTTCCGCTTCCCCCCCCCTCATAAAGAAGAATTTTTAAAAAATGCTATGAGACATGCTCATTTTCAATAAAGTGTTAATATACTGAATTTCATCTCTGAACGTCTAACGGCTTTGTGAAATACTCATTTTTTTCGCAAAAAGTTGGATATCCACTACCCCGTCAAGATATTATTATAATGAAAGTGACATGATAACATCCCAGTTTTGATTAAGGCCTAACGATATACCAAAAGTTATTTCATTTGACTTTGCAATTTGGCCGTGATGATCAGGCACACATTTTTTGGATAATCGAAAACTGCAACCAATTAGAAACATGTATTTAGTTCCTACGGCTAGAGTCGAGAGTGAAATAAAAATATACTGTTTAGAAGATGCTGTCTACAAGGCACTTTGCGATTGTCCAAATCTTCTGGTGCATGTATTGTGTATTATAGTAATAGAAGAAAACTGTCACTTTGTTCGAATTGAAGAAGAAGAAAATTGAAGAAGCAGCTGAGGTTAAATTAATATTATGGTATTCAAGCTGGAACAAAACGAGTCCTGTAGTGCTTCCGACCCTTTGTTACTACTACAACTACTACTCCCTTTACTATGGAGTAGTGTAGCAATACTGCACACCTAACATAAGTAAATCACTTTTTGAGCATTATTTATCATATTTTAATCGAAAAAGTCTTATGAAAACTTAATAAAAAATAAAATATAAGAATTAAAAAAGTTTCCCTCAGTCGGGCTTCAACCGACGCCAAGAGTAATTTTAATTATTAACCAGTTGTACTAGCAGTCTCGCCCACGAAGACCGACTGTAGTATGTGGTTCATTTCTGCTATATTTATGGTAGGTGGCGAGAAACGGGTAACTTCAACTAATCACAACCGCGTATTGCAAGGGTAGAGCGTTCTTAAAATATAAGCTTCTGAACACTGGTGAATTTGTCTACGTTTTATTTTCAAGGCCTCCATTACCCTTCCTTTTTCACTTGTTTCTGTTTACTTATCTGAGATGAGTATGTCTAAATGAAAAAAGAACTTCAGCTATTTTTGGACATTGATATTTGTAATTACAATAATAATAATAGGAATTATACTATTACTTGGATTTCAAGACACAGAGCCTGTAAGTTTTTAGATGAGCTAACTACTGGAAACAATACATTTTTCAATCACTATACTATATAAATTATTATTTAAAAATGGATGTAATTATGTGTGCCTGATCATCACGGCCAAATTGTAAACTCAAATGAAATGACTTTCGGTATATCGTTAGGCCTTAATCAAAACTGGGATGTTATCATATCACATTCATTATAATAATATCTTTAGGGGTAGTGAGGATAAGAATTTTTGCGAAAAAAAAGAGTATCTCACAAGTAGTTAAGCTTACGGAGCTGAAATTCATTATATTAGCTCTTTATTGAAAATGAACACAGCGTCTCATAGCATTTTTTTAAAAAAAATCTTCCTTATGAAGGGGGCGCCACTTTCTATATATTGTGGCAGTACCCGAATTTAATCAGAATTTCATGTATAATAATTTTATTTTTATTGATCAATTTTTATTTATTTTATGGATATCGGGTTTTATAAGATAATGAGGTGAAGGTAAACAACTGTTAAGAATCGAGATTAACGCAAGCTAATGCAAATGTATTAGTTAATTGTCAGCAAGATTCAGTAAACAAAAATGCACAATTAAGAGTCTGCGAATGCAGGAAGACAATGTATGTAATGCGTTAACTACTACATAAACGACATTCTGTAAATCATGAAATGTAATTGTAATCTGTTTGTGAACATTTCACACATTCACGGATATGAGGAAATTGCCTAGAATCGGGAAATCGGAGTGTGTCGAGTGTTGCAGTTTTTGAGTCTTGACACGAGGAAAGAATTTGTTTTTCCAAATGAAAGGAGGTCACACGTGCCTAGCAGCAGACGACGCCAGAGAATTCCAGAACGGATGAGTTGAACAAAACCAAGAGACAGGAGGTCTTCTGGAGAGAGAACCAGGAAGAGACAGTCAGATAGAGAACCAGGAGTTCGAGACAGAGGAGTTCGATAGTCAGAGAACCGTGTGTTCGATGGAGATAGAAAACCGTGAATTCTATTGAAAGAGAGGTCATCGCGATCTGGATGGAAGCTTCAGCTTTTAGAGAAGCTCCAGTATTTTATTGAAGAAGTTCTACGATTCATCTAGAGCATTGGGAGTGAGACCAGACTCAATGCTAAGCAACAACGCCTGTCCATAGAAGTATCATCTCGGCCATACTGGATTTAACTCGTCAACACCGAGGTCATCAGCGAACCTCATCTGGAAGAGAACTGAAAGGTATGTGTTTCTGCTATTCAGGATTTAATTCCTCAATGCTCGATAAGCGATACTCGTCTGGCAAAGTTTCCGAATATCCGTAATAAAATTCACAACATCTACATTCATTACATTTTACTGAATAAGAAATACAGTTGTTATCTAGTCATTGAAGTCAATGTTTTATTACTAGAACTCAATCCCCAATTGGTATGTGTAAAATTTACAAACCTCTCGCATATGAATTTGAGAACTTGCCAAATCATTCTAGATGGTGAGTGGAAGGCACTCAGCTCAATTCAATTTTGCATCCCCAAATTAGGCACGAATTGAACCGGGTTGTCATGGTGGAATTGCTGTGGGTTTCGATCACAGTACAATACTAGCTGGTCAAAATTAAATACCACCCTGTCATGGTGCAGATGCGTTGGGTTAATCCCAGTTTAGAAAGTAATATTTGCAAAGAGTTCATGATGGAGATGCTAGCAGACTAAAAGTCATAGTGACGATCTCAGTAAATATTAAATTTAGATCTCAGTAAATAATTAAAATCCCTCCCATCCCACCCGTTCATATTAGACATACAGGTTTGCTTAGGCAATTGTAACGATCTAAGTTTAGCGCGAGAAAAGCATGTGGAGTGATAAAATAAGTAAAATTAATTCCCACCCAACCCACCCATGCTAATATCATCTTTATGGAATAATTTTATTACGGTGTAATAATAGAAATATTGACAATAAGAAATACCAACAAGCCCGTCCTGACGAGTATTATCAGAAATAAGCGTCAACAAGTACGAGTACGTAAACTTGGGACTGTACTCAAGTTCGATCCCTGGCGAAAAGATAATTATGTGCAACAAGGAATAATATTTTGATTTTCCGATATTTTTGATTTTTATTGTTTATAAACCTTAGTTATTAGTTTCTGGTAAGGATATTATAATATTTATGGTTATAGGAAGTATTTATTGTTATTGGATTTAAGGTATAATAGTAATTAACGTGATTTTAGTTAAAGTAAAATAGTTTGTAAGAATAAAAGTCATAATACGACAGGCATCAGTCTTGGCCAATGCAAGAGAGGCGAACGGGCCACTTGCAAGCGACTGAACCGAGCGTTTCCGATCCGTTACGACGATCGACGAAGCTTCGCACGAGAGAGAAGTGCTCAAGGTCGTGAGTACAGCGGCAAGCAGAAGCGAATCATACGAGTTACAGTGGAATGAGAATGTGCTATTGTAATTAAAATAGTAAAGTTTGACGTTATAGAATTTAAGAATAGTACTATTAAGGTTAACAATATGCTATCACTTAAGAATAATCACAGGGTTCATTACCCAGTGTTAAAAGACAATTGAAAGCCAGCGTCTATGTTTTCTAAGTCTAGATATTATTGTTTGGACCTAGGAGTACTAAAACACTTTACAGAGTATTCTCCGACGTATAGCGATAACAAAGAACAAACATTTAGATGTAATGTGTTAGGTTACACATATAAGCATTATTACTTAATAGAGTTCTCTGAAAGAAATTTTAGTATAGAGGATTTGGTAGAATTAGGTTTCCGAAGACATTATTTGTCGATTTTGACAGGAATAGCTGAAACCAATACGTTGATAAGAAACGCTGTATTTTTTGCAGTGAAAGAGGATCAGATAAAGTATAAAATATGTGCATTGTTCTCAAGTGGTGCTAGCCAGGACGTAGTGAATAGATGGCTAGAAAGATTCAGACATAGATTTAATTGTACACAGGCTGTCAGAATCTCTGACTTCATAACAACATTAGCACAGTTCGAGAAACAAGCAAGAATAGTTGTAGCGAGCGATAAATCTTTATTGGATTTAGCTGCGTTCGCGACATTTTTCAAGGAGAGGACACCTTGGTTATCGGCCTAAAGATGACTAAGAAAGTGAAAATTTTGTAAATAGTATTATTACTAGTATTTAAAGGGACATAAAGATATAGGATATAATTGTTAGTGTACACATATTCCAGTTTATTAATTTTAGTTTGGTGATCAGTTAAATTAGTAAAATAAGTTTAGAAATAAGCATGATATGAGTATATTTAGTAATATGATTATGGTTTTAAGAAATAGAAATCTGACCCTTTGTTTTATTAGTTGAACTATGTCTTTATGACATATAGTATTTTATTTAGATTTAGTGATGTAATTAGTTTTAAGAATAGACTAAATTAAGGAAAAGACTATGGAGAACAACAAACAAAATTTTTGAATGATTTTTGTAATTAGATTTGAATTAGGGAAAAGTAGATTTAAGAAAGGGAAGAATGAAAAAAAAACACAAGTAAATGAATGATGCAAATGGAATAGAATTAAGCTAGACAAGTAAGTTCAAAATTAGAAATCAGGCAATTAGGCGAACCTTTCATTAGGGGAAACTCTAATCAGGAAGGAAATCCCATTCTCTTCGAGTTGAATTAGGTGTTTACCAAACTTCGATGAGAATATTTTATTTATTAAGTCACATAAGTCTTCCGTGATTGTTGAAAAGAGACACAGGAGTTGACTCTTACATCACGCGCAAAGCAGTGATTTTTTTTTTTGTGGTGATATCTTTCGTTTTTAGCTTAAACCTTAGTGATAATTAAAATTAAGTTAGAATTAGATTAGCAAGTAAATAATCCCGTATCCTAGAAAGTAAGAGTAGGATAGTCAGTGCGATTATAGAATTTTAAAGAAGCATCTACCGTAATGAGAATAGTGAAGACTGGAATATTTGGTTATTTAAGTGTTTTACTCATATTGTAAAGAATTAGTCTAGTTTAATCTTGAACATTTGTATTGGTTTGAAGGAAAAGAGAGAAAGAGAGTTTGGAATGTGAGTAGCGAGAAGAAGGAAATATTAGTAAAAATAGATTATAGAGAAGTGGATTATTAAATAAATATAGGATAGACGTAATAAAATTAGTAAATATAGAAAAGACGACATAGACGCAAAAAGTAAGAAAAGGTGAATATGGAGAAGAGCAGAGTTATAATAAATAGAAAATGAATAAATAGATAAATAGTTACTAAAGAATAAGAGTAGAAGAAGAATATTAATAGCTATTAAAGAGTTATAGAGAATAGAAATGCATGCATCGTTGAAAGAAATATATAGATATAGATATACATGTATAGATATGATAAGCGCTATAATACTAAGAGAGTATAATTATGTGAAGAAATAGAATATGAAGAAATAAGCGCAAAAAGTAGAAATAAGAAATAAGATTTGGGGACTAGCAGACGTAGATTTTCTGCAAATAGAAGCCCTAAACAAGAGAGAACATTTAGAGTTGGACAAGTGTAACAGTCATACGACTAATTTCGAGGATCCTTCTCACAAGCTAGGCCCTGTCGGCATATTTTAATATAATATAATATAATAATAATATTAAGAAGAATAGTTAATAGTAAATAAATAAATAAGTAATAATATAATAATAGTTAATAAATATTCATGATAAAATATAATTAATAAATATTGCAACTAACGAAATTGTTGTGGAAATGGCCAACCGGAACAATGTAGTTAGGCAAATAATAAATAAATAATAAATAAGTCATTATGACACGTCTATGATTATTAGAAATAAGTCTATCGAAATAATAGATTATTATTTACGTCTACGAATTTGGAAAATGCGTCACGAGTATTTTATTGAAAAATTTTTTTTGAATATAGAGAAGAATTGAATTTTTAAATTACCATTAGGTAGTCAGATTTTTATAAATATGTAAATAGTTCGATTGTAAATGTGATAGCTGGAGCCAAATCTTGATTGGGATGGACGGCTAGGCAAGCAGCCGTTTTTAACAACCAAAGCTTTTTCGAGTCTCAAGGAAATGTGAGATTCCATCGATTTTCCCTGAATCTCAATCGATTTTTGTATTCAGTTATCAAGTATTAAGTATAATAATAGTGATTATAGGTTTAAATAAAGTTAGGTAGTTATACACATTTTATATCATTTATATATATCCGTGTTTAAATAAGTAAAATTTTAAATGTACTCACCACTGTAGGTATTTTTCCATTGTTTAGTCCATTGTTTAGTCCATTGTTTATATCCATTAGTCCATTGTTTATATACATTAGTTTGTTATTATCACTTTAAAACATCACATTCACACTTCATTTTAATAAGTAAATAGTAAAAGCCAGATTGAGTAGAGCGTAATCAGGCAATGGCATTGACACTGAAATAGGGGTAACACTAGTGAATTATATAACACCACGCAGATGTATGTCACGAAAGGAAAACATTCTGAACGCCCGTTAGACATCAACATGGGAAGAAGTACTCGAACACCATGTGACGTCATTATATTGTAAAACACGAAATTTTGGCGAAATTATTAAAAATTTCGTAGTGCGTTTCGACATCAAGTGTTCATGGAACCAAAGCGACGCGCAAATGGGAGTGCCAGCGTGGATGTAGTTTTAACCTTGGGTCAATTTTGCTGAATTTGCAGTTGCCGCCTAGAAATTTTCTCAGTGTAGCAAATGCCCTAAAGAAGAATTTTATTCTTCCACAGTAAAAATTCGGTGTTTACTTTTATTGAATAATAAAAGTGATGATATTTTTGCGATTTATTTTAGTGCTACAATTCTACAATAAGTGAATATGTTTTAATTATTCGTAAAAAGTTTTATCTTTTTAGATTTGAAGTGTAAGACAACTGGAATGGACAAATGAAATCTGTTACTGATACTGTCAACAAATGTTTGAGTTGGCAAGTATGGACAACTAAGTAATGGAAAGTTCCAGTAATACGAAACCTAAGCTGAATTGCGGGGTTCTTCGCAATTAAGAGTACTTTTGCTTTTACATACATATTCTTTCGCACAGAGTACTTGTCCTCATCTCATGCTCCTCTCATAATTCTAGTACATCTCACAAGATGTCGTGAGTGTACACTTTAGAATATAGAGATATTGATGTATATGTTTCACGTTATTTTTTCACTAATTAATAGAGATGATTAAAAGATTGAATATATATATATTTTGTTAATATTCAGGTGTGGGAAAACAGTTATTGATTTATGTAGATACACATGTTTCACTTATTTATTTTCAAGTTTATGTTTATTTTCAGTGTTATTTATTTTCATATGTTGTATATTTCTACAGGGAGTTCTGTAATATCACGAACTCTTACGAGATCTAAATTGGATAGCGTAGCTACCAAGGTTTAAAGGGGGGACATGTGGAAGTACCCGAATTTAATCAGAATTTCATGTATAATAATTTTATTTTTATTGATCAATTTTTATTTATTTTATGGATATCGGGTTTTATAAGATAATGAGGTGAAGGTAAACAACTGTTAAGAATCGAGATTAACGCAAGCTGATACAAATGTATTAGTTAATTGCCAGCAAGATTCAGTAAACAAAAATGCACAATTAAGAGTCTGCGAATGCAGGAAGACAATGTATGTAATGCGTTAACTACTACATAAACGACATTCTGTAAATCATGAAAAGTAATTGTAATCTGTTTGTGAACATTTCACACATTCACGGATATGAGGAAATTGCCTAGAATCGGGAAATCGGAGTGTGTCGAGTGTTGCAGTTTTTGAGTCTTGACACGAGGAAAGAATTTGTTTTTCCAAATGAAAGGAGGTCACACGTGCCTAGCAGCAGACGACGCCAGAGAATTCCAGAACGGATGAGTTGAACAAAACCAAGAGACAGGAGGTCTTCTGGAGAGAGAACCAGGAAGAGACAGTCAGATAGAGAACCAGGAGTTTGAGACAGAGGAGTTCGATAGTCAGAGAACCGTGTGTTCGATGGAGATAGAAAACCGTGAATTCTATTGAAAGAGAAGTCATCGCGATCTGGATGGAAGCTTCAGCTTTTAGAGAAGCTCCAGTATTTTATTGAAGAAGTTCTACGATTCATCTAGAGCATTGGGAGTGAGACCAGACTCAATGCTAAGCAACAACGCCTGTCCATAGAAGTATCATCTCGGCCATACTGGATTTAACTCGTCAACACCGAGATCATCAGCGAACCTCATCTGGAAGAGAACTGAAAGGTATGTGTTTCTCCTATTCAGGATTCAATTCCTCAATGCTCGATAAGCGATACTCGTCTGGCAAAGTTTCCGAATATCCGTAATAAAATTCACAACATCTACATTCATTACATTTTACTGAATAAGAAATACAGTTGTTATCTAGTCATTGAAGTCAATGTTTTATTACTAGAACTCAATCCCCAATTGGTATGTGTAAAATTTACAAACCTCTCGCATATGAATTTGAGAACTTGCCAAATCATTCTAGATGGTGAGTGGAAGGCACTCAGCTCAATTCAATTTTGCATCCCAAAATTAGGCACGAATTGAGCCGGGTTGTCAATATGCAAAATTGTTAGTTGGTTGGTTTGTAAAAATAATCGAAAACGATCGATATTAGTTAAGAAACAAATTCACAAGTTGCGAAACAGAAAGCATGCGCTTTCTACCATAATAATTGCTGAAGCTTATGTTTATTATATTGAACACTTAGGACACAGGGCAATCAAGCAATAAAGTTGTAAGAAAAATAGACATAACAATTGTAATGTACGCTACACGGAAATTTTAAGTTTGGACTTTACGTTGATCTACTTACCTTGATTTTGCGACTTTCAAATTTCATGTATTTTTTCACTAAAAAGTATCGATAATTCATCAAGAAAATAATTATACCATGACAATTTAATTGAAATTCATTGCTATGTGGCCCGTGACAAACATTTTACTGTTTTATATCTTAAAGGTCAGAACCACCGTTATTGTAACAGACCGAGTGACCGTAAAAATTCAAACTCCGATTAATTGAAATTAAAGAACCTGGTTTTATCATTACACGTATAAACTCTTTAGTAAGTAGAAAAAAGACTGTTTATCAAGCGTTACAGGTATAACGACGTGTTTTGGTGGGTCATTGTGGGTAGTGGGTACGAGTGGGTCATGGTGGGTGGTGGGTCCGTGTGTGTGATTGTCAATTGTCTGCCAGAGTAGGTCACGGTTGGTGGAGTGTCATAGTGAGTCATGGTTTGTGGTGCGTCAATTTTCATTGACCTACGCCATCAGTGCCTCAGATAGTTCAGTGCTCACGGTCCGTGTTCTATTCCCGGTGGGAGATTCTTTCAAATTGTATATGTCCTCGATGTGTCTGTGTTCGTGTCCCTCTCCTTCAAGGTTACTGGAAATAACTGTAAAAGGAGTATTACTAACACGTGTAAGTAAAATAAAGACAAGTTACGGAGATACTTTCGGTGATACAGATAAGATAGTGGTCTGAGGCATTATATGTATATTTTTGTTTTTGTTTTTTAATTTTAATTAGAAGTCTCTTGACTATAGTGTTTTATCATAACAGAAATCAGGGTGTTTCGTCGTTAACGTAAGGGTGTGCAATTTGCTTCATAAACGAGTGTTTTTAACTCTTAATTACCTACGCAGTCTTACGGTAGCGGTGTGGGCATTCGTTCCGTAATGCAGGGGTCCAGGGTTCGATTCTCCCTGCGGTAAGTTGTTTCTAGCAAGTACAATATCCATACTTTTGATGTGTAATAAAGTGAAAAATACTCAATTTCTTTCGGTCTTACACGTTAGAGAGGAGGCAGCTTTCTTCACAGTGGAAATACCGGCAAATTACATGTCTGTGTACAACCTTGATTTATATTGCGTGAGAAAGTAACGTGTTTAGCAAACAGTTCATGAATACGACCCCTAAGGGTCATCCTTAGGGTGTAGTATGAATCATAAACGTGCCTGAAACGAATATTATTTCCGAGCAATTATTCCGAACCTCTTCCACTATTACTCCTACTGCTAGAAATAATAGTATTTTCGTTAGCCATTTCCAACATATTCCATACATCCGTTCAACCGACATTTGTAAATAGGAACTATTCTGTTTTATATTGGTATGTATATTTTGTCCAAATATCAATATAACGCATACATAACCCAAAGTCTTTTATGCAAAAAACCGTGTTACTATGCATCGTGGTGAAGACAAACCCTACTGAATTTCTGTTTAGGCATGCGAAGTTTCGATATTAATATTCTCCAGGAGCTCACAGCTTATTTCTCCCCTCTCGTTTTTATGAGACACTAATCCCTCGACCGTCTCCTTTACCTTAACCGGCATAAACGTGGGACGTAAAATTCAAGGCTTTTATTTACTAAACCCTCGAAAGATTCTCTCATCCTTTCTTTTTCTTTTCCTGCCAACTTCAGTATGCTTATTTACATTGCACTAGGACGCAATATTAACGTCTTAAATTTTCAGTAATAATAATAATACGGGTATTAAAATTTTTAAAGTTGCCCTAAAATTAGGCAAAACTTACAGATAAATCGGGATTTCGAAGGGTATCTGGACCTCCTGGTCACACCTCTGCAACTACCAAAATTTTAAAGCAAAGCGTTGCACTAAAATCATGTAGAACGTATTCTATTGTACATTTTGAGAAAAATAACTGTAATAAAGATAATTTCCCTTACAGCACAAAATGTGCTTGGCACGTTCTACTTACATGTCAAAGCTACTTTTTATGTACTCGACACTTGGTTCATATGGTGTTCATGTGCTAAGTATTTACTTCAGCTTCCAAAAGTTTTAGGTGCTTGGTACACCTAATTGATATTTGCTACTATGTACCACAAATGTAGCATTTGTGTACTTCGCTCAGTTTCGCACTCTGTTGGTCATTTGTTTCTATGTTGTCACTTGGGCATATATCTTTCATGTTCGAGGTACTTCGTTTTGGTGCATACTTTTTCAGATACTTTTGACACATAATTGATATCTGCAGCAACGTACGAATGACATTCAGCTACGCAGTAACATGCAACAGTTTCTCGCGATTTCTGTTCCAATATCTGTAATTCTCGTCAGTGATGAAAATTTTCCAATTCATAAAAACATACTCAACTTATTCCTACATCGTTGTTTATCCGTGATGTGAAGTGGAAAATTTTCTTCTATATTTCTCCGAAAAAATTCAGTTCTAAACAAATTGTAAAAAGTGAAAGATCGTTTAAGGAATCTGAAAATTTTCATGGCTCAGACAATTTTCAGTACTATGTAGGAACAAGTTAAACAATTTTTCATGAATTGAAATATTTTCTGTCTTCTACGGAAAAATTGAAAAACTTTTTATGCGTCGAAAATTTTTTATTCTGAAGCAATTTGATTGCTCTGTAGAAACAAGTGAAAGGAATTTTCATGGATCGGAAAAATTCCATTGCAATGTAGAGACAAGTGGAAAAACTTCCATAAGCCGGACAGTTTTAGATATTATGTATAGTGATGTTAGGTGGAAAATTTTCCACTATCTTTAACTGCACATAGAGGAATAAAAATCAATTCATGTAGAGGAAAATTAGACAGCAAGAAATTATATTTTTCCAATTAGCTTTCGGGAACCAGGAAATTTTCTAATATTTCAAGTTAGGAAGTAAAAATTTAGGCAGTGTTTCTCTCTCCCTCTCTCGCTGCGCGTGTGTGTGTGTGTGTAAAGTGCAGGTAATGTACATCGAGTTCTTAGAGAACAAATATCCCATTCCAATATTTATAATTTAAAAAGAAATCGAAAACGCACCTTTTTGAATTTATCAATTATTTGAAAATCAGAAAGTTCCACTATTTCTTCACATATAGGTCTGCCTATGTAATGAAATAACTACATAAAAGCTCCTTATGAAGATTATTTTTTAACAGAAAATAAGAAAAAATGCTTTGATTTTATTGTGTTTAACACTCGTAAATCATAATTTCAATATTGGAATTTTGTATAATCATCATCGTAAAGCAGATATCTGTATTACAAAACTAACATCATTATGTATTAAAAAGTATTGGAAATAATGACGATTCGATACAACAAGTACATATACTTGTTCTATGTACGGCGATGTACGAATGAGTGAAATATGTCTTTAGGAATCGAAAAATATTCATCATTCTCAATAAATTTAAATTTTGAGTAAAAGAATGAGATATTTGTACTCTACGAACTCGATGCATATTCTCGGCACTTTATATATATATATATATATATATATATATATATATATTTGGTCTAGGAATTAATTCGTGCGGGTGGACAAGAGATGGCGCAACGAACGGAGCGTCCCACAGTTCCGTGTATCCACACATGTGTTGCAAACCCCTGTCATCGCGTATCGTTCGTAGTATAGGGCAGTGGATTAAAGCGTCAACAACACCAGTTTGTAGTTAAGTGAACATGGCGCAATTTGTGCCTGATAAAGTGTTTTTGCGGGGTGTCCTGCTGCATTACTTTAACATGCAAAAAAGTGCGACTGAAAGTCATCGTATTTTGGTGGAAGTGTATGGTGACCATGCTCTAGCTGAGCGAACGTGTCAGAAGTGGTTTGCACGGTTTAGAAGTGGTGATTTCGGCTTGGCAGACCAAGAGCGAGCTGGACAGCCAAAAAAATTTCAAGACGAAGAATTGACAGCATTGCTCGAGCAGGATTCGTGTCAAACGCAGGAACAACTTGCAGCAGCATTAGGCGTTGATCAAACAACAGTCTCCAAACGCTTGAAAGCCATGGGAATGATTCAAAAGATGTCACATTGGGTTCCACATGAATTGAAAGACAGAGACGTTGAAAGACGAAAAACCATTTGCGAATTGCTGCTTCAACGACAGCGCAGAAAGGGGTTTCTGCATCGAATTATTACGGGTGATGAGAAGTGGATCCATTACGAGAACCCTAAACGAAAAAAGGCCTGGGTGAAACCAGGTGAACCAGGTCCATCACAACCAAAACGAGATATTCACTGTGCAAAGGTTATGCTGTGCATATGGTGGGATATGAAAGGTGTGGTGTACTATGAGCTGCTGCAACCGGGTGAAACTATGAATGGAGAACGTTATCGACGACAATTAATGCGTTTGAAGCAAGCTCTGGCCAGAACACGACCAGAATGGGAGAACAGACATGATAAACTTATTGTTCAACATGATAACGCTCGCCCACATGTCGCAAAACCGGTCAAAACCTATTTAGAAAATGTCGGATGGGAAGTTTTACCACAACCGCCGTATTCACCAGACGTTGCTCCTTCGGACTACTACTTGTTCGATTGCATGAACAACGATTTGATTGGACAGCGGTTTACTTCTTCAGAAGATATCGAAACATGGGTCTCTGACTGGATTGCTTCCAAGGATGAGGACTTCTTTCGCCACGGAATCCGTACATTGCCTGACAGATGGGCGAAAGTGGTGGCTAGCGAAGGACAATATTTTTCTTAAGGTATTTATGTATTTTGTGTTTGTACTACAGCTTCAATGTGTGCGTACCAACCGCACGAATTAATTCCTAGACCAAATATATTATTACACAGTTGTGGCTCGAAGTCCTAAGCCGGACTCAAATTATTGGGCGAGACGCCCGCGCTTTTCAAATTGTGTGTGCAGTAAGGAAAAGAGAGATAGGGAGAACGGAGTCAGTTGAGGTTCAGATTGAATTAGCGACCTGATGCCTCATTGACACCAACCCACACGCATGTATTAGTGGTATGACCCTGGCTCTGATTTCCTCAGATCACAGTGCCGGGTCCTAGATGCAATATTTAGGGAATACCACGAAAGCAATAAATACATGAAATCTATTATATAGTTAGAGCTAGGTGTGAAATAAAAACTGTAATAATAAATGTAAAATAGGAATTTCAATCCCGGCGTGATAGAGAAAAATCATAGAAAAACTAGAAGTCTTAACCACTATTGAGCATGCGCGTGAAGAAGTCTCTCCCAAGCTCGATGAGGCTCGTGACGTCGCTTGCGAGCAACGTCAGAACTGGCAGAAATGCGTGGGACGAAACGCCTTTATAAGCGAGGCCTGTTCGTCGCTCCGGTTGATTCTGCAGTATACCGACGACGAGTGAGTGTCTTCCCTGGATACGGCCGCTTTGTATAACATCAGGTATGTGATTATTTTTTCTAAGTTCCCCCTTCAACTCGGGATGAGCACTTGGAGATTTATAGTCGCACTTTGAGAATGTTTAGTGACGAATATGAAGTTTTTATAACTCGAGACCAAATTCCCTCTTCGAGAATTCACGCTTTTCCCTTTGGGCCAATGCAAGTTGCGAAGTACGAAGCTCACATTTCACTATTTTCAATAAATCGCGGTTTAGCATACAAACCTTCTAGCACCCATTAGGTATTATAGGGGTTGTGCTCCCACTTAAGTGATGTAGTAAAACTTCCAAGTTGTAATTCCAAGTAACCGATTTTGTTAAATTCATCTGTATTCTTATTTTTATTTTTTTAAAATAAAACGTAAAGTGGAATGGTCTCTTTAATTTAGTCAAGCTAACCATCCAACCTAGATTCAGCTCACAGTCTTCATATGTTACCTGGGTTTCGATCTCCAGTACCAGCTCTACCACTGAAATACGAGTCTCCCCCCATTATTGAGACAGTTAGTGCACTTTCTCATCATCTTCGAACCAGTAAGCCAAAGACGTTTTCGAGACCGAGGCTAATAGGGAGTTGGACTCCGAACCAACTTTGTAATACTGGGTGGAGAGTGAAGAAGTGATCTCAATTACGATTTCACAAAAGAAAGTGTACACAATTGCTACGCCAATCTCAGAACAAAACATCATATAACAGTTTTATGGTGTTCGGTGTTCGCCGGGTAACCAACTGCGTGCTCTTGAATCTCTAAACAAATCTCTGGTGCTCATTCACTTTATAGGGGAACCAACTATCTCAGTTGTCCTAAAACGCGATTTTTCCAAATCGGGAGTGATTTTTTTTTTTACCGAAGAGCTTTCAATAGATAAAAGTGAAAAGTGTACGCAAAGTTTTTCTTTTGACTAGTCAAGTGGTGTATCGGTACTATGTAAAGTTCAGTGGCGTACTTAGCCTAGGCGGTGTTCAGCCTATGACTCTGATATACAAATATAATTTTTTCTGCTCTAAATAGTGCGTTTCACAAGTAGTGAAGTGGCGACGAAAAATTTTTTATTCTCAACTTCTCTCGCTTTAAGTTGTTATAAGTCAGCGGAATAGTTGCTAGGTTCCGCAGAGCAAGACTCAGTTTACCTCACGACGTTTTTTGTGTAGTAATGAAAATGAAAAAAAATCGGGACGCGAGTGTTAAGACAGAATTCAGCTTTTGTCTCATGTACTTGCAAAACCCTAAGTCTGCTTATGCTTCTGCTCGCTTTGGTAGGGTCAGAGTCAGTTTTATCTTTGGGCAACAGAACCTCCCGTTTTACGGGATGAAAGTTCGACTAGTTTGTCCGGCGATAAGTGGCTAATACCCTTACCACTTATTTGGGAAGGATCACAGGCAGTTTTATCTCTAGACAGCAGAACCGCCCGTTTTACGGGATGAAAGTTCGACTAGTCTGTCCGGCGATAAGTGTCTAAAATCCTTTCCCATGCAACGCTTGGGGGTCACAGGTATCTTATTCTTTAGGTCCAGCAGGGCCCCTCTGTACTAGGGGTGCATGCCCGACGGCTGCCTGGGAATAACTGCCTAAAACTCACCTTTATGCAAATGCAATACCTAAAATTATAATGCAGGTACATGAACCAATGGTTGGATGATCGAAGTCCCCCTTGTGAATTTAAAAACAAAATAGTTTTAAAAAAATGATGAAGTTTAGAAAAAAAGGAAAAGAAAACAAGTTAAAGAATAGAAGTAAAAAGTAAAATCGTCATATGTGAGCAAATAAGCATTATCTGTTATAAACAGCTGTCTAGTCACTTTCCGTTTCCCGTTCTAAAAAGTGAAGCAAAAGTTTATAAAGAAAGGGAAGTTAAGTTTCAAGTTCAAAGGAAGTTAAATGAAGATATTGAAATAATAATAAGTATCTTAATTACGTAAAAAAATTTGACGTAGCATTTCCGAGGGAAGTAGCTATCAGTGATTAAATTCCTACTATATCAGAGGAAATAGGTTGATTACCCACTGCCCTGGTTTAGGAGGCCACTGACTTGAAAAAAAACATTTATTTATCAAAAATGAGTTTCGCGCAGAAAAGAAAAAAAAGCTATTAGATTTAGGGCAATCCCATTGTCCTAAGACACCCTCGGGCAAACAACGTTATATTTTAGATCGGTGGAATAATTATTATTGTACTGAGTGCAATAAAATAAAAGTCCACGGGCATTCTCCTCCTAAATGTGGCCGTTGGAAAAAGAATCCATTACCGAGATACTTGGATACCTGGAGTCAGCCCAGATATCGTGAACCAACGACCGTTAGCCCGCAAACTCCAGACGCTCCGGCGAGTGGCTGCGATCTAACGCCGCTGGCCGCGTCTAGCCCTATTCCGACTAGAAATGATACAGAAATACAAAGTGCTGATTCAAGTGAAAAACCAACGCCAGCCCCTAGGACGATATATGTAAACTGATATATGTGACAGATACTGACGAGACCCCACCGGGGGTAGATCCAAAAACTCTAGTGAATGAAGTAAATTTAAAACATGAACTAGAGATAGCCGAACTAATAACTGCGGGTCAGGAATGCCCTCAGGCAACAATTGAGATAGAAACAACAACAGGTGTAATGCCTGATGTTCCCTCGAACCAAAGTCCCTTAGATAATAATAAGTTAGCTGATAAGGAAAATAGACTAAGTGACTTAGTGTTAAGTTCAGAAAATAAAGACATTTGTGTATCGAAAGAACCAGATAGCCCAGTAGCGTTATATTTTCCTATAAAATACAAACTGTCAGATCTTAGAACGCCGTTAGATATGCAAAGACCGACCTTTCAATCTTTTTATGCTGGTAGTAGTGATGAAACGGTTTATGCCGAGATCGGTCCTAGAACCATGTATGCTAACTTAGATACTGAATCACGAAATTCAATGAGTAAAGAACCAATTTACGAAAATATTGGTCTCGAATCCAAGGCTTTCACGAATAAAGAGCCAATTTATGCAAATATAGGATCCGAACCAAGGGAAACGAAAATTGAGAGCCCTGACGAGAATAATGAAAATGAATTGCGCTCTCTGACACAACCTAACGATGAAGAGTTAATAGACCAGATTAAGCATTCATTACAAACAGAACTGTCCCCGGCAGTAGAAAACTTAATTCGACCTTTAACTAAACAACTACGAAACAAGAAAGTACAGGTCACAGTTGTTCGTCGCCAAGGCGACGACGAAGAGAAATTAGGTATTTTATTTCAAGCGGACCCCTCAGCCCCCTTTGAAGATTTATTACCTGAGGAAAATGTAGTTGGAAATTTTGATATGGAAATACAGACCGACGATGTTCAAAAGAAAGATGTTAGTGTCCAGACCGAATATAAGTTTCCTAAAATGATCAGTATTGACACAGACCGTGAACTTAAGGTTCTTCGGACAACCGCTACTCAAACCAACCCTGTCATGTTTGAAGATAGCCTTACCCTCCAAGAGAAACTGCAATATTTGAACAGTGTAGATAACATACTCAGTGTAGTTAGTAAAGTTAGGTGGTCAAACGGAGATATTAGTAGTGCCGACTCAGATGGGGGTGAATCGTTGAAACACGATTGGTTAGGTTACGAACTACAGAAATTACAAAACGAACAAATAGCGAAATTAAGAGATGACAACCCGGAGTCTTCTCCTGCGTCAGCCCTGGAGGATGAGTCAAAACCCTCATGGAACTCCAAAGAAGACCTCCGATATGACCACTGGGATCCTCCCACGGTTTCTACTCCCCGAGCAGCGAACCAAGACCCTCCCACAGAGTACGCTGACCAGAGAAATAGCCTCGTCGCCCCTGCTCCAATTGAGAGGAGGTTAGGCAAAGAGAAGAAAAGTAATGATGCTTTTCCCTAAGTTTGCTCCGACCACCAGAAGCAAATTGAGAAAGAAGAAGAAGAAAATAGCGATTCCTGGTCTGAAAGTAGAATAAACGAAAACGTTGGTAAAATCTTTGATTACGCGGAGTTTGGTGCCTCTGTAATTTGTTTAGATGAGGTAGAAAATAGAGACGATCCCTCAACCTCTCCAACCCAAAGTGAATCTAACAAACAAACTGATAGTGTTAAGAATATTGGTTTACAACCTTCAGCTAGTGCTAGTTCTAAATTTAGTTCCTATAATGAAACTGGTGAATCACCTGCGACCAAAGAAATGAAAAAATACCAACAAGAGGAAAAGTTAGATCCCTTACAGATAGTGTTTGTTTCGCCACCTAGTAGCGTAATTACACCCACGACCCCAGTGGAGAAATTAGAGTTTAGCGAAGGGGAAAAGACAGAAAAATCAGTATTTAGCGCACAAGATAGAACTTATACATCAGAATTTGGTTCAGAACAAACCTCCGAGTTAGAAAATAGAAGCGTAGCTGATACCGACTATAGGTCCGTCTCTGAAAATTTCAATACCTCGGCTTCTTTAGACAGGTCCTTTGATCTGAAAGATGAGCCCGTTTCACATTCATCAAGTGAAGATAAGACCTCTGATAAGCAAAAATCAAATTTTTCGTCCTTTGTAAAATTAGATCCTGAGGATAAGCCTTGTATAAATTTAAAACCTGAGCAAGAAATTAAAATTAGTCCGGTTACCGAGCCATCAATACCATATAGTTTTGAGAAACAAAAATTTACGGATACAGTAGTAACAGGCAAAGTTAGCAATTCTCCTCCCGAGGGTGACAATCAAAATTCTACTATTGGTGCTAAACCACAAGCATTCAAGATGTATCCAAATGTTGAAATTCCCTCTTTCTCTGGTAATAGACATGAGTGTGTGGAACTTTTCCTGCAAGAATATGAATTAGTGGCTAGCATATACGAATGGTCAACCCTAGAAATAGTAAATTATCTTCCTTATTGTCTAAAAGGGGAGGCTTTCTCCTTCTATTTAGTAGACCTTGTAAACATTTTACCTTTAAACTATAGCGAAATGAAGGAAAAACTTAAAAAGGCTTTCCCTAGTATTGAGTATACTGCAAGATTAGAATATGACGTTGATACAAGAAAACAACAACCCAATGAAAGTACTTTAGCATTCATTTATAAGTTAATAAAGGATTTGAAATTCTTACGAGGTTGGGTTAATGAAAGTGAATTGATGAGTAAACTTAGAATGAGTTTGTTGCCAGACATCCTCATTAAGCTGATGCTTGAAGTGAATGATTGCGATAATCTCGAACAGTGCGTACAATATCTTAGAAAATTTCACACAGCGCAAAGATTAGTTAGTCAGAGAATTAGCCATGACGTAATATGGGAAAATGACCGCTTGGACTGGTCAAGCATTAAAGAACAACACCAACCTGGGTTTGTACAGATTAGTTCTTGTTACTCAGACGAAGTAGTAGCAGAACCGGGTTACAAAATGTATAGGAACTGTCACCAAAATACCTATGGCCTTGGCCATGGGCAGGCGCAGCTTTGTACAGTCAAGATAAAAATATGAGACCGCTGGGCGCAAGGGCTTATAGACACTGGCTCTGAAATTTCGATAGCTTCAAAAACCCTCTTACCCCCAAGATTTCCACTAACGGAAAGACTGAAGGGTTATGTAAAGCTTCGTGGAGTAGGTGCCCAGCCGACAGATTACATTCCTGTGGTGAGAATAGCGTGTTGCTTCAAGGATCACTTGAAAACAACCAAACGAAGATTTCTAGACGTAGCTATAGTTGACCCACAGTTTTGCGCCTATGACGTTATTTTGGGGATAGATTTTTTGCACAAGTATGTCACAACCATTCATTCCAAATATATGGAACTAGCAGATAAAGACGGGAATCATGTCGAAGATCTATGGTTTAAAATCCCAAAAAGTACATATGGGTATCGTCAAGGTGTGATTCATACCTTAGATTAAAGCATGTTGAACGATACCCACCATCAGTAGGAAAAAGATCGTTTAACGATTCCCAATCAAGACAGAACGATAATGCTAGACAAACGGCTTTCTCTATCCCCCCTCATACAAACAAACCAATTTATAGGAAACGGAACCTCCCCCTTAGGAGTAAGGATCCGTATCCAAAATTGGTCACCGGAAATCCCATAAATCCCGTCGCTAGTGTAGCCAATAAGAGACAAAAACCCCATACTGAAGAAATTACCTCCCGAGTATTCGTGTGTTCCAGGGAAACTACCAAATTTCCCTCGGAGCCTACGAATAAAACGAATAGAAAAGTCAATAGATGTAGAAAGGCAAGACGTAAACGAACTAAGAAAAGCAAGGTATCTTCCAGTGCTCCTGAGCTGGAACTTACCAATTCGCCTGACTTAGAGAAAGAGGAAAGGAATCTATGCAGTTTCGACCCTCAACCAGGCCCTAGTGGAACTTTGGTAGCTAGTTCTACAGAAAGTTCGGATACAGAAATTATTCCGAGAAAGAAAAAGAATGCGTCTTAAGCGACAATATATAGCAAAACAAACCAACACTATGTAAAGCCACCCCTGGCCTCCCAGGCGCCTTATGAGCCTGTAGAGGGCCAGTCAAATAGCGGACATTTAAAAACATTAGAAAAACAATTGATAACGCAAGGAAGTGTAAATGATCCCGCAACCCTCCGTGATCTAGAGAGTTCTGCTCTGGATCATAGTCAGAAAGAGGTCGTGCCAGACCCCTTGGGGCTGAGCGACGAAATTTTTAATATCTATCCGGACACTACCTATAAAGTACACCTTCGAGGAAATGTCCTCGTGCCGTCCAAGGCTATGTATGACATAGAAATTACCGCACCAACCGGGAACGTGCATATTTGGGAATTCTTACCGTCCAAAGGAATTCGATATTGGCACTCCTGTTTGATCCCAAGAGGTCCAGTTTTTACTGACAATGGAAATATTACTCTGACTATTTTTAATAGTTCAGATCGAACCAGATCTTCGTCTAAAAACCTTTATTTAGGGAAACTTGTTCCCCAGGTCGAGTCCTTAAATAATAAGACGGATAATAACGTACAGGCCGTTAATCAGATCATACACCTTACTAACAAAGATGAAACAAAGGACGTGGAAGTCCCTGAACAACCCCAGAAAGTCCCCCAAACTAAGGAAGAATTAGCTCAAGTACTAAATATTGGCCCAAACTTAAACCCAGAAGAAAGAAACCAATTACTGGACTTATTGATGTAATTTAGGGATGTAGTAGCCTGAGACAAGTCTCGTCTGACTGCGGCTACCGATAAATTTATGTGTCCCTTAGAGGTCATTACAGATATACCTGTTTCTCACCCACCATATAGAGAAACACCAAAACAGAGAGAGATAGTCGCGGCAGAGATCCAGAGAATGTTAGACAGCAATATTATCCGGGAAAGTCAGAGTCCATATTCTGCACCAATTGTAACAGTAACTAAAAAAGATGCCTCCCCGCGCATATGTACGGATTTTAGAGGATTAAATAGGATATTAAGGCCCAATTATACGCCAGTGCCGCGTATAGATGAGATACTAGCGTTTCTGAATGGTACCAAATACATAAATACGTTGGACATGCAAAGTGGTTACAACCAATTATTAATCCGTCCGTGTGATATAGAGAAGACTGCATTCATCTGCAGCCGTGGAAAATTCGAATTTTTGAGACTACCATTCGGCCTAAGCACGGCCCCGGCCCTTTTTCAAAATATGATGAACGTTATCTTTGGCGACATTATGTGGAAATATGTAATCTGTTTTTTAGACGATTTGGTTTGTCCTAGTCCTTCTTTCCCAGATTTAATAGAAAGAACGAGAATTATTTTATCTCGCCTCCGGGAGGCCAACTTAAAACTCAACCCTAAGAAATGTTACTTTGGTTACGAAGAAGCCTCTGTGCTTGATCACATCGTCGGTAGACGATGAATTTGTGTAGATCCCGCAAAAACGGAAGCTATATCAAAGGTACCCTACCCTACTACAGTTAAAGAAATACGTAGTTCTATTGGACTTTGTTCATTCTACAGAGCTTTTGTCCAAGGGTTTTCTACTATTGCCAAACCACTCGTTTCGTTGACTAAAAAGAACGCCAAATTCGAATTTGGAGAAACTGAAAAACAAGCATAATATACTTTGAAATCTTGTCTTATATCTGCTCCCGTCCTTGCACACTTTGATCCAAATCAGGATGCCATAGTCTATTCGGATGCCTGTCGAGACGGAATAGGTGGATATGTCGCACAAATTAAAGAAGATAATAACAAACACCCAATAGCTTATTTTTCAAAATCATTGTCTCCAGCGGAGCTCAACTACTCCACGGTTGAGCTTAAAGCGCTAGGAGTTACTAAGACAATTTTGCATTTCCACTTTCTATTGGCAGACCGTCCCTTTATTGTGCGGACCGATGCTCACGGCATATGTTACCTCAGAAATAATAAAATGCTAAATTCTCGTTTCATGCGTTGGGCAATTCGTTTACAACCTTATCAATTCACAATCGAACACGTCAAAGGCCGCAATAACGTGACAGCAGATTTTTTGTCCAGGTGTCCGTTAAAGAATGAGTTACCCTCAAAATTTGGTCAAGAAGAAGATTGTGCAGACGTGTGCAATCTAGTGTTATGTCCCAAAATAGATATAAGAAAAATGCAACAAGAGGACGATAGAATTAAAGATCTAATACAACAGAAGAAAAATAACCCCACTGATCGTGCTCTAAAACCCTATGTTGTAGTTGACGATGTTTTATATCGAGACATGAACAAAAATAAGAAACTACTAATACCGGAAAAGGCTATCCCCGACATATTACAAGAGGCCCATTCGTCTCCGCTGTGCGGAGGTCATACGGGATTTTCTCGCACTTACTCTAAAGTAAACGAACGTTACTATTTTCCGAACATGGGGAAAATAGTTAAGGAATACGTGCGCTCTTGTGACGAATGTCAGAGGGTAAACATCCCTAGAGAAAAAAAACAAGGTTTCCTTCACCCTTTACCGGTAAAAGAGGAATTGTTTTCCCGCTGGAGTTTAGATATTTTTAGCCCGCTACATAGTAGCGCAGGCTACAGTTATATCCTGGTTATGATAGAATATCTTAGTCATTTCGCGATATTGGTCCCGCTTCGAAATATGAAAGCTCCGACAGTGGCTAGAGCCATGTTGGACGAGTTAATCACGCTTTTTGGCCCCCCAAAAGAGATACTAACGGATAGAGGTACAAATTTTCTCTCGGCGATAATGGCCGAACTAAATGACTTATTTGATATTAAACATGTTCGAACTGCAGCATTTAAACCGTCAACGAACGGACTGTGAGAGCAATTTAACTCTGTCATTGCAAATTTCCTAAGTACACGGCTAAACAGCCTACTAAGTGGGCGGAATATGTCCGCTTGTGTGCATATGCCTATAATATATCAACCTCCCCTATTAGGAAATATTCCCCATATGAGATTGTCTTTGGTCAAAAGGCAAAATTTCCCACTCAGTTGGACACCCAGTATCAATTCACTAAAATACAGGAACATCAGAAACAATTAAAGTTAATACGTAAACTAGCCCAGCAAGCTATAACGCATGCACAGCAGCAGACTAAGTTACGAGTTAATCGCACTAGACAACCTATTAAGTGAAAGGTTGGAGACTTAGTATTGTGTAGAAATTATCTACCTAAGAAGGATATTTCTCCTAAGTTGACACCCAAGTTTATGGGGCCGTATTACTTAAGGAACATTTCTCCCAGAAATGCTTGTAAAATTGAATTAGTAGCAAACCCTAACCACACTCAGATTGTAACTATTAAAAGGTTAAAGAAGTATTTCCCCCGAGACAACTCACGCGAGCTGGAAGATTCTAGCGATAGTGAGGACGATGAATGTTAAGTATTTCATATAGGTCGCCCATGAGACCTAGTCGCCTCAATTCAGACGATTTTAAAAAAAAGGGAGACTCGGCGTATATTAACTAGTGAGTGTGTCGAATATCTCATATATCACATAGACCTCTAAGAAGGTGGAGTACATGTAGTCACACAAGACCTCTGGCATACCGGAACATGTGCATACAGGGCTATAGATAGAGCCTGAAAAGAATACATTGTGAAATTGAAAACAAACAAAAAGTTATAATATACTCTTTATCAATCAGAAACAAAAAAACAGTTATTTCCTGAAATCCATTCTCTTCTCCCCTCGATGCTGTAAAAGGCATTAGTGGGTGGCGCTAAAAAGTGATCTGAGGAGCAAATAAGACTTTTGTAGAATCAGGGATAAGTTAGACGCGTCACAGAAAAAAGTTATGTCGAGTTGATACCAAAATGAATGTTTTGCCACCATATTGGGATAAGTATTTTTTTTTGTTCTTTGTGTGAATGTGGCCGGCCACGAATGAGTTATTCTTCCTCTTCTCCTATAGGACTCCCAATATGCTGCCAAACACAGCGAACATATACGAAAAATAAGTATTGACATAGCTGAAAAGAAAAATATTATTAGTAGCTACTAACATTAATACGTACAGGTGTAATTTCTTGTATACCTAACTCCGACTTTAAGTATACGTCATTGCCGCTGCAGTCTCCTCATTCACAATATAGGATTCCATCCGTTGCCGCCGCCTGATTATTCCATTTCTCTCTTTCGAAAAACCCGCCGCTCTCCCTCTTCGTGTCTAGGAAAGCATTAACCTAAAAAATAAAGCAAAGTCAATATTGCCTGTTCTGGATTGTTCCGCTACAAACTTATGCCTACTTATGAAACACGCGTGCTTACGGGTCGCTTTCTTGTGACCCTGGTTATCTACCTGTTTAGACAAAACAAAACAGAAATGGGAAGCTGGATTCCCCCCCACCAGATATTTACATAGGTTACTCCACACAATACTCCCCCATTTGTTTTCCTTGAGAAATAGTTATTTTTATTTTATTTTTTTCCCCGCGTAGTTCGGGCGGGAAGCATATTGGTTAATTTAAAAAATATATAATAAACTAAAATAAATTAAAGTAGAAAACGAAATAAGGAGAAATACGCCTTAGTCTCCGACATGTTGTTCTCTGCTGCTGCTGCTGCTGCTGATCCATAGATATAGGTGAAATTTTCCTGCGACCCCTTCTGGGTGAACACAAGTGACCTTATGCAGTTGTAAAAAAAATGACCAATCTCTTAGCGATGGCCAATCTATTGGCAAACTAAGGCAATGTACTAGCATACTGCGCATATTGTACATAATGAGTTTACAATTATATATGTATCGGCTATTCATTTTCTTAAAAGAATGTAAATAACTACTTGTGTACTATACTTTGCTACATTTAGTCAGTAAGATTACATTACCTTTAAGTTATGTTCAGTTCATGTTGAATTATGATTAAGTATTAACAGTGATGCTCATTCTAAAATAATGTTTTCAATTATAAGGGCGTCATTAATATTTATCAAAATACTAGATAGTATCATATTGTATCATTATTTCATTGTGGCAAGATAAACTTAGGTTAGTGTTAAGGCTGCCATATGTATTTCGTAAGAATATTGCGGGTAGATCGAGCCCCCTCCATTTTTTTCAGTCCTCCCATCAATGGGTAATGGGTAATGGGTACCCGCTTATTGTAACTAACTTGATCGCCATGTTATGTACAGTAACGGTTACAAAAATGACATCATTGTGGGCTATAGTACCTTCCCAGATGTTGTCCTACCACTACACCACTATACTCGTGTGTTTCAATCATCCCTGTGTAACTGCCTTCATACAAGTTAAACTCTTAGCTTGGTTTGAATTAAAAGGCACATAACGCTGTTAATATACCGCAGAATGGTATTAAATCACGCTAACACTGATAATAATAATAATAATAATAATAATAATAATAATAATAATAATAAAACATTGGAAGAAAATCATTACTTATACATCAGATCGTAATGAAAATCAACACTCGAATAATAGAATCCTTCATACTTTACATGTCACATATTAAGGACACTCGAGCTCTGTCAACTTGTTTTTAATGAATCTAGTATAAAATAACTTGATTCCGTTCAGAATTACACTTATGATTATGCCCGCCAAAAGGCTTAAAACTACAAATCAGGAGACTTTCAAAATTAGGGGGCCCCCTCAATAAGCGGCCCTGTTTAATAGGTGGAAAAACGCTGCTTCACAACAGCGCATGGCACACACGAACTTTAAAATATAACTATAGGAACGTGACAGTATTTAAAATTTTAAGTAAAATAAAATATAAAAATAAACAAACAAAAGTGTAATCTTTAAAAATAAAAAGTTAATCGAATAGCATTTTCTTTTGATGCAAATACTTAAAATGTTCACGGATACTTCCTCAACACTCGTCTTTCATTCAGCGTTAAAACTAAAAGCAAATCACCTCTTATCGGGTAACGGAAGTGAGTCCAGCTGCTAACAAGGACTCAGGATGTTGTTGCGTGTAGCTCTATACACACCAACATGTATAACGGGAGAATAGATAAATACAAAAAAATAGGGAAATGACATCACAACGAAATGACTAATAATAATAATGTTGCCCCATAAATCATCACGATTGGGATACACCATAGTTTCAGTAAAGCAATTGATTCTTAACGATCTCTGGTTCGATCCCCAGATGGATCATTTCTTTTATCCTATATCTAAATTATCGCTCCGCACGAGCGCAGGTTTATATTTGAATTGGTTATGTGAAAGTATGTTAGAATCAAATACTTTCAATAGACATTTAGTCTACCACATATCATCACTATCTACAAGAGGGGTCCCGAGTTCGAGACCCGGAGTATTCCTGTCAAAATTAGTTCGTTGTAAAAAATGATCTCAATTATCAGTGATTATTGGCAGTTACGCAATTGTATCTAACTTTGAAAGACAACAGATAAGTCGGAGATCGAGCCCCGACTCACGCACTTTTTGTATGAGTGACACACACTAAGCAACGTTTTTATTTTTCCTTAGGGAAACCCTCACTAAATTCACAAGTAATGCAACACGCACTTCTTATAATCACTGATTAACTATGACTTTGGTCACTATCTTTCATTGTGGCTTTCACTTAACCCAGTAATAATAAAAATCGATATGGGATATTCCCAGGATACGAACTGCGATTTCGTTGCACTCGAGTTCAGCACTAAACTATGTTAACACTCACTAGTAAAATGAATTGGTAATTTGACGCGAAGAAATAGAGAACGCATGTTTCAAAAATAATACACTAACAATTCAGGGAGATAGTATACTTACCCTGAAACAGGAAACCTCCCCTTATTGTCTCTGGAGACGTCAGTCTTCCCTTCTCCTTCCTTTGCGTTCTCCGAGCAACAGATGATACGTATACTCCAACAAGCTGAAAAATATGAACCACCAAGTTAAGATCTTATTTAAACTCGTTGGTTATCATACTTAATAATTAATACAATGCAATAATTAGCATCCTACTTAATATTTCGAAATTAGATAAATCTAACTATTATTTAAATCCAGTCATGCCTTAACTACCAAGTTCGTCAATTTTCGGCTAGAAAGTATTCGGAACACTACATTCAACTTCAGGTCCCCGCGTCCAACCTATAATGCTATGTGTGTGTATGAGCATTTTTCGTTTCAGGTTCTTCCTTTCAGAAGCCTAAAAGCCGAACCTGCCCAGGTAAAAGCAGTGAAAGGACCTACGCCTTGGAAATAACTGAGTATTCGTTTTCCTTTTTATACTTCTGTTAAAAGTTATAAGTCTTTAATCACTTGAATATCAGTTTACTTATAAAAAAAAGGAATTTGACATTTTTCTTTGTTATTCTTACTAAGCTACCTACAAAGGGTTGCAAATATAATGAACAAATCACATTGTCCGCAAGATAAGACTGCCTCCTCTGAGGGTCTCATTTGTATTGATTATCTTTATAGAGCTCAAAACCCTACAATATTATTTGAAGGAATTTGCAACAATTGAGATAACATATTGCCATAAATTTAGTGAGACACTATTTTAAAAAAAATGCACGTTAACTGAGAATTTCTCAAGTGCTGAATTGCCCTATTGTGAGATACGTCTTATCTTGAACACTATGGGTACACAAGGTGTAATAAGGTGTAAAAATAGAAATAACTACCAATTAGGAAATAATACACGATTCAAATTCATATCAGTCTGATTGATATAATTGAAAGTTTTCAATAAAGTGTAAAAAAATGTAATAAAGTGTATAACTAGTCATGAATTTCAATTATGAAACAATTATAAAAATTTATACTCGTTTGCTTGAGTTTGTGTTAAATTTTTTAGTTAAAATTGATTGATATAAATTTTGAAGATACTTTGGAACTAATTATTTTAACTGGCATATTTGTAAAAGTATAATTAGATTTAATTAAATCTTGTTGAATCTCAACTATGTTTAATAGTTCTGTGGTTTACAAAGTAACCTAAATTCAAATCTCACAATCTTTGTTAAAGTTTAGTTAAAAAAAAGGGGGTAGATAATATTAACATTTCAAGGTATAAAAGATTGTATACAATAGACTTCTTGTACTCATGCATAGAAATCCGAACGACTGACCACTCCTATATTCTAATTTAGGAAAACAATGCAAAAATACTTATCTAACAATGTTAAGATGTCCATGGTCGGAAGCCGGCGTCTGTAACAGTATACTAGATGAATTCTCTCAGTTGCGATGCAAAACCCCCTTTTTTTCCCCTCTCTCTCCGAACATTCGTCAGCTGAGCTGATAATTTACAAGCCTCATATCATTATACCAAGCGGTATAATTAGCTCATTTCCGCCACGCTGGCTAAATTCAAACTTCCTTTTAACACTCTAGTCCTCAACCTGACTACATCTGAAAACAAAATATACGGCAAATGTATGTCAATATGGCAATTACGTCCTGACGTTTTCATAACAAACCAGATATTGCCCATCTTGTAAAGTACCTTGCATTTACTCACCATATGATTCATCACCCATTAATCATTATAGTAAATGAAAAGAATATTTAATAATTCAGTTTCCTCCATCATTATCATTCCACTCACAAAGAAACAAACCGAGTTAGGTGCATCAATCAATTTGAGAAGAACTTGTCTTACCGTGACGTTGTTTTGATCTTCATCCACAGTCACGGCTTGAACACAAGAGGCATCCTAACAATAATGTGTGGTCAGCGCACAAATACTTAATTCTAAACTTCCGGTTTAGTTGTTCATGGTACAAAATTGATTCTTGTGATATTACTACAATAACATACATTAATTAAACAAGTCTCTATACCTAGACTTTGACGATGTGTGGACAGCACCCCCAAGACATCTAAATAAGCAACATTTTGTATTCAATTCTCATTTTCGAATAGCCTCATTTTTGGGTAACCCTTGCAGTTCCATCTATCACTATACTCTTCTTAGAATTGATGTGTGGTCAGCCCCGTTTAAAAAATATATATATATATAATGGACAATTACAAGAAGGATTCAGTGGACTTCTTATATAAACAAATACTTCGAATAAGCCAAGGTTATTATGTAACGTATTAATGATTATGTAGTCTAATAGCCTCTTTGATTGCAGATCTCTATCCATTGCCTACCTAGTGTGATGTCTAGAGTAAGGCCCCCCCTGGTATCTGGAGGTATCCAAGGATCCAGATCGCAGCCTGTCGGCCCCATCCAGGGCTGATCCCGAGGGACGATATGGAAATTGATTATTATTATTGTTCAATCCATCACTGTTTATTAGTGGACAACAGTGATCAAAAATCTAAACTTCCATCCGGATCCAGAACTTTCTCTGTGCCGTAAGAATTATAAATTTCTACTGTGAGAAAAAATCTCTTTTATCTACGGACAAACTCCAATTAACTTATCTCAGTTCATTGTGGTAAGTGTGAGGACTTACAGAAAGTAAGTGTGAGGACTTACAGGTGAAAAACTCTTCTCGTGTCAGTACAAACACGAAAATTGAACAATTGATAAGACTCAAAATGAAAGGAATAAAAACTCTTTTCAAATCGGCGTTGTAACAAATCATAAAAAGATTGTAAGCAATGTCAAGAGACTTCACAACTTTCTCAATAGATGAAACAACTCAATTTCATTGTAATATCCACGATCTAACGGACCAAAAACCATGAAAAGTTATTGTCTAACTGTAAAAATTCAATTTCTATTGTTTGGTCAAGTAAAAGCACAAGTTTCTTTTTAGACATTTAAAAAAGTCTATATGTGAATATGGTAATCGAGTTTACACATTTTCATTCCACCATGTTAAAGACCGTAAGTTTTGGAACCCTCGGTATAGCTATCTTTTGGCAAACACCGAAGCGTAAAAGACAAGGAAGTAATTTATTAATTTATCCATTGCACATTGTAGTTAACTGTTGCTCAACAACAAGGTCACCGTGACGTCTTGATATAAAATTATTCTCCGTATAACTAAATCACCTTACACTATGTATTTAAGAATTAAAAAAAACAGAAAAGTTCACCACAACGGAAATCGAGGCCTGTTATCAGTCAAGGCTAGTAGACTTAAAAAGAAAGAACGGGACATACTTCCGGTGTGTTTTAAAAACAACCATATCGTCCGTAGCTTATGTTGTGGTTAACTTTTGCGTTTAAAATCTATCCTATAAATCAACAAGATCCACTAACATAATGAAACATGATGTAACTTGACTTCGTAAAATTTCCTTTGTAACCGCAAAGAAATCCCTCTCGATTTCGGTGTGTATTTTTTTTAAAAAGAAAAAAAGAGACATAAAATACGTTAATATTAGTATTAATAATAATAAGAATAGGAATACTAACAATACTAACCTATAAACCCCCCTATCATTTCCCCCTAATTATAAAGAAACGTTATGTAATCCCCTGCAAGAAACATGTCCTCTGGTATAGCGAATGTAACTGCATCCCTGATTATTAGATTTTGTATCTGTTATTACCATAGGCCATTAGGGCATAAGCTAACACAAAAACCATAGGGTCAGTATGTTAACCATTCAGTCTCCCTCTTAATAACAAAACCACTTATGGAAAAAGAAATCTAAAGTAATGGGATATAAATCCCTAAGTGCGCTAAAATGCTCAAATCAGTTGGTAATGTCTGTATATTGCCAATATACGTAAATGTCAATGTGTCTAGCGTAATGCATATCACACAGGATGAGAAAAACCAAATCGAGGTCGCAATAGCAATCCGACTGAGTAGAAGTTTAGAAAAACACATGTACATACTATAATTACCCTGTATAGGACAGAGCTATACAGTAAGTTTGTAATATATTACATTTATTGCAACCAATGTAGAGAGCAATAGCTAATAATGCGAGAGTTATTCTTCAATAACATCAGAATGAGTTTTAATATAGAATGCGTATAGACGCACTTAAAACATTTATTAAGCATTAAGCAACTGTTATAATCGCTAGTTGTTAGTTATTCAAGTTCTTTTACATACGTGAATTAATCATTTAGTATACAATCGCTTCTATGTTACAAATAAATATATTACCAAACATGTAATGGAGTACTCAAATACTTTCAAAGTTAGATTTTCCTTACAGGTCATAAAATATTCACTTAGTTTTGAAAAGTAGAGTATAGCCTATGATTTATGAAGTATAACTGGTATATTAAAACAACCTAAGAAATTTTGTTCACAAACTGTAAGGCACAACCCCGCAATAATTAAAAAAAAAATTAAGGTAACACAATCGAGTGTACTAGTCTAGATCATTGCATGTTTTTCCCATTTGGTTTATACTATAACCAATAAAAACTACTCTTGCAATTTTATCGTCCATCTCAATCAAACGTTAAAGCGCTTCACGCTACTTTGTTTGAGTGTATTTAATGTTAAAATTTCCTTCATTTATAGTTAATAAAACTAGTAGCCTGAAACAAGCACATTTAACCCCTATAACTATAATTGTACTCAGTACAGTAAATACAAGTGTAATTAGCAAATCAGTGGACTCACAAAATCTTAATTTTCTTTATAATATTAAGAAGTTGTAAGAAGTTGTACCCATAATCGGTTCGAAGTCATGCTTAACAATATGGTTAAGAATTGGTTTAAAAAAAATATACTATTGTGAGTTCACACGAAACCTTTTGATAATTATAAGCTAGAAGGATTCCAAGATTGTAAGGTTTCATCTTACATAATTTAATCTACCATTTTGTTAATGGAATTGAGTAACATTTAAACGTACTATAGTTAATTAAGACACATGAAATCTTACAATCACGCTCTCTTGCAGTTTAGTCGTGCATAACCTCCAAATCCCTCAAGAAAGTTTTGTTTTTAGTTTCCTAGCGCCTGACGTAAGGCCAGTTCTATATTAACCCTTTAACTCCCAGCAACTTGCCTTGGACAACCGTTTCTGTAATTGAATATAAATGCCAGAAAGATAACTTTCAACATTTTTTTTTGTTTATTTTTTTACCGAGGTCGGCGGATAACTGTTACACAGTTGTGCCTCGAAGTCCTAAGCCGGACTCAAATTATTGGGCGAGACGCCCGCGCTTTTCAAATTGTGTGTGCAGTAAGGAAAAGAGAGATAGGGAGAACGGAGTCAGTTGAGGTTCAGATTGAATTAGCGACCTGATGCCTCATTGGCACCAACCCACACGCATGTATTAGTGGTATGACCCTGGCTCTGATTTCCTCAGATCACAGTGCCGGGTCCTAGATGCAATATTTAGGGAATACCACGAAAGCAATAAATACATGAAATCTATTATGTAGTTAGAGCTAGGTGTGAAATAAAAACTGTAATAATAAATGTAAAATAGGAATTTCAATCCCAGCGTGATAGAGAAAAATCATAGAAAAACTAGAAGTCTTAACCACTATTGAGCATGCGCGTGAAGAAGTCTCTCCCAAGCTCGATGAGGCTCGTGACGTCGCTTGCGAGCAACGTCAGAACTGGCAGAAATGCGTGGGACGAAACGCCTTTATAAGCGAGGCCTGTTCGCCGCTCCGGTTGATTCTGCAGTATTGTGGGCTATAGTACCTTCCCAGATGTTGTCCTACCACTACACCACTATACTCGTGTGTTTCAATCATCCCTGTGTAACTGCTTTCATACAAGTTAAACTCTTAGCTTGGTTTGAATTAAAAGGCACATAACGCTGTTAATATACCGCAGAATGGTATTAAATCACGCTAACACTGATAATAATAATAATAATAATAATAATAATAATAATAATAATAATAATAATAAAACATTGGAAGAAAATCATTACTTATACATCAGATCGTAATGAAAATCAACACTCGAATAATAGAATCCTTCATACTTTACATGTCACATATTAAGGACACTCGAGCTCTGTCAACTTGTTTTTAATGAATCTAGTATAAAATAACTTGATTCCGTTCAGAATTACACTTATGATTATGCCCGCCAAAAGGCTTAAAACTACAAATCAGGAGACTTTCAAAATTAGGGGGCCCCCTCAATAAGCGGCCCTGTTTAATAGGTGGAAAAACGCTGCTTCACAACAGCGCATGGCACACACGAACTTTAAAATATAACTATAGGAACGTGACAGTATTTAAAATTTTAAGTAAAATAAAATATAAAAATAAACAAACAAAAGTGTAATCTTTAAAAATAAAAAGTTAATCGAATAGCATTTTCTTTTGATGCAAATACTTAAAATGTTCACGGATACTTCCTTACTGCACAAATTGTGTGTGCAGTAAGGAAAAGAGAGATAGGGAGAACGGAGTCAGTTGAGGTTCAGATTGAATTAGCGACCTGATGCCTCATTGGCACCAACACACACGCATGTATTAGTGGTATGACCCTGGCTCTGATTTCCTCAGATCACAGTGCCGGGTCCTAGATGCAATATTTAGGGAATACCACGAAAGCAATAAATACATGAAATCTATTATGTAGTTAGAGCTAGGTGTGAAATAAAAACTGTAATAATAAATGTAAAATAGGAATTTCAATCCCAGCGTGATAGAGAAAACTCATAGAAAAACTAGAAGTCTTAACCACTATTGAGCATGCGCGTGAAGAAGTCTCTCCCAAGCTCGATGAGGCTCGTGACGTCGCTTGCGAGCAACGTCAGAACTGGCAGAAATGCGTGGGACGAAACGCCTTTATAAGCGAGGCCTGTTCGCCGCTCCGGTTGATTCTGCAGTATTGTGGGCTATAGTACCTTCCCAGATGTTGTCCTACCACTACACCACTATACTCGTGTGTTTCAATCATCCCTGTGTAACTGCTTTCATACAAGTTAAACTCTTAGCTTGGTTTGAATTAAAAGGCACATAACGCTGTTAATATACCGCAGAATGGTATTAAATCACGCTAACACTGATAATAATAATAATAATAATAATAATAATAATAATAATAATAATAATAATAATAATAATAATAATAATAATAATAAAACATTGGAAGAAAATCATTACTTATACATCAGATCGTAATGAAAATCAACACTCGAATAATAGAATCCTTTATACTTTACATGTCTAGAACTAGAAAAACTAGAAGTCTTAACCACTATTGAGCATGCGCGTGAAGAAGTCTCTCCCAAGCTCGATGAGGCTCGTGACGTCGCTTGCGAGCAACGTCAGAACTGGCAGAAATGCGTGGGACGAAACGCCTTTATAAGCGAGGCCTGTTCGCCGCTCCGGTTGATTCTGCAGTATACCGACGACGAGTGAGTGTCTTCCCTGGATACGGCCGCTTTGTATAACATCAGGTATGTGATTATTTTTTCTAAGTTCCCCCTTCAACTCGGGATGAGCACTTGGAGATTTGTAGTCGCACTTTGAGAATGTTTAGTGACGAATATGAAGTTTTTATAACTCGAGACCAAATTCCCTCTTCGAGAATTCACGCTTTTCCCTTTGGGCCAATGCAAGTTGCGAAGTACGAAGCTCACATTTCACTATTTTCAATAAATCGCGGTTTAGCATACAAACCTTCTAGCACCCATTAGGTATTATAGGGGTTGTGCTCCCACTTAAGTGATGTAGTAAAACTTCCAAGTTGTAATTCCAAGTAACCGATTTTGTTAAATTCATCTGTATTCTTATTTTTATTTTTTTTAAATAAAACGTAAAGTGGAATGGTCTCTTTAATTTAGTCAAGCTAACCATCCAACCTAGATTCAGCTCACAGTCTTCATATGTTACCTGGGTTTCGATCTCCAGTACCAGCTCTACCACTGAAATACGAGTCTCCCCCCCATTATTGAGACCGTTAGTGCACTTTCTCATCATCTTCGAACCAGTAAGCCAAAGACGTTTTCGAGACCGAGGCTAATAGGGAGTTGGACTCCGAACCAACTTTGTAATACTGGGTGGAGAGTGAAGAAGTGATCTCAATTACGATTTCACAAAAGAAAGTGTACACAATTGCTACGCCAATCTCAGAACAAAACATCATATAACAATATATATATATATATATATATATATATATATATATATATATATATATATATATATATATATATATATATTCGATTTGAGGAAGATGTCCTTGCTGTACAATGAAGAAAAAATAAAAAGTAAACTTCATTGTTACTTGCTTATGAAGTTAAAATAATTATTTTCAGCTCTATTTAGTCTCTGCGATGTATCTCTTCAATAGTTAGCATCCTGGAACAACATTTGCCAAGACACATCTTTTCCGTGTAGTAATTTGTTGATAGGATCGGTAACCACTTTCATCGCTTACTCTGTCAAGATTTTCTAGGAAGAAAATCTATGTGAAAATCAAACACTTGGATTTTTAATGACATGACATCCAATAGCTTGGTACCAATTCACAAGATCACTCGTTGTTTCATGATAGTTGTCAGATTTATGTTTCGGAAGAAAACCAAGACAGATGACTATAAAAGCTTTCCTCGCTTTGTTTCAAGGGGATTCTACAGTTCTGCAAAATTGTAGTCATCCAAAAAATATGATTTCTGGCCTAATAAATAATCCATCTTTCAGTTTCTTTTTATCGCTATCATTAAGAACTTGAAATTTTAAATACATGAATGCAGAATGCTTTTTTTTATAAGAGCTTCAACAAAATTTTTTATACGATTCAATTTGATATGCAGTGGTGGTAAGTACACTCCTTCCAGATTCATCAAAGAAAGAGCTTCACGTTTAGGCTATTACTTCTAAACAACAGGATTTGATTTTAAAAAATCCTATACCAAAGTAAAATAAATTATATTGTACCTACTGTATACCCTAGTTTTATCACAAAAATATTTGTTGACATGAAATGGAAACAAAAACAGTGAACTCACGCAACCACTTTTATAGATATCGTCAAATGTCAATACTACAATCTCCCTAATAATTTAAACGTAACAATCTCAATCATTGGTTGTCATAACCAGAACTTCAAGATCAATTTAACAGATTTATACTAATAAGGTAAATTTTACGACAGACATTCTACCAAATACTCATTTTAAAAGAATTATTACAATCCATCAAGCTATGAACTCTAACAGGCAAAAAAAATATATATATATAAATTGAAGGGGTGGATTCCAAAAGAGCCTAAGTCAACATTTGTCAATTTTAAAATATTGGTTCTATTAACTTCTATCTCAGCATCTCCGAATTGAGCAGGGTTTCATGCCAAAACTCGATAAGTCAAATTAATTGTAGGCAAAAGAGAACAACGTTGTTTACCAAAATGTCCTTAGTCAGCGGTATTCTCTGAAGTTATTTTATGACAAATACATAAAAACACTTATAAATCTCTTGCTATAGATGATTATTTCACAGTTATTTTACGAAAAGTAGGCAATTACAAGTTTGTTTTATGTATATTACTTTTCTTTTACAGAAATAGAATGGTGGTAACACATACAAAATATTCGTCTCCTGAAAGAAAACATACTTTTTGACTTAGCCTCTTTTGGAATTGAGCTCTTCAATTTAATCTATATATATAAAAGAGAACGTACAAAATCCTTTGTCCGCTCATCACGCTAATACGGCTGAACCAATTTCTTTCATTTTTGGGGGGTTGTTAGGATTTGGACCCTAGATGGTTTTTATCATATCACTTTAATTTTCAATTACCAGTGTCTTGAGATAATTGACCATTCAGGTGTCCATACGTACAAATCCTTTGTTATTAGTTCATCATAGGTAAAAATAAACGTATTTATATGCAACCCGCATGACCGTGTGACTCGGCGGGTTAACATAAATGACAGGCGCTATAATGTTAACATTTACTGCAATTTGAAAGCGAAAAAGTAAAAATTATCTAAGTAACAAAGTTTATTGCGTTCCGGGGTGACCGCAGCGAAGCGGGGCGGGTTAACATAAATGACAGGCGATATAATGTTAACATTTACTGCAATCTACTATGGTTTTTATCATATCACTTGAAAGCGAAAAAGTAAAAATTATCTAAGTAACAAAGTTTATTGCGTTCCGGGGTGACCGCAGCGAAGCGGGGTGAACGCTGCTAGTAACAACATAAATTTAACAACACTTAATAATATCTTCCAAATGACAACGAACTTATTTCTCACACAGGCACTAATTTCATAGCTATAGAAGGCAATGAATTATTTTTCTCAAACTATTATTATTATTATTATTATTATTATTATTATTATTACACTGAAATAATTAGAAATTATTTATAACTCTCAGCAATCTTCTTGTTTTGATATTTAGTCCTTGTCTTGGCATATACCCTGTATATGATTGAAAAATAATTCTTTTCCCATTTGACTAGCTGCAAAAGACTACGGCTCTTGAGAACCAGTTGCATATGTTATGTCACTTTGAGAGTTTAAAAAGAAGGTGTTTGTTAGCATGTTGAAAATTTCATGAGTTACTGCTCCTAAATGTTATTTGTGCAGTATCCTCTACTTATATCAATAGCCTTATTTTTTAGGCCTAACGACACCTAAACTTTATCATATAGAAACCATTCATACCAACCAAATCAATACAAATTAGCAATTACCAGACGTGCACTTTAATACCAATTTGTATTCCACTTAAACTGATATAAATTATAACATATAGGGCCCTATTTTAAATTTAGGTATAAAAACCAATACATTTTAGAACGCTGTAAAAGCTTCAAAAACTACAATATAAACAAGAAGGTTATATATCCTTCTTTTTCTTCTTTTAACATCAATTTCACATTGCAATGAGCTGGTAAGTATTATTGCCATTGACATACCTTTCCAATCTCCCAACATTTCCCCCGGTTTCTGCAAGACAATGTTTTGTACCATCTCCTTTCTTTCCTCCTTGGACCAAATTGATCGTCGACCTCTGCATTATCTCCCTTCTTCATCAAATACTTTGGCATACTAGTTCTGAGCACTAAGATCCCACTATTTCTGAGCACATAGCTCCTGTTGTGCACTAAGCTCCGTGAGCACACAGCTCTACTTAAACTTTTGAGCACTAAGCTCACTTTTCCATCTATAACTTTACTTATGTCTGTTACCATTCCATTTTCACCTTCGTCGAATCTGAGTTTTTGTACCTCAAACTTGCACCATCATATCAGTATTCGTGAGCCGAATCATCAATTTATAGCATTGGTCCGTTTTAAGTAAGACTGTGCCATTTTTTAGTATAATTAAAATTTTCATGAGTTACTGCTCCTAAATGTTATTTATGCAGTATCCTCTACTTATATTAATAGGCTTATTTTCTAGGCCTAACGACACCTAAACTTTATAATATAGAAACCATTCATACCAACCAAATCAATACAAATTAGCAATTACCAGACGTACACTTTAATACCATTTTGCATTCCACCTAAACTGATATAAATTATAACATATATATGTTAAATTTAGATATAAAAAACAATACATTTTAGAACGCTGTAAAAGCTTCAAAAACTACAATATAAACAAGAAGATTATATATCCTTATTTTTCTTCTTTTAACAACAATTTTACATTGCAATGATCTGGTAAGTATTATTGCCTTAACACATCTTTCTAATCTCCAAACAGTATTTAGCACTGATATCGTTCAATAAAGGAAACTACCTTGGTGAAACATTTCTGTATATTCTGCAACAGACATTGCCATAGTCAGCATTTGTCAAAAAGCACTGTGACACAACAAACTTATGAAACAAGAAAGGGACTTGTTTCTCAGCAATGATTAAATAAGATAACATAACTACTATACGTACATGTTGATATTGTTGACATTGCCAATGATATATATACTATGGTGAAGTAGCTAGGTAACTCACATTGTAAAAGTCGCAGTACGTGGTTTGGTCCATAAATCTACAGGATGTTTCAAAACAATACCAACAACGTTCGGGAGGTGATTCCTGACACTAAGATAAGACGAAAAATATAGACAAACCTGGGGGCACAACTGCTTTCTTACGGAGTTATAGGCTGTCGAAAGCAAGCAAAAATGAAGTTTAAAAGTCCATTGTCCCATAACTATGGAACCTACGGTTGTCGGATCAAGACTTCACTCAGGAATTAAGTGCACTAGAAGAGACCAGGGTATTCATGAACACTTAAGCTTTGATTATAAATAACTCTTTTGTTTGTGGAGATAAAATTAATGTTTCTTGTGTATAGAAAGCTTGGATTTTTTCTGTTTACTAAAGTCCAGAGGAAAGTCAAAAGTAACATTTTTCAACAAATCAGTGAGATGTTTTTAAAATGTGGCTATGTTTGATATTGCTCCAGTGGTCGGGGTAATGACGAACATAGTGTTTACTTTAAACTTTCCTTTACGAAAGAAGTGAAATGCATTAAAATACATGAAAATTACACCGTAATGTAATATTTAAATCTTTAGTAAGAATTATAATTATAGACATAGCCAATAAATATAGTAAAAAATAAATATAGGAAACTATTCTAATTAATAAAGCTAATAACACTTATTACCAAGACTTGGTACATTTCCTAAACCAATTTCATTAACTTATTACTTAGTTTTCAATAAAAAACAATTTAAAAATTTTGAGAATTTATTTTACACGATGGGGGTATCCCGAACCTCCAGGATAATGACAAACATTTTTTCTGGAATTTCCCCATGAGACGCCATTTCATTATTATAGTTGAAACTAATTGTTGACTGCATAGAGGCTAGTAAGATTACAAAGAAATAATGTTCAAATATAGGGGAATATATAGCTTTATCTGTAGCAATATAGATATGAGCCAACTTACTTTGCCCACATTGTTGAATCAACCTTATAAGTGAATTGACGAAAACAACAAAACTTTTTCTTCCTGGCAATTAATTCAACTGACTGTCACCAAATTTATGCTACACTTTTCCCGGTCTCTTCGCTAGTGTGCAGCAAAATCGTCTATTTCCTAACAAGCTTTCTTGGGCGTAAACTTGGGTGTTCGGCATTACCTCAGAGTTCGCCAATACCCCGGTTTCTCCTACCCAAAAATACGTTTCAGAATCATGCGGTACTCCCACAACAATTTTTATGGAGGGAGTTTGGCTACGGGCATATAAGTTGAAGTACTCACCGACTACGTCTATAAAAATTGTTGCGGAAGTACCACAGGATTCTGGAACACGAATATTTGGATAGGGCAGATACCAGTTCCTAAGTGAAGCCCTGACCCGACTACAGGGAGTCCCATCGCATTGGAGGTATGGCCCTTTAAAATTAAATTTTTCATAACATTTCCATTGAAGCTTTCCTGGCGATGTATTGCAAAAGTCTTCTGAGTTTAGCAGCCAGGAAAATGATTTGATTTCTGTTTGTCTTCGTCAGCCTATAACTCCGAAATGTCGGATATCTGCACCTAGGTTGGTTCATACCTTTTGCCGTATTTTGATGTCAGGAATCACCTCGCAAAAGTTGTCGGTAATATCTTGAAACACCCTGTATAACATATCATATGACGGTCGGAAACTCTTAGATCTAATCGTAGTAGTTCGATATCAAGCTTGATTTCTCAATTTCGAAACTGTATAGACTTATAACATTGGAGACTTATAGACTTATAATCACTATTGCAATCTGTTCGTTCTGGGAAAAGAATTTGTACGTCCTATGCTATTCGTCTATGAAAAATCTCACTGCATAATTTTTAAAAGGAAATCATAAGAACTACTAAATAAGTGAACTGTTACTCTCAGAAACAATGAAAACTATTTGATATAAACATAAACTATAACGTATTAATCGGGTGGAACTTTATTTACTGTAGTAATACAGTTTACTCTGTAAATATTAGTTTTGAAATTATGTCCGTTTACCTAGAACTAATAAATGATTTATTTTAACTAAACTTAAGTATCCTAGCCGTTTGTTCAGTTTTTCAGTTTGAGCAGTATAAATAGTATTCCATACGAGGAAAATCAATAGATGACAATAAACGTCTCTTTCTTAAGAAGTTGTTCAACAACTTTTGAAAATATTACTGTTAGAGGTGTAACGAATAGCTTTTAATATTGACTTTATTCATATCTTAAACATATTCTCAAAATTGTAACAAATTGCTTTGGTTATGTGTATAGGACAATAAACACTTATTTTACACATATTCCTATGGTCAAATAAACACAATATTGCATTTTAATTTAGAAATATGGGCTGTGTTAACCCAAGAGTCAAAGTGATCCCTCCAGTAATGATCAAATAATTTATTTACTGGTACGCGTACTGATAGTGTTACGGAATTGTCAGCTATACGGCTTATTTCTGCTTGAAAACTTTTACTGATGATATACAATCACATAGGTGTAGATGGGGAAAGTATCAAACATCTTTGAAATCTTAGTAGCAATGCTCATCGTTTCTTAAAGAAATGTTGTATTTTTGATGGTATGAATAAAAATTATTGTTCAGCGAAAGTGGGGCAATTAATTTTCTTTTTAGTTTTAGCACCTAAAAATTGATAGAGCGCACGAACGTGGTAGAACTGTATTTTGTAGACCAAAGATCCATTATACACAATCAGACGGCTTGCAATCACTACTTCAAATAGAGCAACTGCCCTCACCACACTACAATCATTCGTCTGGTAGAACGGTTTCGGCAATATTATTCAATCTTCAAACTAACAAAATTAACCTAGATTACGTTCGTTTCGGACTCCCGAAAACATTCAACGACAGAGGAATAGCATTAATGACAACCCACTTCATACCACTTAGTTGTCGATGACACGAAGGTCATTGCAAAGAATTGTAAAGACAAAGTTGAATTTTTTTCCCGTAAATATTGCAACTGATGTAGAAGTTAACCATCGGAGACACACAACCCGCCTCAAGTATAAATATAGTCTCAAGTCTCAACCCGAGAGTTGGTAACGAAACAACAAGACTTTCTTCAGAATCTGATAATGAGCGAGAAGGTCCATTTTCACTTAATGAATAGTCAAGAAGCAAAGGTTCAGCATTTCGGCTCAGGAAAACCCTAAGATCAGATTTCAGCGTGATTTGCGTTCATAAATGTGTACAGTGTGAAGTGGCGGGATCTCAGAACGGATCATCGGTATTTATTTCTTAGGAAAAAATGTTACAGTTACAGTTGCAAGGGAGCAATATTGCACAAGAACCAGGGACGTTTTAAAGATCGTCTGTAGCTAATAATCCTGCTCGCTGGTTTCAGCAATATGACGCAACTACTCACACAGCATAAATTCTCGGCACTGCTAATACAATCTTTGGGGAGAGTGTTATTTCCAAGTACCGTATTCAGATTTCAACTGTCCATCACATTCAACTGACATAAGAGCGACATTTTTCCCCTCGAGAAATAACTCAATGAATATATATATATATATATATGAAATATAGCCACCATAGAGCATCCAAAATCAATAATCAGACTGAGGGCCGTGAATTAGAGCCAGAAATTCTCCGCAAAGTGTTGGATATTGTACTAGAAATGACCACTGACTTTGAGATTGCGTGTGGATAATTTTATTCACATATAATGTTTCCACATTTCCCAACTATGTACGAGATATATGGAGAAGGAATAATTACTTGAATTTCCACACGGAAGAAAAAAATATACATTATTCAAATCCATCCATGTGTTATGCACCATCCTGTACTTTATGTGGAGGGACCCCAATAATATCATTTTACCAAACCATCTCCAATTTTCGGCGGAGTTCAGAAAACTTACTGTTGAAGTGTGCAGTGAAATCACAGAAACATGCACCCTTGCGTAATCAGTAACAACAATGTTCGTTTAAATATAGTTCAAAATCAAAATGGCGACTATATTGAACTTCTCTCCACTAGAACATGTTTCTACAGTGTATTCTCTATTTGATAATTTCATTACAATAGTCATTCTAATAAAAGTTTACTAATAATAATGATACACCGTACGTCCTACTATACATGAGGAACTCCATAAAATGTTGTGGTTACAATACAGAATCCACTATCACAACCTTTCTGCTTATTAGTCTGGTACCGTTAACTACCCATACTAGTCCCACAAATTACTGTTAACCACTCGTCACCGCGGTGAAGCCGTTCACTGTACATATATGCAAAAGTGTAGAGGTGTTTCTTATGATAATAATGCTACATTTTTTCCATCACAGTCGAATTATTTGTTATTTTTTGTATATGTTCTTGAATCATGTCATAACTTATAAACCTCTAAACAGCACACTACCGGAGTGATGCATCAACTAATTATTTCCGGAACTAATTCAAGTATCGAACCAAAGACTCTACTGGATGCGTGTATTGTGTTTCGTTTATCCGTCTAAAGTTTAAGCAGAGATTAACGTGCGCGTGTGCTTGTGCGCAAAGTGTAACTCATTTTATGTTTTCCTTTTCTAGGAGTACCTGGAACAGGGATTATATTAGAAAACTACATGACACTTTTCGGAGAATGGAATAATGCTTTGTACCTTAAAACGAAAATTCTTATCCATAAAAATGGATATATTGCAATTTACTTATCACAGGGCAGAAACATCATGACAGATACTATGTATTATATTCGACTTGGGCTTATGAACGAAAAATGCCAAAAACAAATAACGAGTATTTCAATTGCTGAATGTGCTCAATGGGGTAATACTGACTTACACATTCATACTGGAGAGAGAAGGAAATGTAGCATAATGAAAGAGACGAGGGTAAGTAAATATATTATTTAGAGTTCATTAGTATATAATAGAAATCAGTGTACATTTACTGTCATTTTTCAATTCATCAATTACGTCATTCACCTAATCTAGTTTGTATTATTAACTTGTTCAAAATGATGAAAAGTCTAAATTATATCGAAAAAAAAAAACAATTCTGAATTGGTCACAGTAACCTAATAAATCACATAATAAGGTTTGATTGCATAAGTAGAAACTCGGAGGAATGCATTCTGGGATTATAATTTACTTGATACTGCTTTCCGTTCTAAACTTTCAACCTGTGTATCAATCGCTTATGTCTCTCATGTTATCTTAAAATTTACATGTTTCATATATATTTATATGTAGAAAGGAGCATATAATGAATTTTTGAAATCAGTATTCATATTTATGTTCAATTTGATTTCAACCTATTAAATTTTATCTAAAACCGTACATTGATATTTCTATTCCAAGGTAATTGATATGAGATACAGTTGCTTATCTTAAACACTTTATGACAGAAGTCAAAGTTTGAGAATATCTGATTTTTAAATTGAATCCAAAATTAAATACCTGATTTCTGACAATTAACTTTTTCCTTATATAAAACATATTAAGACGTATTAATAGACTACTGTATGCATTAAAGGACTCCGCACAATCCTTATAGAACTTTGATTGTGGAACCGCTTAAAACCGTGATATGTTGTAGATATTGTGATCCTGAGGCAAAAAAAAAATAAAAAAACAACTCAATGGACATAACCAACAATCACTGGCCGTTTTGCCACTACGAGGTCATTTAAAAAAACACCAGAACGTAACGACATTCTGGGTTTATAGTGAAGATATATGAAACAGTGAGATGTGAACAACTGACTTCAAATTGCTCCGTAGCCACAAATTAACACATTTTTCAGCATTACGACATCTACAACATATCACAGTTTAATTCATTTTCAGAGAAATGTAAAATATCGTTATTCCCGACTGTTTTAAAAAATGTCAACCTGTAGTGGCCTAACGGTAAATGAATGATGAATATTTTCATTAAGACATTTTCTACCATTGACAAGACCTACAACATATCACAGTTTCATTCATTTTCACCGAAATAGAGAACATCTTTATACTAGGGTATATTTTAAAGAAATGGCACTGAAGTGAGCAAAACGATCAGTGATTAATGGTGGTGGCAATTGAGACGTTATCTCAATATCACAATATCTACATCATATCACGGTTTCGATTAATTCAAAGGAAATCCAATTTACATAAGAATTTTGTGGGGTCCTGTGCTTGAACGAAATTAGAGATTAACCCGTAACAACACACGCCAGAATTTTTGACATAACAACAAGGCCCGTCTCTGAGACTCCCTCTGGAATTTACAGTCGTTATTAACCGATGTTTGTACTGAACAATAAAAATTGTGCATTTGTATTCCCTGTCAAAGTTTACATACCAACATAAATGCAATAACCATTACAAAATTCGTTAGATGATAACTATTACAAATACCAAATACACTAACGAATTTTTTTCCTATTTTGATAATAATATATTACTATTGAAAAAACACTTTTACTATAGTCCACAGAAACTACATAATCCACATACAAAAAACAAAGGATCCTTTTTATGAAAAATACACACAGTTATAAAAAAAGCAAAAATTTTAAGAGAAATACATTTCGACTAGAAAGTCATGTTTTTAAATGGAAAATTAAACAATGCTATAAATTTCAATATTTAAGTTACAAGAAACTGTACCAAAGATCAATACCTTTTCCATTACCGTTGTGATTAAGATTAATTAATGTTCTTAAAACAAAAACAACAAGGTGTTTTCTTTGGTTTTACTTTTTATTTTGTACAATGGCAGCAAATCTTAACAGAACACTCATGGTCCGATCACGGTCCGATCATGGTATTTGCATCATGATCCGATTCGAAAGCAAAGTTTTCATTTACTGTCAAATTTTCATCACTTTCTTCTTCTTTCTCCAACCCCTGGGTAGCAACAGTCCGAAAACATGAATCATTTAGGCTCACAGCAAGCGACGGACCAGGAATAATATCCATTATGTTAAAACACACGCCCGTCTCTCAGACGGCAAGCCAGAATGAACAATTAATCATGTGATCCCTATAAGAGCTACAAATACATTACAGTAAGGTTGCAACGGCAGCAGAACAAGGAACGATTAGGTGATAGCGTCATCTAATTTTACAACAAAAAAAGAAGAAAAAACCAAGTGAGTGGTACTTTGATCAGTCTCGGAGACGGGTGTTTGTTGTTACGGGTTAAAATATAAAGTTAAACAAGAAAGTTCTGTCACTTTTTATAGAGGTCTGTGTTCAATTAGCCCTCAACCCGCGAGTTGAATGCGAATGAAGATGGTCAGTTCTTGTTGCAGGTATATCTAACTTAATACCTGGTTGCGTTAGTTCAGTTACACCGTGACCTTGCTTAAGGACAGTGTGATCATGGGACCTGTGTTGTTACGGGCGTGTGTTGTTACGGCGAGTTGAATGCGAATGAAGATAAGACGAAGGTCAGTTGTTGGTGCGGATATATCCAACATAATCCATGGTTGTGTCAGTTCAGTTACACCGTGACCTTGATTATGAACAATTTGATCACGGGACCTCCACACAGCATGGTATGGGCGTGAAATCTGTACCAGTTCAAACTGGGGTCAAACGACCCTGCAGCGGGACGGAAGATATGCCAGGTCCGTTCATGAAGGTGTCGTAACTACGCGAACAGTGCTGCAATGATTTAACAAGTTCAAGGAAGGTAGCGAAACACTCGAAGATCACCACGTGCCGGAAGACCAACACAGATAAAAATGAAGATCTTCAGGCAGTAATTGAGGCGAACAATGGCTAGACATGTGAGGAACTGGACCTACATTTCAGTGTGAGTAGAGAAACCATTCGGCAGTACCTCCATCAACTTGACAAGTTGGGTCGAATGGTCCTACATGCTTGGACACCGGGACAGATGGAAACACTAGCAGACACCTGTGTTTCTTTCCTGTCTCGTCAGAGGAAGGAGCCATTTATGGACAGGGTGTTGAAATATGATGCGAAGTGGGTTCTGTACGAAGCTTCGAGGTGCCGCGTCGTTAGTCAACATCCATGAACCGGTTTCAAAACAGCCGATACCAGCATTGCACCATAAGAAGGTCCTAATATGATGGACTGCTCGAGGTTTGATGGAGTGCACGCGATATCGTGCATCCTACCAGCTGGTCAAAACAGTTGAGCAGTGTTTAAGAAAAACTCAAAACTCTGGAGTCAACATTTCTGAATGCCAAAGGGGTTTCCCTGTCACAGAACAACGCTAGGTCCCACGTGGCTAGAATGACCTGGAACACCATTCTACGCCTTGGATGGGAAACACAATTGCATCATCCATACTGCCCGAACATTGTATCGTCCGATTATCACATGTTCCATTCCTTCGACAATCAACTTAGAGGACACCGGTTCAAACCCCAGCAGACGTGCAAAATAAACTTGATAACCTTTTCGCTTCACGGCCCACCAAGTTCTTTCGCAATGTAGTCGTCGGCCTTCCAAAACTTTGGCAGAAGGTCGTTGATACTGATGGGGACTATTTTTTTAATCTATTTCCAGCTGCGTGCTAAGTCACATATCGATGTTCGAAGGTGATGGGTGAAAAAGCGACAGAACGTTCTTGTTTATCTTTATAAGAAAGGTTATTTAATACTAAAAAATATGGAAAAGGAAATTAAATGAAGTCTTTGAGTTTTTCGTCTGACGGTTATGCAGCGTGGGATAAAGATGACGATGATGATGATACCAAATAAATGAAATGTAGAAAGTATGAACAAACGGAGAGCTTCGAGAAAATGAACGTTTGTGGTGTTTGCACACTAAAAAATCTACTTGGCTCGAGCTGGGATCGAACCAGAGACCGTATGCACCAGAAGCAAAGGCTATACCACTCACCTTCGTGCTCCGTTAAAAATTCGTGGTTAACTATGAAGCTATACACGTGTATAGCTATACGTGTGTATACTATGAAGTATATACAGTGGTGCCATTCAGCCGGTTCTCACCTGTTCGCTAGAACCGTTTCTGATACTTTGACATTGCATCGTATTTTTACACAGTTATATCCAGCAACTTTAAATTTTTGTTTATCTTTGTTTGTCTCTGCACATTCCTACAACTATAGTGTTAAAAGTAAATGATCTCTCAGAACGAGGTATAAACAATTATTGTTTAATCTCAAATGTTCAGATATCAAGAATAAGAAGTGGTATCGCATGAGTATTGTGGGCAGGGTTAGTTATATTTGAAAGGAGTACATATCATTATCAACAATTGTCTATCCATTGCTGATTTAAGGCCTTTCTAATCCTTTTGCTAACCATCTGTCTTGGATAATTCATTTCCAAGATATTCGTAGTGCTACCTAATTTCGTCAGAACACCTTGTATTAGAATGCTTAGGTCCCTAATTCTGACTTTTGGTACCCAGTAAAATATTTCGTTTTGTCTATTTTCTATTAATTGATTGTTTCCTAAGCTACACTTTCTCTCTCTTTCGTTATATATAATTCAATGACAGAATACTGGTAGGTATTTTTATTACTCCGAAAATTATAAATGATAGCATGTTGAAAACTATACCATAGTGTAAAATAATTATTAAGATTTCTTATTGTATGCATCACTTACTACAATCGTTGGCCGTCGAAATCTGCACACGCAATGTAAACAATCACGGTTAATTACTTTTGAATTTATTAGTTAGTTCAGATTACTAGTAGTTAGCAAGTCTAGTGAATTGGATGAATACTACAAGTCCTTAAGAAACAACTTAGTATTGATAAAGTCTGTAGAAGAGGTAAGAAAAAGTGGTAACCTATACGAATGAGATAGAGAAGTATGCGACAAGAGATCAGTGAATGTTTTACCAGCAGTGTGAAAAGTCAGCTCGCAACAGATCTCGTGAAAGTGGTATATCGATGCATGTAATGCATATGGTTTTACATAAAGAACTCAAATTTTGTCCGCAGAAACAATATGTGCAGGCAGCGATAAAAATACATGAATCTCAGATTGCTAAAATACCATTGGGTCAAGCCCAGCACTTTTCCTGGTATCACAAATATCTAGATATGCATTCCATCTTGTGGACCACTGAAACAAAGCTTTGCTGTGCAATTGATATACGAAGACAAATCCTCACTTTAGAATTATACTGTATTGTTTAGAGTGCGTTGTCCAATGACTGATATACGTGAAAGACATTAATTCGTCTTTCGTATAATATATTATTTCACTACGTACTGTATATTAGAATAAAGAAACACTTATCATACATAGTTTAAGAGACTGTAGAACTGAACTGAACATATCATATCTGGATCAATTGAAGGAAATCTTTGTAAATCTTTGTCTAAGTTTATTGCCCTATTCCAAATCTTCATCATTTTTGTAATCTCAACGTCTCTTTTGTCCCAGAGAACATCAACTTTCTTACCACACTGAGTAATTGAAATTGATGAATTGAATTGATGAATTGAGGAATTGAAATTGATGCATGTTAAAAAGTTCGAACCTGCTGGAATCCGAACTCATATTTTTCCGTTTGAAAATCCAATACGTTAACCACTCACTTAAACTAAACAGTTCCTAAAGTTTACGCAAGAAGTTGTAATAAGTGAAAAATTCTTTCATGTAAGTCTAGATTAGTCACTAAGACCCTACGATGAGAAATCATTAATTGAGTTAATTAATTTTCTTCATCAAATTGTATGGCATAAATAATTAATATTTCAATTATATTGTTTCTTTATTATTAGTAATAATCAATGTAGTGGTTCAGCCTGTTTTCCATCACAAATATTATGGCGGCCCAAAGGAAACTGTGACTTGAGGTTGACATGCATTTAGATATGGCAAGGCATGTAATTTCCAATTATTCACCCTGAACTCAGTTGTATCTGACTGTAAACAAATCCTTGAGTGGAAGGAAAACCACATGATACAATACAAATTTGAAGTAACGTATTATATAATCGAGCGGTTTAGGTAAATAGATTGTTAGTCTTTGGTTCATCTGTTCAAGTTCTGAAGTTACTTTTTTGTTACTAACATACGCAGACATTAAGAATATTAAGAATATTAACAATTTAATTTATTTTACTTTCAAAGTCAAGTAGGAAAGAATATCATATCAATTGTAAATGTAAAATGACGTAGTTAAGAAAAAAAGGTTTAATATATTCAATATGTTATTATTATCTTCTCGAGCGCGAGGCACCAGGGTTTGATTCTCAGTTGTGGCTTAAAAGTTTGCATCGATGTTAAGTTGTTGGCTCACGTCTCAAACATGCCTGCTGCTGAAAGATACTATAAACTCTAACAAGCCACTATTATTCTCTAAGTCGTATCATAAACTCATTCTCCAATGTCCTTAAAAAGTAATCCATTTCCTTTTTGTGCAACACTTTGAAGTGAAAACATTATAAAGTTTGTAGACTTTAATCAAAATATTTACATTGCTCATAAGAACGACGTAAAGGATTCATTGTTTCGGTAGGAAAAAAAAGAACTTATATTAAAACTAGCTTCCTGTTTAGTTGTGCACTTGAAAGTTGTAATAATGAAATGAAGTCCTTAAATTTTATATCCCACGGTTATGCCAGCTAGGCTAAAGGAAACGGAGATGATTAGAAATGAATGAAATTGTGGAGTGAAGAAAGTGGGAGAAAACGGGAGAACCCAGAGGAAATGAATACACGCGGTGCTTGTCCACAACAAAGTTCACTTGGGGAAGCAGGATTTGAACCCAGGAACTCATGCACCAGAGGTAAACGCTCTACCACTGAGCCACCACGGTCCCTTTTGAAAGTTGTAGTACTGCAGAAAGGCATTAAACCTCAGTTAATTAATAAGTCACTTACCAAATATGGCATAGTTAGTCGTAGGTGTTAGTTAGTTGTTATGGGTTTGATTTATTGGTTGTACGTTACATATTTCTGATCTCATACTGATTTGGGGGTCCAAGATTATAAATGGTTACCTAAAAACTATTTAATATTTAAAGATCGAAATTGAGAAGACATATATAGTCAGTTAAACAAAGCATTCTGAAATGAACTAATGACAAATCGTTAAAGGTGTAAACTGTGTTGGATTGTCAGCTTTGTATACCACACTATTACTGTCAATCAGGTTCGGCTGTGTCCTTGTATCGGTAGTTTACTAGGAGACTTTAGGCGTCGACAATACAGAACCAAGTCTATTTATCTTCTCTGTAGAACATGTTCATAATGGGCGATGGCCTTTAAATCTAACAAATGTCTAGTATAATGTTCCTGGACGTTAGTGTGCACTTTTGCACAGTGAAGCATCTTCTTGCTTTATTTTTCTCAGCGCGTTGTTATCAAACCGGTAGACCTAATTCCTTTCTTATTTGTTATTAACGTCATTTTTACCTAGAATTTAAGCCCGGAATAGTCGGAGCAAATAAATTCATGAACTAGATTGTTATAGTTGATCAATGCAGGGATGTTTACCTACATTTGGGCCACCCTATAGATCATTAACATTGTATCATGAATTGAATTAAGTCTCAATAGAGATTTGCAGATAGAAATCCAATCAAACACATGTTTTGTGAGTCAGATAATATGGTGAGGTTGCTTTTCTAGGCAGACGTTTCCAATTGATGCATCACTGTTTGGGATGAATATTTAGGTTGTTAGCAATCTCATGACTTCCTACGTATCAGTTTGCAAAAATGTAGCATAAACATAATCAACTTGCTTGTAGTTTTTCCCTACTACGAATAGAGTTTTAAAAATTAAAATTTCTAGAACGAGAGTAATTAAGTCATAATTTAGCTGTTGCTGTCGGATAATATATCTTTCCCATTAAAAGCATATATTTCTTCAGGGATTTGTACAGCACTTGCGTCTTTATCAGAATAAACTTTTTACACGTAGCGCAATTAACACAAAGTTCAAAAATCTTCACGGCTCAATACTTTACGTCTGATTCAAGGGATTCCAGTGCGTTCCATATATCTTCTAGCCCAAAGTGTCAGCTGTTAAAAGTATTAGATGTGACTAGCTGCTGTACACAAGTTGAGATTTTATGCACTAATATAATCTTTTCCATAATACTCAATATTTTTTATATTACCTAATATTTTTGCCATTTTGTGTTGTAACGACATGTGCTGAAAAATTTAAATTTCATAAAACGGACGAGCCCAGTTTTACATTTAAGTTATTTAGTCTGCGCCAATGTAATGGTTTGCTAGAATTTTTTCATAGTTTTACAAATATAAATTAAATTTGAATGTTGAATAAATACATCTTAGGAGGCTCTGAACTTACTACTTATTATCAGTAAGTTCCTGCAAATGAGGTACGGTCAAACATCTTTCTACTATGCTTTCAGTGTTGAAATTATGTTGATACGTGTGAAAACTCAATTAAGTCATTGTGAGAATAACAAGAAAGCTTTAGTTGTTGATCCACAAAAGAAGGGCTTAAAGTTCAAATGAACAACGGATGCATCACGTAAAATTTTGAAATATTTGGTATGATCTTAATGTAAGTTTTCAAATTGATGCAAGGCGTTGAACTACCTGACCAAGTTTAGTTTCGAAATCAAACCAATTCAAAATGAATATATTTTGTATTTACTACCAAGCATCCATCAGCAACCACTCTGACCATAACCGGAGGCTCAAAAACGACACTGTGAAACATTTGACATTACAGATCCTATATCTTTTCTTAACTAAAGTATTATAGAGACTCGGTTAGGCATAAGGAGATGCGATTGTGCTACAATTACTGACTGTGACATGGCATCTAAAATTGTCGTATCTGTCTTCAAACCCATGGATGATCTTGCTCAGATAGTTTGTAAAAATGTTACTGTAATCTGCATAAAGGTATCTATAGTCTCCAAACGGATATTGACGAAAACATTAAGAACTACTATAAGTGTCGATCATTGGAGACCTCACTTATGCATACGGAAGACAGAACGCAAAGAATGCGTCCGAATATCGTAGACTTCTCTCTATTATGTTGCGGCTAGTAAGATTAAGAGACTTGCCCAAGAAAGGATGTGTCGACGAAAAGGCTACTTTTCATAGTATAATATATTTTCACATGGCAGTAGCCTTCTGTATTTCACATCCATAAAATCGTCTTAATAATAATGCATAAAAAATATGACACGTTTATCTTTTAAAAATACATAAAAGCTGTGTCTCATCGGAAAAGTTTTCACATTCATTCTGGGGAAATGTCATAGTCAAACTGAGCCCAGAAAAGAAACTCTCTGGACGAGCATTATCCAGAAACACCGCATTACCCAATTTCACATTCTCCTCTTTTTCCGAGCATGTACCAATTCGTGCCGCGCGACGTTACGCAATAATATGATACACCTACATATCGAACAAGACAAGGAAAACAAGGAGTTGTAGGAAATCTAAGCACATAGGAGAGCACTCGGCTTGAGATAGAAACAAATTTCAAATTTTGTCTATTTGTACGCGGAGCTCCTTCGTGGTTAAGCGGTTAGCGTACGCGCCTTTGGCGTGGGAGGCCCGGATTCGATTCCCGGCGGGAGCTCATGTGGTTCGGATTCCAAGTTAATCAGTAGGTCCACGTCTCATATAACCTCGCAGCTGGACGGGTCGTTAAACTCAAAATCAACTCAAGTCAACTCTATTTGTATGCAGTAGAAGAAAACAAAAATTAATTACTTTAGAAGGCGCATAGTCCCTAAAAAATTTTAATCTGAGCCTACTTAGTCAATAGAAAAACTAAACATATATGTAGACATGCATATCGTTAAAATAAGATACTGTTAGTGGCGTTTCGAAATCGTTGTTTCAGCCAAATTGTAAGGCATTTTCGTCAAATCAGATATGAAAAGTATAAAACGTACTAAGGAATTAAGTGTTTTCCGGTCCTTTTCCACTATCATCAGTAATAGAAAGTGTTCTTCTACCCACCCACTGTTTGCTTATTTATAACATATTATGGTATTTATAATATGAATTACAACTTATGCAAGAAGTGTACTGGAAGTATGCGTTGTTTGCCGAAAGTTCAATATTTATCAAACCTGGATTTAGATAACTAAATCTGATAAATCTTTAATATTTAAATATCCGAAGATTTAAACTTTTAAAAATTCCGTTATTTCTATTGTTATTGTTATTGTTTGTGAAGAAACACTCTCTTTAAATATTTATCTGAAATGACAGATTTCACCATTGAGGTGCCTCATAATGACTTTTGCCTATGTGTTGTGAAAAAGGTACGACGACATTTATCGCAGATGGAAGAATATATGCAGGTGCACAGCCATTGCTTAGTATACTACCAGGAAGTCGGGATCAACATTTATGGGAGATAAGCTTAACTTGTGATCTGCCAATTTTTGAAATTTCAATTTCTGTAATCTCCTAAAAACACTGCTTCTGTTAAACCCCAGGTCAGGGGAGATAGAAGGTTAACCTCTGAAAATATCTATATTAACCTTTGAAGCTTACATCCTTCTGTCATCGTATTGTGAAAATAATTGTTAGGACAACGTGATTTTATTAAGGACGGTTCACGTTAGGTACCTCGTCCACTCGATGAAGTGAAGATGGTACTCTGGATAAGAAGAAGGTTCACAAAAAATATTCCCAAATAACCTTTGTATGTTTTGGAAACTGAAGGATTTAGTGTACAGGTGTTCTCAGACCAAGACTTCCCTTTGGTGTCATTTTTCAGTAACAGTTATTTATGAAGTGAAGAAAACGTGAAATACACCGTGACGAAATACATATCATTGACGTTCATCATTATCACGTTCCTAACACTTCCGTCTTCTCTCCGAAGCATTGGATGTCCATTGTTATTAAGGCTTACCGCCTGCCTACTTTAGACCCTCCTTGAAATCAGAGTATATCTGAAAACTCTATTGAGAGCATATCTGAGAATTACATCCTGTAGGGGATACCATCTACACCTATTGACAATGGACAAAATGTGCATTTTGGATTGAGTATGCGTGGTTTTCTTTACGCTGATAAGAACCACCATCCAGAATTTCTGGAATTCGAAATAGGGCCTATTGAAATTTAGCTTTTCGCGATTTCGCACAGCCCTAGCTCTGAAACTATGCACTTTTCGTTATAGGTTCATATAAACTTTTTCTCTTATTTTGATGTAAGGAATCACCTCTTACAGTTTGTCGGTATAGTTCATTAACACCCTGTCTGTATATATATATGCAGGGTGGACAAATTTACCTTGATCATCAGTGATAACGGAGAAACTGAAAAAGGAGGAAAGCGAAACTTTGCATGAAGCAACTATAAGGTAGGGGACATTGTTTGACATATTAAGCAACATCACCCAGTAAAGAGTGTTGCCATCCCACTATAATTTTTTTTTCAAATGACGCTACGTCATATTATTACATACTTCAAATTAACATGTCAAATAAACAAAATTAAAATATCACATTTAATATTCAGTGTTGTAACATAAGGACGTTATAATATCACAAACATCCAAAGTTTAGAAGCCTCTACGTATCACATATACAGCACTACATAGATGGACAGGGTAATGCACATCGAAAATACCTTGGATACGTTGTATACCATGGCCACGATATGACTTGTTTCAAATGTATAGGAACTAAGTTAGTAGCGCTTGGAAATTTGATTTTTTGAAGGGCTTTATTTCGAAAAAATGCTTAGATAAGTATCATATCTAGTAACTCGAGTAGTTCGAAATAAATGTGCAAATTATTTTGTTCTTTACAGCACTTCGATATCTCCAATTCCTCTGGAGATATGATAAACATTGCTGAAGTTTCCAAAATTGCTCAAATCCTGTAATTGCCAGAACTTGTAACTACAGCTACTAAAACCTATTACTATACTAATATAAAAGAGCTAGTACAACAATCATTTTAAATATTTTCCACAAATACACCATTTTCAGCAGTGTTATGAATTACATTAAAGCTGATCATATCTCCGAAACGGTTTGAAATGTCTAAGTGCTATAAAGGGGAAAATAATTAGTACGTCCATTGAAAACCATACAAGTGAGCAGAAATTATAGTTATCTAAGCATTGTATGAAATAAAACCTTTCAAAAAAATTCAATTCTTAGAGCGATAGTAACTTTCTTCCTATTGATTTAAAACAACTCATGCCATGGCCATGGTATCTAACGCTAAGGTACTTTCGACGCAAATTATCCTGTCCGTCTCCGTTGTATATATATGTGATAGAGGCTTCCAAACTTTGGATAATTGTGATACTATAACATCCTTAGTTTGCAAAACTGTATAATACACGTGGTATTTTGTTTTAATTCACATGTTGATTTGAAATATGTAATAATCTGATGTAGTGCCATATCAAAAACTCTAAATTTATACTGCAATGGCAATACTGTTCACTGGATGATATTGCTTAACACGTAAAACAATGCCATCCCCCCTTATAGTTGTTTCAGGCAAAGTTTCACTTTTCTCCCTTTTGCTTTCTTCGTTGTCGCGGATGATCAAAATAAATTGTCCACCCTGTATATACAGGGTGGTCCTTTTAATCATTGCACGGAAATATCTCGAAAACGGTTGCAGATAAATGAATCAAGAAAAAATTCGAATAAGAAATGACATGGGTAGGTCCGGCGCAATGGGGGTCGAGCCGTGCCACCGCCCAGGGCGGCAAGTCTAATGGGCGGCAAAATTTAAAAATGAATGAATACTATCAAAATATAATGCTTCGTAACAGGCCCACATGGAAAAATAAAATTTTGTTCACCTGAGAATGTAATTGAACTTACTTCACTCACATTCAGGAAAATACTTAGGAAATTCAGAATATTCCCCATCTCTTTCAATTATCAAACTACTATCCACAGGTATCTTGTTCAATATTTTCTCTCACCGGCAAAGATAAGATTTTTAGATACATTGGATAAGTTTATCAAGATGTCTATAGATTTAATGAATGGCGATCTCACCACAAAAGCGAGCACAAATATCACACATAGTGATATTGTTCTAGACCAAGATCCAGTGAATTAGCCTCGTAGTACAAATGATTCTATTAGAATCACTCACAGCATTTAACCAAGTTTAACAACTCTTCCAGGGATAATTTCAACCGCCGGTTCACGGATAACTTTTACAATTACACATTATGATATGGCGAAACTGTCTTCAAAAATTGGTTAGGTTATTTAGCAAGTAAGAATGCTGTTTTCTGTTTTTGTTGCAAATTAGCATTTTATACAAGGAAAGTATCTTTCACAGTTGATGGCTATAGCAATTGGCGCCACATTTCTGAAACTATTGCTAGTCATGATAGGTCTCCTATTCACCTTGAGTGACATAGAATATGAATGAAGTTTCGATAAGACTAAAGAGTGGTCTTACAATTTACGCAGAACATCAGAAAATGTTAAATGCCGAAGCACAATATTGGAAGAACGTAATAGAACGACTAGTTGCAATAATACAGTTTTAGGTGGACAATGTGTACCGTCACGCGGAACATCATATAAACTTTACACAAGTAATAATGTTAATTTTCTAGAACTGGTGGGACTATTTGCAAAGTTTGACAGCGTTATGGCCGAATACATTAAAAAACATGGTAGAGCAAACTAAATACCAAAATTACTTAGGAAAAGATGCCCAAAATGAAATTATTCAACTTCTGGTACAGAGCAAATGACGACGATTGTTCGTTTTGTACAAATTATATATAGTAATGAAGAATGTCTTGTAAAAATTTGCGAAAACTTTCTTGATTTCGTACTGATAACAGATATCACTGGTGTAGGACTGACAAAAGTAATAATTAAACATTTGAAGGAAATAAACTTTCCTATCAAAGACATTAGGGCCCAAGGATATAACAATGGATCCAATATGAAAGGCAAATCTTTAGGTATTCAGAAGAGAATTTTAGAAATAAATTCCCTAGCCTTCTATGTTTCTTTAAGTAGTTATTCACTAAACCTTGTCGTTAACGATGCAGTCACAGCATTTCAGTACGCCGTTTCATTTTTTAGTATAGTTTACAAAGTTTATAACTTTTTCTTCTGTGTCAGTTCAAGATTGGGTCATACTAAAGGAACATATTAGGAATCTCACTTTAAAACCATTAAGCACCCCAAGGTGGGAGAGCCGTGTTTATGCTCTGACTCCACTTAGATGTCAAATAGGGAAGGTTTATGATGACTTACTTTGAATATGTAACGACAGTAGAATAGATGGAATGGTCGACGAGGATGCTTTGTGTATAGCAAACCAGATGCGTGACATTACTTTTCTTTGTTCATTCGTTATCTGGTTTGACTTTGTACTCCACATAAATATAGTAAATAAAAGTCTCCAAAGCATTGATTCTAAAGTGTTGGAGGTAGCCGGATTTCTTGACAATATATCTGAGTACTTTGAGAGGAACAGAAATGGTGCAAAGTTTCGATCTTACTTACTGTATTTGATGTGATGGAGTTGGATGATCCACGGATAGGGAATAGAATACAAGCTCGAAGTACAGTTTCAGTACGAGGCAGAGGAAGGAGCTATTGAAGATCCACAAAGAAAATAAAAGATACATTTTTATTACAAAGTTGTAGGCGTGATTGCGGTAACTTTAAGAGAAAGTTTCAGCAACTTAAACACCCCACGAAGTACTTCGATTTTGTTTACGATATAAGTAATCTTAAAGATATGCCACCTGGACATTTGTCTAAACTAAAAGTGCACTAAACTAACCAGCATTTTAACACGCAAAGAATCCACAAAGTTTACTGGGCGGGGGCTGGGATCGAACCCGGGATCGCAAACACCAGAAGTGAACACTCTGCCACTCAGCCACCGCGGCCCGAAGAATTGGTGGAATGAGAATGTGGGAGGAAACGGCATTACCCTGAGAAAATCCAGGGGCACGATGTTGTCCAATACACATTTTCTTGGCCGACACTCGAAGCAGCTACCCCATACCCCAGGGGTAAGCGCTCCAAATGTAAGGTAGAGAGTAAGTTATGTTACGTTACGTTAGGTTTCCTGACATTCAATATTTAGCGATTAATTCGAAATATCGGCTAGAGTAGGAAAGGTTAGATAGGTTAGCTCATCGTACTGCCACGTCTAATCATGACACTTTATTTAACAATTACGTCAGCAAATAACCCCTCCCCAAGACCCTGTTTGGACAAGACTTTCAAAACTTAAATTTTGACATAAATTTACATCGTCGCGCCAATTCCACTCAGTAAAACAGCAAAGATTTGAGTTTGAATTTGCCTCGCCAGTTGATTATGCTTCATTCCAGAAACTAGCACTGATGTAGGGAAATATGATCGTGTTAATTAAACAAAGTTTATTTTAGTAATTCTCTGTCGGTTTTGCATAATGTTACCAACTGGCGATGCGGTGAAGCTTTCAGTAGCGTAGCGTGGTATTCCGAAATGGGGATGCCAAAGTTATTGACTTGTGCGATACAATACTACTGCAATCAGCAATACATAACTATTTCGAGGGGAAATATAGGGTTATAAAAATTAGGGGGAGGCCCCCTAATTGCTGGCCTTGTGGGGCATACATAGCTAATTTCGTGGATTACGTTAGAAGCTAATAACCAATTCTCTCAGCTCCTTCTTGTCTTGCGAGGGGCGGGCGTGCTGGCCTACCAGATCGGTGACCTTGATTCTTCTTAGCTTTATATTACCGGTATGCTTGTATCTATGAGTAATCTAAAAGAATTTCTGGCTTCGCCACTGGGCATGCTATATATTTATGATGAAGTTCAATAGTTTAGCTTTAATTACAATTACAATTACGATGAACGTATTTAATTACTATTAAAGCATAACTTATTTTATACTATCATTTACATAAGCGACATACTTCAGAAAGGCGTTGAACTAACCATTTCTGTTTTATTCTATTTCCTTGACGTTAGTTCTCGTACGTTCTGTACAGAAACCATAGCTAAGTTCTAAATAGATAAGACTTGGTAATACTTGGTAATACTTTGCTTATATCTAAAGCAAATGTAGGGTTGCAAGGGATGAAGAGGGGTAAGAAACAAGTACTTGGGCATGCGCATTCGACATTAGGTCTGGATGGCCAAAGAACATAGCATACGACAAGAGGAAAGACAGAAAATGTGGATCTGAGTGAAAACAAGGCGAGAGACCACATGCAGAAGATTGCGCTGGAAATATTGTGATAATTACAAGAAAACAATTTATATATAATTAAATACGTACTTTTTCTTATTAAGAGGGCATGCCGGGCGTAAAGGCGTTCCCTTATGCTACGCCGCTGGCAGCTTTATGTATAGGTCCAACATTGATTTTTTCTTTGTTCGTGTAATTCGCGAACTCATGCTTCGTAATGTCTTTTATGAAGACACTTCTTCAAAGATGTACAGGATGTTTTGAAAATATGTCCTGTAGAAGTGTTAAGCTAGAAACTTTTTCCGGTTTTTGAAATTTCGTAAGTTGCATTTCTCAGATAGGAGAGTGCCTCATGAGCCCGGGACCAAGATTTTGAGACATTTCTAAATACATAATCATATATTATTTACAAATGTGACTGTTGTTAACCAACTATCAGAGACGTAAGGAAATCTTATTTCCGACGTAGACACTTCATTACAGGTGAACACTTAATAAAAAAAAGATTTCATTTTTTCTTTTCAAATTCTAAAGATTCTACATTCGTGATATTTGATTTTATACCTGGTTAAGTAAGTTTGTGGTGCTAGATATGTGTTAAATACTAACAATTTATATAAGCTTTGAGCAGGAATTCATTTTGGGGAGGTGTCCAAATTTAAAATGAGAACAAATTGTATTAAATTTATGATATCGTTCCTAAATTAGACGAAATTTACGGAAAAGACGGGATGTCGAGAAATGTGGCTCAAACCTCTTGACCCACCTTTTGTTCACAGTAAATGAAGAATAGGGATGGGCATAAGTCGACTCGAAACTCGACTCGAATTCAATTCGAGTTTCAATTCCGAGTCGAGCCGCTGTTTTGAGATCGAGTTTCATAAATGGTTCGCTTATTCAGCTCGTTTTGAAATCATGGCGTAAGCCATGAGAAATATAAGCAATAATGTGGAATACTTCTGTGTTCCTCAGAACAGAGGACATTACTCACATCTCGTCTCGATAACGAGACGACAATAGATTTTTATAACAAGACACCTCAAATGCTGTAATCATCAATATAAGCATATACTGTAGTTCTTACCATCAAGTCTAAAATCTGCACGTCGATTTGTTGAGTCGAAGCAGAAGGCCAACCCGGGTAGTGATGTCAACCGGGTCAGCTTAACTTTTGGCTCGAACCCAAATGCTTGCTCCTCCGGAAATCGAATGCTGAACCTTGTGAATGATGTTCTTACCGTGCTCCTTAACTTACATAACATAAATAAACTAAAGAGTATCTCTTTTTGTGAGGCCTGGGGACCAGACGAGTGGACCGAGAGTTACCAAATTTAATCACGGATACCTTGGTCCAGATCTCAGACCAAGACAAAGCTGTCGCTGAGATCAGTGGTGAAATTCCGCTCGTATTCAACCGTGGGCCACGGGTGGTCACCGGGATAGGGATACCAAGACAAGTAAAAGTAATTCAAAATGACCAATATTAGTGTCACGTCCATAGTTTTCGCTGTGGAGTGATCTTTGATAATTAGCTTATAATGATAAAATGAAATATTGCCTTTAAAATTGTCACATGTTAAATCGAACATAGCTGAATCTAATGCATGATGAAAGCAACTCTTGATACATTATGACCACTGTCTAATCAGTTTGAAGATGAAATTTATGTAATAATTTGAAAGGAAATGTTCCGTATAAATTAATAGTGTATAATAGTTTCTGCTCTCACCAACCGCACTGGATTCAAATCCCGTCGTTGTTCTGATTGAACCTAAACAGTAAGCTTACAGTTTCACGAACCTCGATATTGCATAAAGATTTTAGGTATGGTCAATCGAGCTACATCTCTAAGGTATGAAAGCTGAATAGAAATCGAAGTGAATGAGATTCCTAGTGACACAAAAGGTTCTTGGTTGTGCAATAAGAAGTTCAACGACCCTTTTCAGCACCTAGTCTATGGAGACAGGGCCTACCGTTTAAAACTGGATCTAAAACACTTCTTGGGTTCGCATACGAGGCAAGTACCCAACTCGACTCAACAAAGATAAGAGAGAAGGGAAAGTTTGATGGTACTGTGAACCATACTCAAAAATAAAGGGTTTGTCGTGCTGTATACATCCTGCGACTATTCGGGAGAATGTTATAAGAGGTAACTCGATTAAAAATATACAAAAACAAAGACAAAGACACTTTCTTTCTTTAAAAGATGCAATCAGATAAAATTACTACCCAGAATACGCTTTTAAAAATGTTCTGTAGAATAGAAATTATTAACTAAATTGCACTTGATCTTCGAATAATTATAACAGTGCTAATCTTATCCCAACCAGTGCGTGACTTAAAAGATATTACGGAGCAATATCATTAACAATATATGCTTGGTAATACTTCTTAAGACACACACTGCTTGGATTGAAAATAGAGCTATTAAAATTATTAGAGTGTTTTTTTCTTTTGCTTTCCGAATATTGGCTCTGAAAAATTATTCGATCAATTCCTCGTACAGATCTCCTAAAAAGATAAGCTGTTTGCGTATTCGCCTTTGACGTGGGAGACCTGGTTCGATTTTCGAAGGGTGCTCATGTGGTTCGATTCCACGTTAATCAGTAGGTCCCGTCTCAAATACCCTCGCTGTTGATAGAGATGTTAAAGTCAAAATCAACTCAATTCCTCGAATAACGAATTTTATTTGAATACTCGAGTAAGAAATGTTATTCGAAGAATCTATTTTAAATATTCAAATTTTAATATAAATTTTGACTCAAATCGTATATGGTAGTACAGTAATAGCCGAATGGTCAAATAGGAAATATAAATAAAAAAGTGTATGGATTCGTCTCTTTTTCCATGTAACAAGAAGAATGTAGCAGGTCTCAAATTATGTCTGAATCGAGACCTGACTTTAAATTGTGATTTAAAATAAATAACATTTGGTTACCGAAAATAATTTTGCAAGTTAAGACTGTTGGTAGACGTTGGTCCTACCTGGCTGATGTTTAGGAAAAAATGTTCCTAGCTTACCCAGAAGGGAACGAAGATATAGAAAATGTATTGTTTAAGCACGTCTAGTGAACCATCATTTCTGAAAAGAGAGGAAAATTACCCACAAGTATGGTTCATATTTTGTACCATTCATTGTGTTACTGCGGCACCCATAGCTTTCCTTAAGTTATCACAGCGTGACACAAGGAAGAACTGCAAAAATGGTATCACTATAATTAAACAAAATATAATTTAGAATGATATGACTGGAAAGGGATTTATGATCTGTCTAATCGTAAATCCCACTACGAAACTAAATCAGTTCATGAAAATAAGGAAGAATAAATACTAATTACACGAAAACTTTGTCATAACCAAAGCAGGCACGAACTACGTGACATCAAATTGCTTGAAGCACGTCAATATCAAACGAAAGTGGTGCAAACTAGATTTAAGAGTTAATAAACGAAACAATTTCTGAGAAGATCAGAAGAGAAAAAGAAAAAAATACTTTAACTCGTCAACTTTGATACAGTTTCATTCTTCACACTTGATTATGTGAGCGAAAGGAGCTATTTTAATGCTATAATACAGAAAATGACTGCGGAGGTCTCGAATGATCTTGTAGGCTAGTTTGAATTTTATATTTTCTTTGATAAAATGTGATTTGATGTGATATACGTTGGTACTACAATTTAAAACTGACGTGAATAAACAAAGCATTTTACAGAATCAGCTTAAGTACATTATATTGGTGAAGAAAGGTCACACTTCAGATGTTATTTCTATTATATATATATAGACACAACAAAATTATACTCTGATAAGAAAATTAAGTACCTATGATTTCGTATAATTTCAACTATTATTCCAAGAAGAATTGTCTTTTAAATATTCTTATTTTTTTCTGTCTCGTTCCAAGTAGTCCATTGATCATAATGTGTAAACATGTTCACCACGAATCCAGCTTCTGTTTATGGCGCGGCACAGAATGCATTGATTTGATTCGACATCGTGAAAAAACTTTGAGGTAACTTGATTTGGGCCCTTATTGTCTACCAGCATTTTAAGAAATTACTGAGCGTAACGCACCACAAAATATGAAAAAAAAAATAATTTCTGCACTTGGCGTATATTTAAAGTTTTCAAAGTGTGAAGTTGGTTTCCTTGGATCAGACGAAGCCAAGTTCGACCTATTATTTAAAAAAAATTGACGAAACTGCCCCAGGAATACGTCTCCTAACTAATCACGATGCTTGTCTTCTAGGCGCCGCTCTCACAAAGGAAGCTTTTACCAATGTCCTGTTAAGCAAAATATCGAAGTTAGAATATTTTTTGTCTCGACTCGCCTCGATTTCTGTCCATGCAGCTTTCTTTCTTCTACGTGCCTCTTTGTCGATCCCTCGTTTAAACTACTTCTTACGATGTTTTCCTTCTTGGAATGAGACTCCCTTACTGGAGAAATACGATCATGTCCTTAAAATGGGTCTGAGTCAATTTTAAACTGCTCCTTAAGCGACGAATCTTGGATTCAAGCATTCTTACCTGTGAGATTAGGGGTCTTGGTATTCGACGATCCGTGGATATGGCGATTCCTTACTTTTTAGCGTCCTACCACGGATCTCTTCGTTTAGTAGAGGCTCTTCTTTCGCAAGGTTACTACCTAGACCCAGATGGCACAGTTCAAGAAGGCTCTACCAAATGGAAAAATTTAACAGATACAGATTTTCCAGAGATTAACAAAATTGGTTCTCAGGCATCTTGGTACACACCAATTGCAGCGCATTTTCATGAACTTCTCTTACAGTCAGTTATTGCTCCAGAGGATAAAGCCAGGATTCGTGCTGCCTCATGCCTACATGCCGGGACATGGTTGAATGCATTACCCTCTTCACCATTAGGTCTTCATATGACTAATGAGGCATTTCGAATCTCTGTCGCCTTAAGATTAGGTGCAGATATTTGTGAGCCACATCGCTGTCCAGCTTGCGGGGATCAAGTTAAGCAACGTGGCCTGCATGGCCTGTCATGCATGAAGAGCATGGGTAGACACGCTAGACACTCCTCTGTGAATGATATCATTTTACGAACCCTTACCACAGCTGGAATTCCTTCAATACGTGAATCTTCAGGATGCTGTCGTTCAGATGGTAAACGACCTGATGGCATGACATTAGTTCCTTGGTTGAAAGGCAAATCACTAGTTTGGGACTTTACGTGTTCAGATACCTTTGCCCATTCAAGTCTCCCTTTAGCTGTTATGAATGCTGGGGCTGTTGCTAGTCGTAGAGAAGTAGAAAAGCAAAGGAAATATAACAGCCTCCTTGATAAATTTATTTTTGCTCCAATTGCCATCGAGACTAGTGTTGCTTGGGGATCTGCAAGCCTTGATTTTATTAGAGAAGTAGGCAGACGCATTTCTATCGTTACTGGAGATATTCGTTCAACATCTTTCTTAATACAACGCATATCTATTGCTATCCAACGTGGCAACGTGTCTTCGGTTCTTGGCACCTTACCACATGTAAAAGAACTAGATGAGATATTTCTTCTCTAACACAGAGGACAATACTGAACATTTGTACAACTGGACAACGTGCTATGCAAAGTAGGGTGTGGTGTCATTGGATGGCGTGGAAAGGCAGGCAGTGGCACTGGATTTGATGCCGTTGATAGGTAGTTTTCTACCCCTTCCTTTGGTTCGACTATCGAAATATGTTTCCCGTTGACTTAGTTATTTTTTCTTAATTGTTTCATAAATTTATTTAATAAATGTGCCATTTTTATTGTTTGTCGTTTGCGCAACATGTAGGCTACATTTCCTGATAATTTTGTTTTCATATACAGTTTGTTATAATTTCATTTGTATTTCTTTATGTCATATAGGTCCATAAGCTTCTCATGTATTCTGGTTTGAAATTTACTCAGTTTGATTGTTAAAAATAAAAATAATTATTTTATATGTTCTATCGGTTAGAACGATCGATTTCTTCATTCTTGTTCCGTTTTCAAAGTTCTAAATATACAACATTATCCTATTCTAATTGTATTATCGATTTTCTTAATCGTGTAATATTTTAAGTACTAAAAGCATTCCTTTTAAATCATTTTACTTTTATTTACCCTGCATAGAAATATTCATTTTCTTCATTTCGCAAACGCTGCCTAATTTATAACAGAAGCAACAAACTAAGACAAAAATTTACACAGTTCATTGTATAGTATGACGCATATCCTTGACAAAAATCATTAGTATGAAGTTTAATTAACAAAAAAATAATATTAGGCAGCGGCGACTCACTTGTGGAGAGCGCTCTCTTTAGAGTGTCAAGTCCTGGTTCGATCCACTCCTACTTCCGTCATTCATCAACATCGTCTCCCTCACAAGCAACGTACAGAACAAGGCAGGATCAGATGCAACTCAAATTTCACCCAGAGGACACATAATAGAACAGAAGAAAAAAATGCCAAATTTTAGCTGCCTCCATCCAGCAACACCGGATATATGCTCAGCAACATTACGCACCACGCGACAATATGATATAAGGTAAACGTCGCATGATACGCATGTATGTCGAAAACGAAAAGGATGGGTAGCATCAAAATGATATCATGATATTTGATATGCTGTAACACTGACTTAGCAGCCCTCTTGAAAACCGGGATCTTGGATATAGCGTAAGGAATTGAAATGAGAAGCGGCATGTGTGATATATGAATGTAAGGTAAAATGCAAAAAGAAAACTAATGATGTAACCGCCAAAAACATATGTATAATGGGGTGGACGGGACGAAGTGTTGAAGATTCGGGCAAAACAAGCGTGTATTCGAAGGACAGAATAATAGGGCAAGACATAAGCTTTTGCACATATTATGATTCAACCGCCAGTTTTCTTTGTTTCGGAGACAATGAAATTTCTGCTAAGTCATAGAATCTTAAAGTTTTGTGTTTTGGGTTTTTCTGTAACACCGAAGTTCTGAATGGCAGATAATACTTACTATATGAGCTCCAAATACAATCAGGGGCTTAAATCTTGTGCAGCCCACGAATGCACAGTACATCATACAAAATCAAACGTAACATTATAGGCTGTCTCCTAAAACTCTATATCACCTCCACCACACATTGAGAAACATAATTACGCAGTGAGTAAAAATTCATTAGCAAGATATATGTCTTGTTGGTTAAATCAGTGGTTCTAACCTTTTCCAGCCTATCGCCCTCTTGAATAAATGTGATTGTGCTGTGCATCCCCATCATCTTAACCCAATCCGGAGGTCCAGGGTTCGATTTCCGTTGGTAGCACTCAATCCGAAAAAAATGTATAACGAGCAATGTCTTGATATTTTATATCTGAGTAACGGAAAACGTTTGGGAACGTATATGATAGGTACCATTTCGACATTTGTCTTGTAGGAGACGATTGTATATTGCATAAAGTATACCCAAATGAAAAGGAGACTACGGTTATATACAAATAATATGTTATACAAAATATATTAAGTATAGTTCGTGTGCAGCAGCATGTTCCTACAGATAATTGACACTTGATGTTGGTACACTTATCCCAGCACGTAGGAAGGGAATGGTTGTCTTCAGTTTAGTAACTCTTGGATTGATGATGTTTCCAGTTCCAGAGATGACTCTTGAGTAAGTGTTTCAAGAAGGTTTAAGTTATGGGGTCACAAAGAGAGATCTGCAGCTTTACAAAGGATGTTTGAGGACTTCCATTTGAATATTTTCTGCATATCCAAACGTTCGCTGATCTCGAGGAATCTTTAATGTGCCTGACCACGTTAAAGAACTTTCTCCAACTGACGAAACAGAGGTGACACCATTCACTACAAGTGCAAACTGGGAATCACCCCGCACCATATATTGGCAAACGTTTTTCCCCACTTCAGTAAAAAACAAACTCCGCTGCAGTAAAATATTCCTTTTCACTTTGATGACAGAATTCAGTGTTACGGATCTTTCTCTACTGATCAGTTACGTACGTGGTCTCAGGCTAAATTCTCGGTAGGAAACCACTGAAATTTAAATGCATGACTGAGATTCGAAATTTCCTTTTAAACTATAGTTCCACGTCCCATATATCTTCTGCAGCATAATCCTTAGGAAACTAACAATCAAATTTTTTGACAAGTTTGTTTCTTTTTCAATCATCTAGATTTTATTTTCCAAAACCATCCATCTATCCGCCAGCTAATATGTCCTTCTAAAATGTAAAGTCATTTTGTATTATACAAATTCATATAAGATTTAAAAAATAATCTATTGAAAGCTGTTTTGAAAGGAAAATATACGATTACATGAGACATTATGAGAACTCACACTGTGTGTAGTGTGAACGAAACTCCACGAAATTGTGTCAACAAGCATTATACATGTATACACACATTTTATTTGAAAGTTATGATAACTTACACAAGTCAATTTTGCTTCGCACTATGAGACAATGGTAGACTCTCAAACTATGATAATCTAATATCGAAATCAAAATTGACAGTTTTATCATCTCTTTCTGAGAGAAACTCAGAGTTAATAACTAAGACGGATGAGGAAAATGCCAGAAAGTGAAGTAAATTCCTTACCTTCCGATTTCAACAAAATGATGATGACAAAGGCGAGGTCACCTCTTATAACATCGCTGCTGAAAGCACACTGTCCTGGGAATGTAAAGGAAGGAAGCGGACTGAATTTATATGCTCACAAGTTCATGTGTTTGGGATTCAACGTTAATCAATAGGTCACATTTCTGATACCATCGCTGCTTAAACCACACTATACTTGGAATGTAAAGAATGAAGGAAGCGATCTGGGTTCATAGTCTTGGTAGCATTTAGCAATTTGTCTGGTGGGTATGGTGAAGAATCTAGTAAAACCTCATGTGTAATGGCTGGACCCTTTTTCAAGAAGTTCACTGCCTGGTGGGTATCAAATTGACTTAAATCTTTTGTAATCTGAGGTGGCTTGGTTCGGATGTTAAACTTATTTCTTTAAAAATTGGAAATTATTATATAGTGCAGCAATAGCATTGATGCAAGTGAATCAAGCTTCGACGTACAGGTTATCAAGAAATTCACAATTGTCTTATAAAAATTTCTCTTCAACAGTTGAAAGAAGGAACTGCTTTCGGAACTTAAACATCTTCAAACAGTAGATGGCTTTTGATATCCACCTCTCCAGATGTAAGCACCTGGATTGTGGAAATTATTTCGGTACGGTAATAAATATCCCAGAAATATTATAATGAGCTCCAACAATTCTTTCTAATTATCGTTACACTGTTGTTGTTTGAGAATTAGTGAAGGTAAAGCGAAACATATTGTCATGAATAATCTGATCATACGATTGCACAAAACTGTCCTTCCCTCAAGGCTCATATTTTGACAAATCAAAAATTGCCCATTATTCATTGAATTTCTTGAATAAGCGCTCGTCTGTACATGATGTTGAAAATTGAAACTTCGTACCAAACACACTTCTTAATACAAATTCGTAAATATGCCTGCCTTCCGCAAGGTAAGTAAAGGATCTCTAGTCCCATAAGTTTTCCATCTGAACACAGGTGCCTTTAACGCGTCTTGTGTGGTGGGTATTGTCAGGCAACATAACCCCTTCACTTTGTCTAACGCCGCATTTATTTAATTTGACAAATAATGCCTCCGCTTGATGTTTACCAGTGCAATTGTCCTGTTTCGGAACACCAAGCAGTTGTGTCTCACCACCAAATGTCACTGCGATTGATAATCTGTCTACATTTACATGTGTACTTGCTTCAGAAAGAAGTTTAGAATCGTAGTGCACAATGAGAGAAGTCATATTGCTCAAATGAATTTGGTCCTTATTACCCTTGCCTTTCTTTTCCCAAATTTTTCCCTGAGCGTCGTATGGATGACCTATTTCAAATCAGTGTTCGCGGATTGTAGTTCAGTGCCTCAACAGATGCTGTTATTACGCGGAAGGTACCCCGATAACTAATTCTGCACTTATCGAGGACTGCCAATAACTTATCTCTAATGAAATTGTGTTGTTTCCCTTTTGCTTCTTGAAGGTGATGTTTGAGCAAAATCAGCATCGTTTTCGGCCATTTCCAGTGTGTTTCCATCCTAATCTGTGTTAGAGGTCCACGCAGTTGTGGAAGATGTACCTGCAATAATAAATTTCATTACCAAAGATATAGCTGCAAAATAAAGAGAAAAGGTTTGTGGAGAACATTTTGACATATGTCTGTGAACCACCTGTGACGGCTATAGATGTAAGCGACATTGATAATTGCACAATTCACCTCAGTGACCTCGGAAACTATACGCAGATTACATACTAATGCCCGTCATTTTCGGCTTTTTAGATATGCCTCTAATCCCCCTTGTAACGCCCCTAATTAGAAATTAAAAAAAATGCTTCGTCTTGCATTCGGGTCTGGGCCAATGTACCCACGACCAAAATGTGGTACAGAGGTAGCTCTCTAGGACCATACGTCTGCCCTCAGGCAAAACACAGACAAACACACAGACATACGGACACATAATCCCTTTGTTTTATTTATATAGATTAACAGTAATAAATAGCTTAATAATAAAAATAAATAGTTTTTTAACGTTCAGTTCTAGGACCGTGAAATTAAAACTTTGTATGTAACTGTTTATTTCTCTTTAAAATTTGACAATCAATTTAGAAGTAATATTATGAACTTCTTTTACCATAGTATAGAAAGTTTTCATGTAATTTGTGCTGTTACAGCATTTTTATTCCAATAAGTTACAGAAGTTTAAAAATTGCAAAGGACTCTATTTTAGATAATAAAAATATAAAAATATTACTGTAACATAAGTAATATAAGCTTATATTTAATCAGCGGAGTGTTTAGAAATTGTTTTTGCGATTCTTTCCATTAAGTAATGTTGGAATTAACCCCAAAACCAATTCAAAAGATTAAAAATAATCAATATCAAATTGAATGTGAATACAGACAAGCCTAACGAACTGCTGCCAGTTGAAGCCACACCTCATATGATTGACGGAAATATGAATGGCGGCTGTAATGTTGCTGCTAGTAAGGCGGATGTCTCAAAATGCCATATAATTAAAGACGTGCTGTTACCTATCATTACAAGTACATACAATGCTTCCACTCCAATAAATACTTCTTCAGCGAAAGAGTTTTAGCCATTCATAGTACAAGGAGTTACCATGAAGTATCCAAGAGCAAACAATCGGCCGTTAAATTGCAACACAATGCTGTTAATTACTTATAAACATATAATTAAATGACATCAATTCCAAGGAATTTCGTACTAAAATATGTAACATACTGCTACGTATAAACGCCCAAATTCCAACCCTTCGTCGAGTTCCGCGAGGAGGAAGATTGTCGGTGGCAGATTCATTATATGAATTGGTTCAAAAGATAACAGTCAGTAGTGACTTGAATTTCTGAATAGATCTGTTGCTTTTTCCTTACGGAGTTCTGTGTGTATTCCGAAAACGTTACTAATTTTGCAACATTGGTTAAGCAAAGAGTTAGAAATTGGTCGTAATAACAACGAGAAGCTCTATTAGACCTTCACACAAAAATATACAAACCTCGCCAATTACCGAGAAATAAATGTTTCAATTTCAAGAGGTTTGAGCACAAATTATCCGATGGAGACATACGTGCAGTAGTGAGGCTATTAACTTCGGAACGTCATGACAATTCCAGATTCATCAGTGTTGGAAGCTCTCAGAGGGAGGGAAGCATCCTGCTCGTTCATATTCATTAGCTACACCGGAGCCACCAAACAAATACAGTACTCCAGTAACCAGAGTCTCCACTGATGAATTCATTACGGCACTAAAATCTTACCCGTCTGGATTAGCAGTAGGAATGGATAATCTCAGGATATAGATATTGAAAAATCTTATTCTTGGTCAGAAATATGAATCAAATGATTATCTAGTCAACTCTATTTGTGATTTATTACACATAATAATATAGGGAATGTACCAATCTTTTAAAGACATATTTACTTCGGCGCATCATTGATATTGCTAAGAAAGAAAAGTGGAGGGATATACCCAGTAGCGGTTTGGAAAAGTTGGGAGTTGTTTGGCGGCTAAGACTATTGGTTTTCGAATGCGTGAATCATTAATAGATATGTTATCCCCCACCAAGCAGATGTATGCATACCTTCTGGAGCTGAAGCTACTGTACATGCTCCACCCCCATAAGTGAAGGCGTTCTTGAAAATCGATTTCCACTTGCTAGTTGCAGTAAAAAATATTTTTTCCTAAATTTCTATCTTTACGTGTTTCAGTGCTATTCTCAAAATAGCAACCTTTTTGTAGGAGACAATATCATCTTTCTTCAACGAGGCATTCAGCAGGGCGACCCCTAGGTCCGACACTATTTGCTCTGACCCTCCAGCCAATTGATAATAACATAAAGTCAGAGTTGAATGTGTGGTATCTGTGTTTAAGTGACCAAAATACAAAATGCTTTTCATAGAGCTTATGTAGCAAGACGAATGAAAAATATATTATCTTGTTACATTTCCGTATAAACCGGTGTTCTGCATTCATCAAACATCTGCACTTTTCTTCTTTTGCGCCGCTTTCCTATTCGTTACCATCATGCATCCAGTTCTTCCTTTCTGTCTTTGCAATTATAAAAAACAATCCGTCTTCTTCAAGTGGAATCAAAGATAACGCTTCCTCATACGTAATATCAAGTAGATCGTCAAGCGCATCTACAAACTTTGTTACATTGTCTTGTTGTGTCTGTGCTTCACGTTTTTGCTGGATTTGATTGTTTGTCAATATTTTGTATAACTTATCTAATTCTGAAATGCAAAGCTGTTCATCACGAATGAAAATACGGGCTTTGCTCCAAAACTGTAATTTTTTAAGTAACCAGCTTAGCACATTCACTTAATTTCAGGTTAACATTTCGTAGATTGTACATTAACATAGGGATAACTTATCTGTTTGAAGGTAGTTTGCTTCTAAGAATTTCGTTTGATAAGTTGTATATATTATTCTGTGATCGGAGCTGGAAACTACTTCAAAACGATGACGCCATTTCAGTTACATCACCACGCACAACAAGCGATAACAAACAACAATTCGATCGGCTCGATAACGCACACCTCACAGAGCACTACCGTGGCACCAGGCAGTCCCGTGCGACTGGCCATCAGCGTCTAAAAATAGACATAATTTTGCACATGTGCGGTGAATCAAATACATATTCTTGCCCTCCCACGTGTACAGAGCACAGTAAAGTTCGAATTTCGACGGGTAATTCATTATTTTCTCTAACTTCTGGAATCATGATATCCTAATGAGTTGATGAACAAAGTAGATCAAACTTCGAATTGCTTAGGGCGCCAATTAATATTATTTAATTGATGTCATTTTTTCTTACTTCTTAGAGAATTTACTATATATGGAACAAAACGGGGGGATGAGAGAAGAGATAACCTGAAATTAATTTTTATCATGTTAGGATGGACCACCCTATACATTTTAGGGATGCAAATAAGCAGATGCTAGGGGCGAGCGACTCATTGGTGCGGGCGAGTTTTTAATATCAGTATTAAAATACCGAAGGTAAGTAAATGATTTCGATTATGGGATGTGGGCTAGTAGCTCTTTTCTTGGGCTAGTAAAATTTTGTTGCTTATTTGCATCCCTCATATAAATATTCTTATTTCATTTCAGGTACCGAGTATTAGAAAAAATGCTGATTACAACTTTATACATATTGAAATTCACGATAACCATACTATTCTCGTAAAATGGTACACAAAGGAATTAAACGAAATGAAAGTTAAACTTCCTGGTGCAAGTAAAGTATTTTATTATGCAGTAGCAACATTTAAGGACAAGTGGTATGTTATAGAACGAAAAGGTATGAATATGTTTTCTCTTTACACATCAGAACTCTTCTTTTGCTGTAAAAATGAAGCATTAAACGATACTAATAACTTATGGACTGTTCTGTCAATAAGTATATCATCATTATTCTAGTGAACAGAGTAAAATATTTCGTTAAAGTCTGATTTTATATTCAGTTTACTAGAACAACCTGTGCATTAAATTCCCGCTGTTTAAGTCTAAAAATATTGACACTTCCGATATTACAAATATCGGCGCATTAAATGTATTTGTACATAAATAACATACGTATACGAGCATTGTGACAAACACTAATAATAATAAAAAATATTACTTGATAGAGTTACACCACTTCATAAATGTAACATGTAATCTTCAATATGAACGAAAGCAGGTCATTGCAACTAAATCTAAGCTTCTAAACCCGAAAATTGAAATAAAAAAATCTAACAGCGCTATTTTTGTATAAATAAGCGAGTTGAAATAATAGAAAAATTTCATTTTTTTACAGAAATTTAAGTACGAGAGTAATGTTTTTACCTACGTCAGAATATAATTAATAACTACATACATTATACAGACATATATATATATATATATATATATATATATATATATATATATATATATATATATATATCAGGGTGCAAAATATCAAAGTAGTAAAAAAAAGTTCGATCCCAGTTCGTGCCAAGCGAAATTTGTGGTGGACAAAGAGTGCATGTGAGTTCTGCCGTACCCTCCCGCTTTCTTCATTCCATCATTACCTTCATTGCTCATCATCAGCGTCTTCTTTAGTCTACCCGCCATAATCGTGTTTTTAAAACTTAAAGATTTGATTTCATTTTTTACTAATGGAAAAGTGAATCTCTGAATTCTCCCGCTCCCGGGCCAAAATCACAAATAATGCTGCATTTAACAACAAACCTATATAGTTAAATAGCAAATTTCTAGACCTCTTGCATTTGGTTCAAGAGTCGAAAGATTCATCCCAGGTCATATGAATTCATGGACAACATTAAGAGAGAGAGAGTGAGATTCAAATACGGAGACAGAAAGGGATAAGTTACATATACAAGTTTAGAATTGAAGAAAAATGACCGGACAGCATCCGTATTGCGACGAAAATTGTGACTTTGTGAAACAGAAGGAAAGGTTTGGGACTCTTCGATAAAGATCTTTTTTTTAAAACTTCAGATGATTGAGAATGGAGAGAAAGATCTGGCGAATTAAGAATTTAAAGAATCTCTTTTGAGATGGGCTTTGAACCACGAACCTTATAGCTATCAAGGCATGACTTTATCCATTTTTGGTTTTAACTACTCTTCTCAGCCAATTACATCGGAAAGAATAAACAAACAAAATTTATACTCTTAGCAGCCAATTATATTAGAAAGAATAAACAAACAAATAAACAAAAATTACAATAGACACATTAGTATATTGCTGCTAGAAAATTAGCAAGCTTTTGTTTCCGGATTGAAAGTGGTATAGTTTGCTTGCGTAACATCAGTTGGCTGATGTCCAAAGTGACAATACCATTAAAATCAATACGTAAAACAATATCGATAGTTTCGGACGTGATCCACAGAATTGCATTATGTTTAGTATAGATTTAAAATTGATAATTAGGAAGCAACATGAGTGACGTAGAATTAATATTAGAACGAGTTGTTCTGGAGATACGAGCAATAGTTTTCTCATAATGGAACAATATCGCTATGTTCCGTGAGCAAATTTCGAGCCGGTGATCGGGAGTGTCTAGAGCGTAACAAGTACCATACAAAGAAATATTACTGATACCCAATTCATAAAGTCTGCCGTAAGTAGGATATATATTATGAACAACACTGTACCATGCCAGGAGACAATACCGGAGCATGAATGTTTGTCCAGATTTTATTCCAGTTTGTCATTGGGTAATGTTCTACAACACACAGAACCTAAGCTATGGTGGAGTAGAAGCGATTATATAATTGCTTTACAGAAAGGTCTTCTAGGTGACACCGTGTAATAAGCAAGTAGCTAATACAGGGATGCAAATAAGCAACAAAATGTTACTAGCCCAAGGAAAGAGCTACTAGCCCACATCCCATATCTCAATGTATTTTTTTATAATCTGTACTATTTAAAAATTCGCCCGCATCGATAAACTACTAACCCTGGGCGTGTGGTTATATACACCCCTGAACTAATATCAATAAATACTCCTTGAGCTATGGCACAATGAAACTCCAAGATTGTATATGAAGGGAGACTTCAAGTCAATATATATCGTAGTGGTACACACAAAGCCATGGTGGAAAGGGACTCAGAGTGTCTGTTACACACAATGTAACAACAGACAGTAGCTCTGAAGTTAATTGTGTTTAAGACCAAGGGCATCCTCCCCTTTTGATAACCACACAGTCACGTCATTCATCGTTAGGCAATAACGATGCCACAGCAGTTGCCCTGTGTGTTTTCATTTGATACTTTGATATACTTTTGGCAAATAAAAGAGTCGTGTAATGAACTTAAGATCACTAAATATAAAGACTTTTAAAAGATAAGCTCGGATGCAAGACTTACATGACGTGCTTTACTTTAATGATAAGGGCAACCAAAGTACATGTTATGCTATAAACTTTGTAGTCTATAGTGTCTATGTGACATTGCTATCAGTAAAATGAATCGCAGACAAATGCACGTGTTGGTCAGCTGGGTTTATACACATCAAGCTTGACTTTTGTTCGTCTAGAACAGCACCCGAAATTGACATATATTTCGATATGAGGGTTTCAACACGTCACAGTTCTTGTGGACTCTTAGTAAAACAATGCACATCGTCAATAAATGCTTCTAATTTTATTGTTGTTGCACCAATCTAGATACCATGAATGTATTGTTCCAATGTGAAAAGAAAAATAACGAGAACCAGGCTGTACATAATGAAAAACAGAGCAATCATGTGGAATACCTCGACGTACATTGATACGATTTATTAGTGCTCAATTAAATTTTAAATTTGCATATCGGTGAATATATAGAAATTTAATCAAATTAAGAACAATGTCTCAGAAACCATATTTTTCAACTACTTTAAACATATAATGATGTGACAACCTGTCAAATACCTTTTAGAAATCAGGAACTAGTAGAGTGACATGCGGAGAACTAGTATTCGGATACCATTTTATACCTTCTCGTATATTAAATAATGCTGAAAACATAGGTGATATGTTTTAATCAGTACTGGTTTTTGATTATTTAAAAATGGTTCTAAAAGAGATGAAAGCCAATTGGACAAAATTTTCTGGTCAAAGTTAAGGAGGGTAATTGGTTCAAAATTAATCAAAATCATGCGCACCTGCATGTTTAGGTAAAAGAACCATAATAACAGCAGTAAATATAGAGTTCCACGTGAGGGTAAGTAAGAGTTCCTTATACTTTTTCTGTAAGGAAAGGCGTAAAAGTGTTGTGAGATTGGCAGTAAAATTCGAGCGTAAGACCATCGGGTCCCGGGGATTTATTTAACTTTCCCGCTAAACTAGCTTGGTTGACTTCTCATTGTGTAAAGGGGGCATTGAAAATGTTACGGGCCTCCGGTTTGAAAGAACTGTGTCATGTTCCAAGTAAGAGACAAAAAAGTAGACTGGATCTGAAGAATAGAGGTGCTAGTATACATCGTACAGAGCTTAAAGGACAGGATCATACTCGTGAACATCACCGCTAGGAAAGATGAACTTGGAAATAAAATTTTGTTCACCTTTTCGTCTTTCACGAAAAACAGTATGTAAAGAGGGAATTTTATGTTGAATCATCGTTATCTTGCTTCTCGTAAAAAGAAACGTGACTTTTTCTACGCTGCAAAGTAAGTAGAACTTCTTTAATTTCCTTACTATTAGGTAGTACGTCAGCTCCTTAGGCGCGTTCTTATAGTATACACACAATAAATTAATTATATTGTTCGTTGGGAAGAGAGGACCTAACTCGTCAGTGCTGCTTACAGATAGACCGAAAAAACGGTTTAATGTGAGATAACCACCAGGAAAATAAACTTCTCTTTTGAAATTTAAAGTGCATTAAATAGTTTCGTCTATTGGTACTGAATAACTGTAGAACTTCGTCAGATAAAAAGATGTTATTAAGTGATCAAACAAAGGACGATTTTAAGTACTTATGGAGGTACAAATGAATAAGTGTAAACTACAGCATATTTGTCAGAAAAGTATACATGGAGAACTTCTATAGAGCGCACATAATCTATTAAAATGGGACTGACATAGATTCGACCAAGCGACTGGATCCATCGGGACTAAAGAGGAATCCATCGGGACTGGATCCATCGGTCATACGTCAAGTAAATTAAAATCTTGAACCAATTTGCACAATGCTGGAGAACTTGTATCTATTGATTCTAACACTGCGTTCTAATCTCCTACACAGATCAAATCTCTTTCACCAGAGTGTAACTAAGTTTTAACGTCGGTGAGATAGAGGGAGTTGTGCTCAGAACCTTTGTTATTCCCGGACGGCAAATATGTTTCAAAACTGTGTAAGTTCAGAATTGGCTGTAAGAATTTAACCTGACGGAAATTTTGAGAAGTCGGTTAGTGAGATGTCTCGGCGATATTAAGTAGCTGTATCAGAACCAGTTTCGGAAGGATTGGCTTCTCACAAGTGATTAGACAGAAAGAAGAAAATGTCGGTATTGTATTCTTGAAGAAAAATTATATCCAGAAATGATTCATTGATGTAATCGGCTAGTGCTATTTGCTTGGTAATACTAGAAATACTGTCTAGTCTTACCGTCTCGTCTTGATATTAAACGTGGCTACACGCTTTGCGTACATAGTTAATGGCTACAGAAATAAAAAGACACCAAAGAAACACTACACAAGGAAATGACACACTGCACTTGAAACAACAAAGACGGGTGTAAACACTTGAACATATTCCCATTTAAAACTGGATGATACGATAAATTTTTTGGGAGGCAGCACTATCATTTGCCTTAGCACTTGTTTCACTGTGATGGAAATCTGTTTCATATCCCATATCGAATCCACATCGAAAGAAACACTCACTTCCTTGTAGGAGTAATCAGTAATTGCTAACGGTGGAGTACTTACTGCGGTTACAGGTAACGTATCCATCTCCGATTCTGAAGATGCTGGAGCAATAAGATTCTGTTGTGGAAAATCCGAAGAAATTGCCGCTATGCGAGTAGAACTTGATGAGTCACTCTGCAATGTAGTGAAAGGAATAGTCGTCTGGGAGACTAACGGGATAACTAGTGATAGGTGCACCTGTAGAACTAGTGGGAACATCGATCTGGCATTTAGGTTCATTTTCATTGGGAAAATTTGGGAAAGCAGTATCAAAAGTAAGAGCTGGAGACGCAAGGTTCTCCTGTAAAGTTGGAAGACATTTCTCACTTAAAACGGGAAAACTGGTAACCGTATGAACGCTTGGTAGAGTTACCGGTCATGGGCGGAGATCTGGATGACAGGTAATTCGTTTTCTGCATTTGAGCTGAAAACTGCAACAATCCAAGCTGAACTGATGAAAATGTATGGCTAAAAAGTTTTATTAAGTGACAATTTTGTTAGGCAATACAGACTCTTCAAGTGTGATCAGACAATGACAGACCATCTCTCTGTGCAAGGAACCACAACAGAAATGGAAGACTTGTCTCGCATATCAAACGATAGTATGATAATTCAAACGATAGTGGAGAAAGTGAAAACCGTCATGGATCAGTTTTAAACACCTTGTACAGTATTTTGCACACGATAAATATTACCGGTCGCTGAGTTTCTCGATTTTTCACACCCGCCGAATTTAGGCAGCAAGAAAAGTGTTGCAACTGTGTTAGGCCAATGCATATGATTTCTTTAAACGCCTAATCACTATAGACCACTACCACCACTATGACCTGGAGACAAAGGAGCAATGAAAGCAATGGAAACAATGTGGATTCAGCACTGCCGGAAAAAACGAAGACCCAACTATCTTCGGGCAAGGTGATAGGGGTGGTGCTAACAGTATGCTTATGACAGGCAAACGATCACAGGAGCATACTACCAAAATCTCCTGACGAGATTATAGGAAGCTGTCAAGGCGAAGCGTCGAGGGAAGCTGTTAAGGGAACCTTTATGCTCCGCGAAAATGCCATAGCTTATTCTGCACAGGATAATCGCACATGCTGTTTCTGTTGGCAATCAAATTTTTGTCCAATGTACTCAAAAGATATGTTACGCATTGACTTTTCCTCCTTCCGTGGATGAAGAAACCATTGCATAGCAGAAATTTCTGGAATGACGACGAGGTGATTTTCGAAATAGAACATTTCCTGGAAAACCATAATTTAGATTTTTACTTCCAAGATCTCCACCTAGTCATCCATGCAAAATGAGTCGCATTAAAGACTGAATATGTAGAGACAGACTAACACCATCATCAAGTTTCATTCTCGCAGGTTGGTCTATTCGAGATGATAATTGAAACTCTATGGCTACCATTTATATTTATGGCAGAAGATTGATCATAAATTGATTACTTAGTTTCCAACTTACTTAAAAAGCATTAAGGTATTGTGTCATAAATGAAAGTGCTTCCTCTTGGGACCTGTTATAGAATCAAGGTTGCAAAGTGCATTATGTCTTATGCGATAGACATAACTGGAACATCAACACACCTAATAATAAAGGACACACAACACTTATACCTTGATGTAACACCTTTTCGTTCAAGTACTTCTCACAGCAGGAGTTGATGTTTTACACATATTTTACACAGTACTTCGGAATTAACTCGGAATTAACTCCAATTACTCGGAATTAACGTGAGGAAGTTTTCACGTGAGTGCTCTACGTATTCGCAGTGTAAATGCTGATTAAATTTAATAGTTTATTGGGTTGAAATGAAACTCCCATTATCATCCAGAAGAAACACAGCACGACGGAGGAGACCTGCACATTTTTGTTTGATTTTATCCAGTAGCTTTAGAAGTCTTCTGCAGTTGCTTTCAGCGTTCGTGGTTTGCCCTTGTTTCAAATAATCGATCAGTAGGACACGTGATGCGTCTCAGAATTTAGTGTACAAATTTTTCCTGGGCAAATAAGCATTTTGAATTTCTTCTCCCGTTAATAAAATACATGATTGCATTCCATGGATTTATGCTTCCTTGACAGAATGACAATATGCAATATTATCTCATCACGAGTTATCAGGTAAACAAAATACTTTCTTTCCCTGACTAACGTTGCACGATATTCTACAATACTGTCATTATGCTTGTCGGATAGTATTAATGGTACTCATTTCGCGCATATTGTCCTATACTTAAGGTTATTACTACAATTTTATGTACTATACTATATTGTAATCCCAGCACAGATGATACTTACCAATATGTTCTTTCTCTGTCCACGTGCATACACTCACTCAAACGAACAAAGTTTTCGTGAATAGTTAAGGTATTCGGTCTACCATATTCATATGGTTGTCTTTAGCAATACTGGTTTGTCCTTCTTTATAGGAAGAGGTGAAGTCGCCACGTGTTACTTTAAAGCTAATCCTTCCTCATACACCTCTACGATCTGACAATGAATGTCAGCAGGTGCTTTTGACCTCAGATTCCGCTAAACTTACTTTTTCTTTCTTGACCAATCTACCTGGTGAATCATTATAAATATCCGCTTCGTACGTATGCATAGTCAGAATTCGTTGTTCTAAAACTTGCAGGAAGACCAACACATTATTAATCTACATATAATGTTTTGTTAAGTTACAGTGAATAACACAAAACTTATTTGTGTTATATTCGTAACATGTTGTACTTCGTTATGTTTTCCATCATCGCTTGTACAACGGAATGAAGAAAGTAAAATAATTTAAAATAATTACATTCTTACGCACGTTGTTTGATAGCCTGGGAACCAGGTTTTCTTCTTCTCAAATTAGTCCAGTGCAATTAGATAAAAATGATCCAAAACCGGAATGTTATAATAACAAGCTGAAAATTGGCAGAGATGTTCAGATTATTGTTCTAAAGAACACACTTAAAGTCCAAAAAATCCCACTTGGAGAAACCAAGATGGCCGACGACAAAATTTATTCCATAAATTTTAGGCCGTTGTACCTTCTCGACGTTTTAACGTAGAAACTTCATTCTTGCTTCATTTTACTCAGAATAGATTCAAAATTATTATTTATAACGATTTCTTGTCATACACTAATGTTGTCTTCAAATATGTCGCCTTAAATTGAAACGAAAGTGTATTTTTCATTTGTATTTTAATTTTTAATTGTGAATAACTTTGAAACGGAATTATATATGGGAAAATGTTTTGAAGTTATCGTTATTGGCTGTTTCAAGATCTTTCCAACGAACCCAAAACTATTGCTCTACCTCTAAAAATAACGGAGCTAGCCTCCGACTATCTTTAAAAATGAGCGCATGAAAATCACTTATGATGTTGTGAATTAACGTAAACGAAATTTGTGTTGCAAATAATAGTTGCAATATTCGGGATGACATCTGTTATAGTTCAACCATAAATAAGTGCGAAACATATAGCTTACTGAATGCCCTTAAGAGGCATATACGTTATAATTTGTCTAAAATTTAATGTTTCAAGACTCAAAAATATTTTTCTATTTAATGTTTCAATTGATCCATTTTATTTTCTTTTGAAGCAATTTCTTTTCAAAATAAATATTCAAAAAATAAATTATATTTTCGCTTCAATTCTTTCCGGAGGTGTTTTATGCAAAATACTAGCAGAACTTCTATGATGTCCTCTGATGTATAGGTTATATCTTATAAAAACAAGATATATATGATTGTCTTGTGAAACAATATGTTTATAATGTGAAGCAATTTAACCTTCAGCTATTAAAATTGTCACACAACAAACAATAATTGTTAGACAGAATAATAATTAATGAGCGTGGAACTGCTCATGTCAATGGGATATGGGATATGACCCTGCTTATAGTTCAAGCTCTTTCGTGTTATCGTCCTCATCTAGAATGTGTGAACAGTTTTCACAGCAATGAGCAAAACAATTTAAGCCATTTCTTCGGAATTCTCAATTTCGTTCGCAACCAGACTTACAATTACAATATATAATTTGCAAGATATTATCAGTGCACTGGCATTTTCGCTTGGAGTAGGTTTGTAGCAACCATCTATTTACGTCCATACCCGATCGATTGGTGATAAATTCATGCCGCTCCACTGCTAAACCTGGTGATAAACTTGGCAGGAATATTGCTTTGTTGCAGCTGATGTTGGTCGAAGTGAAGCTAAGTCAAATGCTCAGTTAACAGGCTGTATTGCCATAGTTCTCATGTATTAACGATACATACCTTTATCCAGGTTACCATTTATATCATAGCAATATAAATCTAGAAGAAAAGATTCCCCAGCATTCTCAATTTCTTTGTGAATTGCGTCTGATCTGTTAAAGACACTTATATGTTTTCTTAAAAGAGAGTTCTCTGGAAATTTTCTAAACGCTATTTTTTCCTCTCCTAAATGGCGTAGAAGTTGTATCACACCTAGTTGCGGTATGGAGGAAAAGAATATTAGAAAGAACTTCTCCTACTGCTGTATACTTTGTGAGGATTGTCTCTTTTTCCTGGTATTAGCATCCAAACTTCGAAATCTAAATCGAAAGAACTAACAAATCAGTGTTCTTCTACAAGAACTAAAGATACTCCTGTTCTTCCTACGGTAACTGATGTTGAAATCGCCAAGAAGTTTGTGTCGGCGGAAGCTTGAGTACTTTAATACCCGCTGATTGTATGAAGATGCCCTGTTAAAATTTTATAATCTTCTTTTGTTTGAGATGTTTACCAAAAGCAGGAAAACAGTTATTGGGATACAATTGATCATTTGAAATCGTAGATTATTTTCTCCGTTGCTGATTCTTTACGCCTTAGCTTCTCATGCTCTTCATCTTTCGTGCTTATACCCGAGTGTCCATAAAAAGGACATTAACTCTGTGTCGGTATTGTTGCTGAATATATTTAACATACTGGAGACATATCTGACCTAGGTTGGCCGCGCGCATCCACGTTAAATGATACAACAGAAAACCTCTGTCGATTGTATATACGGAATCTGTTGTTAATATGTTCTCGGAAGGAGCAAGTTCCTCCAGAACAGCGATCATTGCTGATTTCTTGCCTTTTCGCATTGAAACATCATCAAAAAGAGCAGGTGGTCTTGCGGCCAAATCGTACCTGAAGTTTCGGCCTCCTTATCGCTTCGCACGACACATAGAATAAGATGAAAAGACTGGTTATGGTTAACTTCAACATCTTTTTCTTTAAAGTTTATAGTTTTGGCTACAGTTGCAAGTGATAGATACTTGTTTTCTCGCTTCGGATGGACGTCACTAAAGCCTTGACCCGCAATTGATTTAATCGCATCTACACCTCGATCTTGGACTCCATCACAATACACACTTTCATCGTTCACCAGGCCATTAGATCCGGGAACCAAAAGATTTGACGAGTTTTTGAAAGGATTGTGAGAGTGTAGCCAGATCATCATCTCCTGAAGATCCTTATTGTCTCTTCCTTTCCGAGATTCTGTCAGTTCCATGTGTCGTTCGGACGTTGTAATGAAAACATCGGGAAATATTTCGAGGGCGTCTATAACATGTGCTGATGCAAGCATGGCACAAATCCAGGACGCAGCCACCATGTGTTAATCCACCTGCAGCCTTTATCATAAGCATTAACACTTGTTTGAATGTGATATCCGTCCATATTCCTGACCAAAAGTTTTCTGTTCCTCTAATTGTGAAATAGCTACGCTTAACGAATTTGTCAAATTCTTCACGAGTTATGATTGTTTCTAGTTTCAGCATTTGTTGCAAGTAAATGTGGGCAGATTTTGCGTAATTGAAGTAGCCTGCAGCATGCAAGAAAGAAATCATACATTGGATGCTATAAAAGTGAAGGTTCCAATCACCTGAACGTTATGCTCTAATGAAGAGACCCATAATGATAACCGTTTCGAAATATTGCACCCATAGATTTCCGGTTCGATTTGAGACAATGTTTCGTGTAACATATTTTGAATGTCCAGTAGTCATTGAGACGTGCTTATATTTTCCTGTGACGATGTACCTCGAAGTACACATAAGTCCACGCTTTTAGTCTATGAGTAAGATCTTCATTTGCACTCATTTCATTTAGTAACAGCTTTGCAGGCAAAACCTGACTCAAAAACACGCACGAATACAAACGGAAAATCTCCTTTCACATTTTCTGGCCTCATATCGTTTGTAACCTTCTTACAGATTTAATTTTTTTCCTTTTTTGTTTTATTTTTCTATTCGTAAATAATAGATTCTCTATTAATTAGATTTTATGTCACGAAATATTAATAATAATTTGAGCTGTAACGCAATCTACTGATCAACTAATATAGCGTAATAGCAAATTGCGGTATGCGATCACTGCTAGCTCAACATAAAACTAATTAGCTGCGTTCATTTTAGAGATAGAATAATTCTTTTGGCTCGTTGGAAAGATCTTGAAACAGCGTATAACGATTACTTCAGAACATTTTCCAGTATATAATACCGTTTCAAAGTTATTCACGGTTAAAGATTGAAATACAAATTGAAAATACACATTCCTTTCACTTTAAGGCGCCATATTTAAAGACAACATTAGTGTATGACAAAAATAGTTGTAAATAATAATTGCGAATCTATTCCGAGTAAAATCAAGCAAGAGCGAAGTTTCTACGTTAAAATGTTGAGAAGATATGACGTTTTAAAATTTAAGGGATACATTCTGTCGTCGGCCATCTTGATGACGTCATATTTTGGTTTCCCCAACTGGAATTTTTTGGGACCTTGAGTGTTGATCAGAACAACAATCTGAACATCTCTACCAATTTTTAGCTTGTTATTATATAATTCCGTGTCAAAACCTAAATGCACTGAACTAAAAATGACATTAGTTGAACGGGGGGAAACAAAAGATTGGAAAAGACATCATATAGTGCTACCGGATTGTGATTTTAATAATGCAATTTACATCGACCAAGTTGTGTCCTGAGCCGTTGGCAGGTCTGATATTATGTGGTACGGGGCAATGGAAACTTAAAGGAAACCATAGTTGTAAGAATAATATAGAAGGTACTACTCTAACTACAACTAAAGTAGCTTTTATCACGTGGTTGCGGGAACAAGCTACGTGCCATCCGGAGAAATAGCTCGGCGGAAGTCAGCGAATATCATCAATGTGACGTGGTAGCAATATGGGAGAAGTGGAAAGACAAAAAGAAGAAAAAGAACAAAGAATGAATGCTCTCTCCCACTCCCTTCTGTCCACCACAGTAAAGAGGAACTCAGTGCCTATAAAATATGTTGCTTAACCTTCAGGAGAAATCTGCATGTGTGAGGAATCAGTAGGTTCGGATGCAGGTCTTGTTCGCTTAAAATAGTCCCAATAGACCAGCACAATTTTACCATTTGCACCCTGTGCAGCAATAAAGATCGATTGATGGTAATTTTCTAAGTTTACCAGCCAGTTGTACTCTGTGCAGCATCAAAGATCCATGGATGGTCTGAATTAAACGCTGTGGCAGCATGAGACTTAGAACATGTAGGAGGTTAGTGATCTAGCATAGGACTTTTTACATCATTTAAAGACCTTCTTGAAGTTAGCCATTTTACCGTACCGGTCTTGAGATTAGGACCCGCTCGATCTTATTACTTCTGTATTCTTTCCTTCCAAATTTCCTTATTACCCTTGGTATTGACGAAATTGACTCCTACTATTTAAGTATTTTAAATTAAGTACTAATTAAGTATTTCAGCTAGTCAAACAACACGGTTAATTCAGTGTTTTCACATTACACATATTATGAATTTTTCCTATATTCTGAAGTTTGTGGCCTAATTTGTATTATAGACCTTTCTCTGTAACTTTTGTAGCCTTTTCTCTATCATCGGGTTCCTTTTCTTGTTATTATGATAAACTCACTTTGTTACTAAAAGTTTCTCGTCACTTTCCTTCAATCTATACCCTATGAGGTCTAAGGTAAAATTGTTTGAGACTGAAGTGCTATACATGTAATGATTCCACGTATGGCACACGTCTGACACCAACCGCCCTAAAAAGCTAATTGAGATTCTTTCCTCACATGAATTACCAGTTATTTCGATTAGAGTTATGAACTTAGGGATCTAATGATAGCATTCATGAATGAAGCTAGATATGAGTTTTATTAGAGCCGGTCAGCTGAGATGGAATGGAAGAGTAAGTAAAGAAAGATCGCCATAACAGACTTCTAGCACAGAGGTATCAAACCCATATCGGAGGATTTTCCGAACCATCCCTAGGTGAAATAGCCTTGACTTTTTATTACAAATTCCATGCTGTTTGCTGTTTCGAGCTCTCCATCTAACGTCGCAATATTTATGAAATATTGCTGTACTCAGATAAACAATAAATTGTTGTTTGCTCTTAATACTAAGGTGAGATAGTATTCTTTGTACTTAAATAAGGACATGAATGTGCATACACAATGCATAGGTAAAATCCAGTTTTTCATGTAGTCGATCACGCCCAGAACACTTTATATGGACTTGATAATCGTTCATATAACACATTTTTGCAGTTCACAATTGATCATTAAATAGGTAAATTTGGTACGAAATTGATATTAGCTAAGCCAAAGACAAAATTAGCTAAGACTAGGCTAGAGCAAGATAAACTTCTCGTAAACTCGGAACTGTAGCTCGTGCTCCTACATATTGACTCGTGTCTCATACGATCCGGACTACCTCTTCCCAAAAGTCTCTCAATGTTTTCTATTCGATGTCCCTTGCGGGTTATAACCTGGGTCGTTGACTTCTTCAATCTCGATGAAAAGTTCGTGCTCATAGATCAACCAAAGGTGAGGTGATGATAGGAATGCTGACAGGGAAACAATCTGTCGTTATTATTGATTAATGAATTACACGTGTTTAAGGAATTAACAAACAGCAAGTAAACTTCCTTGTAAGAAGAGTAAATGAACTTACAAAAATGTGGTTCAACTTTAAATAAACGATTATGCGTTTTGCTGCAAAGAATTTTAAAATAAAATGTCCCAAAGTCCGATATAAAATGTATCATTATGTGTCTGAATACTCTTATCTTCACAATATAATAATACATAGGTGGATACACAATTTCGGTGGTAACTTTATGTAATATATATTGTTATAATAACCAACTCAGATCCTGCAATTTTAAGGGAAATCTATTGGTTTGCAACTAATGTTATTTTAAACTGGGGTGAATTTACGACTCATTTTGAAGCTGTAACTTCCAAGTATCATGAAAATATCTCAACGACTACAAAACCATCTAGCTACAACAGCCATAATCCTTAGATAATTTATATTTTAATTAAAATTAATGTAATTGTTAGTTGTCCACAGAAAGTGTTGGGCCTTGTAAGTTTGATGCCGTTGTTTTGCTTATATGACTACATTTATAAGATGTTCAATACTCGAGTTTTCTTGAGTCACAATTACTACAGTCTTATGTGCTTCATTCTAGTGACATAAAGTTCTAAAACGATCAGGCTTTCTAAGTTCCTTTATAATAATTGAGAAATGTGGCCCGGAAACTTGAATACTCAATTGCTGCTTTGTATAAAAGCGATTAAAGTTAAACTTCAGTATGCAAAATCGCATCTTGAACCTCTTACTGTTGCGTGTTTTTATGTTTTCGTACAATATGGATAAAAATATTCACATGCCGTAGCTTGAATGATACTTGGATCAAGAAAGTTCTGGTATATCTCGACTTCAGTCGATAGATTGTTCTATTGTAAGCGATAGAATCTTACTTCGATAAAAGACGAAGCTTATAGGATCCTTTAATAGAACTGGCTTCCATCATGCACCGTCAGGAAACCAGAAGGGATGGAACAATTATTATAGTTGGCGACAGAAGGATTTGGGCGATCGTTACTCCGGTATTTAATTATTTTATCTTCATGCAGAATGTACCAAAACCTAGAAAAGAAATTTACGTCCTCTCCTCTTACGACATTTCAAAGGGGTCTTTCTAGGAATTAAATTCAACTCAACGATTAGATCGATTTATTAGTAAAACATAAGAACGAAGTAACTACAGACTACTCGACTACAGCCGAGAATAATCCATTTCTAAGTGTATACTTTTCATTACAGTAAATTCGTCCCCATCAGGCATTTTTAGTCCTTTAGATATCATTCTCTCATCATCAGCTAGAGGAAACCAAAATCAAATTTATACTGTGAGTTCGGTTACTGATGTCGAAAAATAGGAATTCTACATGAAATCAAATTAATCTAAGCACCAGCGATTTCGTACAGCTCATATATATTTCGTTCTGATCATGAGTTTCTTTGGAGAATGATATATGTTTAACTAACCAAGATATTCTAGGGCTTTCTTTACGACTAATGTTAAGGTTTCAGAAAACCAAGATTTAAAAAAAAAGATCAGAATTGTCGTAAGACACTTGGGATTTTAGGGAAAATCCAATTTCATTCATAATTACTGTTAATTGTGTTCCACATAACAATTGAAGTTAATTACCATAGAAAGATATTGGGAGCTGGTGTAAAATCTAAGTTCCGGGTAAGGGAAAAAATTAAAACAAATCGCAAAATTGACCAAGAAAACTGGAAAATGTAAATACGCCTTGAATAATATTATTATAGATGCCAATAGCTATACTTTAAAACTACCGAAAGAGATCACTTAAGTCACACTTCGTTCCAAGACTACATCCTATAATTCGTGAAAAATATATAGAAATGGTAAAATTATCGTTAGACTTCAGGTTTCGACATACTCAACTAAAACCATGCTTAATTGATATTCGGAATGCAATTCAGTTAGCTTCCTATTTTTACCAGGTCATGGCCTTCGCACTAACGAACTACGTTAGACTAATTCTAGACTACGATATCCGAGTGTACAGAGAATTTTACATTTCCCCCAGATTAGCTAGATTTCAGCCTGAGCGAATATATCGCATATTATAACATCGTCGGCAAATGTCATAGCCGGAATCGAAAAACAACAGGCTCTCTAGTCAACCATCTAACGCCCAAAGTTTTTCACAAAAATGTTTAAATTTCAAAAATCCATACCTTGACCAGTAATTAGACCGGAATTTTCTTCCTCGCCAGGGAGAGAGGTATGTGTTTTTAGCACCGATTTTGTCGTCTCCAAACTATCGAACATGGTTGTATTTTACCTGTCTTATTGTATTTTCAGTAATCGCCCGCGAACTTATGTTAATTTACATTATTCAACTCACTGTGTGACAACTGACGCAAACGCACTTACGAATTCCTCCCTGTAAGATTCTCGAAGTCTTTCTTACTTCGGTGACTCGCGCCGGGCGGCGAACCAAATCTTATGTACTCAGGAAACAAAGTATTTTGTCTTTTCTCTCGCCTCTTGTGGAGGGAGACGGCTTCGTTTTGACATTGAACATGTCTCCGTAGAGGAAGAGGTAAAGAATAGAATGAAAGATAGAGAAAATTCTACTTCCGTATTCCAATTTCGTATCAGGATTGTATTATAGAAATTAATAATAAAAAGTAAGTCGTTTCTAACAATTTGCAGCTAACCGAATTTAAATTAAATCCATCTTATACATGTACTGTAATTAGCGTTTATTAAACCATGTTTCTTTCTGTCCACAAAGCATTAGAGATAGCCATCATTTCTTATGACGAAAATTAAATATCCGTATCTATTTCTCCAACACATTTCTTGCCTTGTGCCTTTCATTACACATCCGATGTAAAATCTATGCATCTCAGTTCGTCGGTTGTGACTCATTTTAGGGCTACTTATGCTTCGCCAGTAATTCAACCGAGGACCTCTGGTTATTACAGACACGGGTTTTCAGCGACCCGCCAATAATTGCACATTAGTTACAAATTATGTATATAGTTAGTCAGTGTTACTTCTGCGTTCATCCAGTGAAATACGCCCTAGCTATGTCGTACATTAGCAATCTATTATCCTCTTTCATAGCTCTTTCTACTGTGCACGAAACTCGACTGAGGGTCGAGCTCGGACACTTTTGATTTTTATTCCAGTACAGCAGAAAAATGATGTTCTTTATCGCTGTGTCACTCCGATATTGTGTTGAGTGAGCGACTCTTTACCTGCTATTACCTCATTTTTTTTTTAAATATTAATTTTCTTTTATTTGAAAGTCGTCATTTGAAATTTGCAGAAGTGAATTTATAATTTGTCTGCAACTTCCTGTGTTATAACTCATCCACGATTTTCGTGTATATAAATGTTACTGTTTCTCGTTTATGCTCTTCTAACTTTACTCATTCAGAATTTAAATGTTCAATTCTCGTTTATAGAGTAATTATGGACAGGGTCGTACACTGAAAGCACCGGGCATCAAAATTCGTCCCATAACATTATAAAATTTACTTTTTGAGTTAATATTTAATTCATGACTTTTTCCGTTTCAACTGTTAGTAATCAGTACGATGATTAAATTAATTCGAGAAACGTGAATCTATTGCATACAAACTTGCAAAGAAGATTATAAAGTTACTCGACTTCACTTCTCACTTAGTAAGGGAAAAACAAGTTATTTTAAGCATCTTTAAAAATGTTTCAATATTATATAATTGTAATTTAAACAAATTATTGTAATAAGTACGTATTTTATGCAGAAAACATGCTAATAGAAAGTCTCAAATTACAGATATTTTATGTTAATACCATGATATATATATTACTAGACAAAATATCAGGGAAATATGCTTATCTCTGAGAAGTAATGTATTGGTATTTCATAGAGTTTTAAAAACAATTCTACTACTATAACATTAAGGGATAAAAGTGGTTCAATATATACTACTATATTCATTTAATGTCGCTTTGATTGCAGATATACCAGGAAAAAGTATGGAAATACAACATTTTCAAGTATTCATTATATTAGAATGAGACGACTACGAATTATGCTTCGAATGAGTATTCATTATGCTACGCTCCATTATTGAACATTCTCTGTGATTCCATGGACTAAGTAAAGAAAGGTGTTATATACAGAGTGGACACTTTTAAATCTAATTGCAAGCGGACAGGAACCAGGTTCAAATTGTCCAAACTTTGACGTATTAACAATCTCCTCTCTCACTTCTTTAAAATTTCAACGAAATAATTTCTCGGTGGAAAACTGGCGTTTGTGCACAAATCAATTTTATTTATTCGAAAATTAATATGAGAGGCTCTCTTAACTTCATCCCCTTATCCACGCCAAATTGTTTGAAATTGGTCTCAATCATTATTGCATCGTTTATGCACGCTTGTGCACAACTCGAAATTTGAAATATTGACATAGCCTCATCTAACGTTAATTGACACCAAACTGCTCACAATTGAGGAGTTCCATGCAATAAGGGCGATAGTCCGAAATATGCAATTCGAGAAAAAACAATGTTGAAAATTTAAGTAGTGTTTATTGTACATAAAACAACATAATATGCAGTGTTTTATTTCCGTTATTGGTAAATAACATGTTAATCAAGATAGTATACGTTTTTAACATTGTACATAGCTTCTTATTTAAATGTATTTGTTAAGAAAGCAACTGGTGTTATACATCCTTTTTGCATCAAACCACTAGCATCAAAACTTTTCTCTAAAATTAAAAGTTAATTAATTAGATATTAATAAACGGCTGCTGTTTAGTAACTCTTAGAAAGAAAAAGTAATATATTATGAGAATATATAAGACGAAAACTACTTGTAACGCTTGTCAGTGCCCTGTGTTTTTAGTCACCCTCACTGTCATGCGGAACATAATCACTTTCCGAATTTTCTTTCATTGTTTTTCAGAACAATCTCGGACAAAACATGCTCATATCATGCTTTAACAGGATCTCGCAAAAAAACGACAGAGACTTCTAACATAAGATAATTAGGAGGCTCTTACTCTTGATTATGTTACTGGTGTCAATAATAGCACTCTATTTTCAGCATATGGTTTCTCGATAATTTGAAATGGCTTATACAATGACATTTAGCTACTTGATGCTACATCCGTACCGTTAGTAGACCACTGCACTCTTATATATGATTGAAGTTTGAACAGAAATTTTACTCTTAAATTTTGGGTATAGATAGGCCATGAAATGATTCTTAAAGTCTCTCAAAACTGCATTTCCATCACTGAATTTCAATAGATCTCTTATATTCTTTAATACTATTTCTTCTCTTCTTCCTTTTCTGCCTTTCATTTCCAGATTCACTACTTAAGTCATTTAGGCAAAATTAGTACGGTACGCAACTACAGTGTGGTGTTGGGATGGAACTGAACAGTTTTTCACGAGGTAAATGCAGTGTTATTGTTTTCACGCTACTCTGGCTGATATTCCTCTGAATTCAAAGAGTTGTCTGACCTCTAGAATTGAGTTGAAATTTTTACAGGAGGTAAAACCAGCATGATAAAAATATTTATGCCTTTGATGCAAAAAGGGCATAATCTTGCTTACCCCCATATTAAATTAAGCTCCTCAATTGTTAGTGGATTCTTTGCGCACTTTGTTTACGCAAAATTTCCGCTTATGTACCAACGAAAATGTGAGATATAGACATATCTAGTTTGGGAGCCAGCCTCTCCCCAACAATTGCAAATGTTATCAACATTGTCTCAACCATTAGTTTATCGTTTCTGGACGCAAAAGGTTCATTTCTGCATAAACGGAAGTGTGAGATATGCCGTATCTAGTTTAGCAAAGAGCCAACTCGTCGTTTTAGCACATTTGTGGACTCAAAACCCTTCGTTTGTGTACGAAAGAGAATGTAAAATTTTCACATTTCTCAATTTGGATACCAGCTATCCAGAGCCTACCGATTGACACCAAACTGGTCTCGGTTACGTTTTGGGCTTTAGAGTCTAGCCTAGAAAAATTGATACAATTGGTGCTAAACTTGCAGTATCCATTGCTCTCCGGCTTAGGATTAAAAACCAAGAAACAAACTTTATATTTAGACATACAAAGAACAGGGACAGGAGTTTCTATAAAATTTGTCGTAATGGAATAAAAGGTTAGAACTTACTCTCCATGTAGCTGTGAAAAACTTATTTAATTTTTCAATTTTTCTTTTCCTATTACCCATCGTCCTCTCTCTCTCTCTCTCTCTCTATGTAATGCCAAAGTTGGGCACTTAAGGGCAGCCTAGTGTAGGTAGGATGACTAGAACCAACTTATAGGGCCAGTAGTTCTAAAATTAAATGTAATAATAATTATTAAAAGTGGGGTGAGATGGCAGAAATTGGGAAATGGAAAAAGATCGAGTAGAGGTCAATCATCAAGTATCTACAAATAAAAGGAATGTCGGCGTCTGAGATCCACCGGGATATGCTGAATACCGTAGATGAATCCCCCTCTACATATGCCACCATCAAAAGATAGGTGCAAAACCCCAAACGTGGTAGGGAGAGTGTTGAAAATGAGCCGAGATCTGGGAGACCATCAGTTGAAACCACCACTGGAAACATTGGCCTGGTACTTGAAATGATCATGGAAGATCACCGGTTGTCAACGCTAAGGATAGCAAACAGGCTGGGCATATCACAAGACAAAGCAGATTATAATCTGAAGAATGAGCTTGGTTTATCTTTCTGCTCGATTGGTCCCACGTCTTCTCACTCCGAACAAAAACGCACTCAGTATCTCCTATCTGTGGACAATTTGAAACGTGATGTGGACGATCTTCTCTGTCGATTCACCACTATGGACGAGTGTTGGGTACACCACTAAAACCCAGAAACAAAACAGCAATCCAAACCATTCAAACACCATTCCTTCCCTACCCCAAAGAAGGCAAAGGTAATCCCCTCCACTGGCAAAGTGATGGCCTCTGCTTTTTTGATAATCACGGTCTGATAATCATTGATTACCTACAAAGGGTCACACCATCACAGAACAGTACTATAGTGACCTTTTGAAAAAACTTCGAGTGCAAATTTAGGAAAAAAGGCCACAAATGAAGTTCAGGGGCGCTTTCTACCATCACGAAAGTGTTCCCGGCTACACATCAGCAGTTGCCAGGGCTACTATTTACAAATGCGGCTTTGAACTAGTTTCTCATCCACTCTATTCTCCAGATCTGGCCCCTCAAACTTCCCCTTGTTCCCCAATCTAAAATCAGCTCTATCAGGACGACGTTTTGAAGCGATAATGACGTAATGACATCAATGGAGGAGTCTCTATAGGCACAATCTAAGGTACTTTTTTCTACTGGGATCGGAGCACTGCAGCACCGTTAGAGCAAATATGCTACTGTCCAAGGGGATTATGTTGAAAAATAAAGGCATTACCAAATCTGTACTTCTAATATTTCCCTCAAGGCTCAAAACTTTTGAGGCACCCCTCGTAAGACGGCATACCAAAATTGCTGATTCTAGAACATCTCTGCCATGGAATGAATAATGTAGCTTCTCTGTAGCAAGAAACACCCACCCAATCGAACCGAAATTTAGTATAAAGATGCACACTAAGAGGTGCAGGTCTGAAAAGAAGCTAATTGATATAGGTTAAGTGGACCATTAATTAGTCGCAAGAATATATAACTCGTACATAGGTGATGTCACTTACATGGTACATTCGTGTCCCCTCGGGATTCGTGTAAAATTGATTCAAATGCAAAATTCCCCGCGGCCTAATTTGTATTGTACTAATTTAGCGGCCGATATCGATAGTTGCACTTTGATGGGAGTCCATATATCCGGCAATCAATAACACATTACTACAAAGCTCGGACACAAAATCGCTTTAGTTTGTTTAGATGTAACTGGACATGAATGTGGGCATATGCAAAACAAATTCAATCAAGTACTGCTTCTCTGATGCCATGTTATCCACCAGGGCGCCGTCTTGGATCCGCCAGATTGGATTCAACTTTCCTTTCTTCGAATGAGAATAAGTGCAAATTATGCACCAGATTCATGTACAATTTTCTCAGATGTTCATTTGTGTAGTGTGTTTTACCATAGCTTGTACCGTTTGCAAGATATTGCATGTTAAATATCAGGCATTTCACGAATATTGAACCAAATAGAAAGTTGTGCAGGGCCTCGCGGGTATTTCTAATATTTTACATGATTTAATATCTTATTTAATGATAATAAATTTAAAAAATAATATAAATATGGTTTATGCTGGTTTCACGTCAACCTGGTATCAATGCAATAACTGAGGGTGCGGCCATACAATCCTAACCCACTTTGCAACTAAATTAGCGAAAAAGAAACATATCTCGAGATAGTGAATGTTGCTTTGTCTTTATCCCGAAGCCTTAACTAGATCTTATTAGCTACGACCAATATTCTTATTTTCCCCGAAATTGTTTTTGAAAGAGAAAACGTCTATACGTATCTATGTTTAAATGCACTTTCGTTAACCACAGTGTACCTTCACAGAGTTACAATCCTGGCTGAGATGATTTTCTTATACCGTCCTTTAAAGCAATATTTATAACAGATCGGCATATTAACAAAAATGTGGTCTTGATTGGAGATATCTCTATAGGCGTATTGCATTATTTGTTAGCTTACAAAATAATAACTGTAAATATATTCCCAGTATTTCAGCATAAATGATTGATTCACAATAACGTACTTTTTTCTCTCGCATATATGGTCTTCATTGGAAACATATTTTCATGTAAGTTCTTGAAAATTAGTCACAAATTTTTATCATCATAACATACATCATGAATTTTTATTTTATTGCCGAATTCTTTCCAATTTTTTTTCTGGTTTATCAACTTTGTGTCTCAATTGTCCCTCATTATGCTAACAAACTGCGCATAAGCTAGTTGTAAATGTTCTAGTGAAAACGTTTGCCGTGAGAAAGAAGAAGAATCTCAGTCTATACAGGACACCAAATCCGTGATTATTGTTTGTTTCGATTTGATTCCATTACGTGGTTATCAAAATCTTTAACTTCATTCATTGAATGAAATACATCATTAATAGTATGTGGTTTACATTCAGTAATTTTTCATAAATTCTCCACCATATTGAAGAAATCAGAGAGGTTGACACACGCTGCTTTACTCATTGTCTATATGTCTTCATTTGCTCTACCATCATCACAGGAACTAATCTTCGTCTCATTTTTCGTTACAGCTGCGTCTAGACAAGTGTAAAACAATGGAAACGGCATTCCTCTGTTTGGAATCTTTCTAACCTTAAAAATTATTGCTGTCTTATTTTATAGTATCCAATGAAACAGTCCTTAAAGTCATATCACACACTAATGTTTGCTATTGTCTTCAGTACAGTATTAAAAGGAAATGCATTTTTGTTCGAATTATCAACTATTTGGAGTTAACCCACAAACGCCCAGGACCAGTTTTATTCGTTAGCAACTGCCTTGAACAATACCGTGTTACATCGAAAACCTGAGAAGAAAACTAAACGAAATTCGTACAACAAGAGAACGGGTAGTGTGCCAGAAGTGAAACAACGGGGGTTTGGCTAACTGAATGATATAGCCCATGTAACGTAGTGAAAAATGAAGTGGGTCACTGGTGGCAGAAGACTCCTCAGCATGTATATTTCAGCTCTTCAATTCATGATTTACAATCTTACAAATATACAATGAATTCGGATGATGAAAAATCCCCTGATGATCTAAATAGTGTCTGCGGCTTATAAGTCATTTCGTAAATATCAGAAATCCACTTTTAGTGCACATGCATATGTCGTTCAATTTGTTGTAGGCTCAGTGCTGTGTACGTTACATCTAACATCAATAGCTAAATCTAATATTATGCCCTTAGGTCAACGTATATATATCTAAAAAAAAAAAAGCTTTTATTCTACCAATGATTTATACCAAAATTAACTGCGTGTCCTGAAAATACTATAACACTAAGGATAGATAAATCAAACGACGATGATGTGCAAAACTAGTTAATCTTTTCCAGTTCTAAACAATGAACAACATAGAATACAAAGTGTTCTTAACTATTTTCAAATATATAGGATTGCTACCCGCTCTAAAATATAACCAGCCGATTCCCCAATATTTACCTAAATTTCAAATCTCTTGTAAACATAAATAATAAACACATGGCCTTTAATAGGAACCAACCAAATTGAGAAATAATTAACCAGAAGTAAATATAACCTTTTTTATTGTTTAAGTATTTAGTTAAAAGTATATTATTTTCTCATAAAATTTATCATTCCCTTGATGATAATTATAAAATATTGAGTAGTAATTAAAGTATAATAATGACGGCGAAATGCATGCGATAAATAATTAAATCATATAAATAAAAATATTATAAATATAAGTGGAGAGTGGTTATTCAATTTACTAATAACTACATAATTTCGTGTTTCTATTTTATTTCTAATAAATAATGAAATTCGAGTTTTGTTCAGAAAGAAACTGAACTTTTGTAATAGTGCCTCGACCATTCAAGACGGCGCAGCTCGACTACTAAGGACGCCTAGGGCAGAGTTAGACAAGAAACTACTGTTTACTGTGTTTCGCTCTGACCATTAGTTGCCAAGGTAAAGCCCCTGAAGTGAACAGGTGCTCAAGCTGTTCAGGGATTAGTGATGAAGTAAACATAAAAAAGCTTGAAGAAGAACGTCTGTGTATGAAAGTTTGCTACAAACTGTGCAAACCTTTTACAGAGACATTTTATTTGCTTAGCCAAGCATAAGGAGAGGATTGTATGAGTCGAACGCTGTACTATGAATGGTTTAGGCGTTTTTAACAAGACAAAATATGGGTCGGCCCAACGGGTGATAATCATGTGAGGAGAGTTCGTGCTCTGACTGGTGCGAATCGTCATTAACTGTTCGAGAAGTTGGTCACGAAGTGGGCATGAACGTAGGATCATGCTATCAAATTTTATTTTAAAATTTCAGGTGCATAGTTTAGTGCAAAATTCGTTCTGCGTGTGTTGACTAAAATCAAAAAGACACGAGTGCAGAAATCAGCCAACAAGTGCTAATGAAAATGAGGACTTTTCTAAGACCGTCATAACAAGCTATGAGAAACATTTATGGCTACGATGTTGACAGAAGGTGCACTCGTTGCAGTTGGTGGAAAAACGTTCTCATTTACCAAAAAAGCACATATGTATCGGTCAAAGATCGAGGTGATGTTGGTTGTGTTTTTCAATGGGAAAACATTTTATATCAGGACGTTGAACACTCCACATCAAAAAATGCGACAGCTAACGCCTTGCAAGTATGCCACCCAATATACACCTCCTTATCTTATAATCATTTTAGGTAAAGAGACCCCCTCTCTATCCCCCTTTCTTCTCTCCTATAGTAAAATTAGCTAACAGCATGAGCTCAAATCTTATTTCAAACTTCACAAGTATTAGTTTCGATAAAATGAAATAACAAAATCGACACGAAACAAGATTCATAGGTTGATGCAGGGAGAAACTGAAACACACACAATGGAAAATTGAAACCAATGTATGTCTATTACACAGAAATTCATAAATGAGGCAGAGAGAAGAAGGAGAGAAGGAAAGAAGAAAAAGGAGAACAGATAAAATTGTGGAATTCAAACGTAGTAAGAAAAGAACCTAACATTATTAAATTCCGTTTCCAGAAATCCAACAGTTATATTGAAATAATTTTTGTTTTTACATATTTTTTAAGAACTATTCGAATATACAGAGGATGTTTTAAACATTCATTATGACACTTTCATAATGGATAACATACTCAATTTCAAGTAGAACTGTAGATCTCTGAGACACATCTGGGATAATATCAAAAGTTTAACACACATGCTTTGTTTCCGCGTGGTTCGATTGCAAATTCCTTAGTGTTCATTGGACGTACTGTTCCAAACTACATTCTAATATACCCTGTAGGTAGCGTTGGTCATATGCTCCATTTCAGACTGCTAATGCAAACTGAACAAACCAGCAAAAAATCGAAACAAAAAGAAAACAGAAAGAAAGAAAGAAAGAGAAAATTGAAAAGTTTAATTTAATGCTAAATTACTATCAGAAATACCCTATGTTAAGTGTACAAACTGTATCCTAACGAAAAGTTACAAATGTTGGAAAGAAGAACTTTATGCTCTTCATAGATGCAGCATCTTTCAAATTTCAACGTAAGAAAAACACATTGAATAATAGGATAGGAACAAATTTTGTGTCGAACTAGTACAAATAAAATTTTGTTTTCAAATAACCAAAGAACTATGATTTTCTAGTCTTTTCCGAAGATTTATATGTTCCATACATCAGGCATTGATTTCATCTCTTCCGAATATAACTTAATTTGCACAGATAGTATGAACGCGTTCAAGAGTTATTACGTTTTATTCATTTTTATATATCAACCCTCCTCCCCTTCACCTAACCCTAAGATTTACCGCTAAAATGAAATGATAAAAAGCTTCCCAGAACCGAACCTTATCGTGTTGAAAATTTGATCGAGATCGGTCAGGTTCTTTAAAAGATTAGAAGCCGCAAGCACAGTTACTTTCAATATTATAATAAAGGTCATAATATTATTATTAATAATAATAATAATAATAATAATATAATTATTATTATTATTATTATTATTATTATTATTATTATTATTATTATTATTATTATTATTATTATTATTTGCGTACTTTGAACTTGCATGACGAAATTACTGCAAAATATATTTTATTTGTTTATTTTTTCCTCGATTGTATGTTTTTCCTTTATCAGTGGACATTAATTTCTCTCTAGGCCGTCGAATAAATTAATTTCGATATGCACTTTGGTGCAAATAACGTTACAGGAAGAAGCCGGGTCGTTCCACGATCAGGGCTAAAGTAAGTAATATTTGGCTTGTAATTTCAGATGACATGATAGTGTGGGAGTAACGTAATGACCTTATGAATAATAGAGCGATCGAACGTAGGTTTTAATCCTGTTCACATCAAAGTTAAACTTTTTACAAACTGATTGTGACTAATCGACTTATCCTACTGGACAAGCAATACATAAGAATGTGTTAGCAAGCACCTGTACCATGATTGAGACGATTTACGAATACTGGTTGGGAAAGGGTAAGGGAGTTACCAGAACATTGCAAAGACATCACTGAACTGCAGGATACACTTTTCCTGTTATCGGTATCAGAAGGAAACACTACACCAGTTGTTAAACAAAGTTGTAGACCAATCGGTGGTGTAGTGGTAACGTGCCACACTTCCAAATGGAAAATCTAGGTTCGATTCCCCATCAGGTAGTATGAATTTTTCGCATAAAATAATGGCTGCAGAAATTTATCTTCTGATGTTGAACTTACAAGGCATCACTGGCGATAAAATTCAAATAAACAGTGTGTGCGTTCTATATCATACATTGTAATGATATGTAGGCCCTTCTTTCTTTTTCTGCCTTGAAGTTTCCCTGCCCTGTTTTTGCATCTTTCACTTCTCCCCCCATCTCTCTCACGCACTTCTTTTTCCAAAGTTAAAACTGAGCAAGTGCCCGATATACCTGGTATGGAGAATCTAATTAACTGTTAACTTCGGCGTCGTGTTTTTCGTGCTCTGGGGATAACATTTCCAGTTATGGTCATCTCTGACAGAAATGCTGTTTAAACGCAAGGGAATAAATAAAATATATTTTCAATCCTCAGGATTACCGAGTCACAGTCGAATTACCAGGTCACTATTTGAATCCTCGACTCAGTGTTGGTCTATAACCTAACCACCATCATGCGACTGGCACGGTAATCCGTTTGAGCTCTTAACGTCTTCATACTATCTGTGCAAATTACGTTATATCCGGAAGGTATGAAATCAATGCTAAATGTTCGTAACAGGTAATTCTTCGGAAAAGACTAGAAAATGAGATCTCTTTGGTTATTTGAAAACAAAATTATATTTACATTAGATACAAAATTTGTTCCCATCCTATTTATATAATTCACTGTGTTTTTCTTTTTCAGGTAGAAATTTTAAACATGATACATCTATGAGGGACATAAAGTTCTTCTTTCCAACATTTGTAACTTTTCGTTATAATACAGTTTGAACTTTCAATATAGGGCATTTCTGATAGTAATTTAGCAGTAAAATAGAACTTTTCAATTTTCTCTTTCTTTCTTTCTCTTTTCTTTCGTTTCGTTTTTTTTTTTTTTGCTGCTTTGCTCAGTTTGCATTAGTAGTCTGAAATGGATGATATGACCAACGCCATCTACTGGGTATATTAGAATGTATAATGAAAGTAGAATGTAGAATTGGTATGTAGAATGAATTTTGGAACAGTACGTCCAATGAACACTAACGAATTTGCAATAGAACCCCGTGGGGGGAAAAAAACATGTATGTTAAATTTTGAAATTATCCGAAATGTGTCTCGGAGATCTACAGTTCTACTTGAAATTGAGTATGCTATCTATTGTGAAAGTGACATAATGCATGTTTAAGACATCCTCTATATATTCGAATAGTTCTAAAAAAATATGTAAAAACAAAAAATATTTCTATATTACCGTTGGATTTCTGGAAACGGAAATTTATAATGTTAGATTTATTTTTTATTACGTTTGAATTCCACAATTTTATATGTTCTCCCTTTTCTTTTTCTTCTTCTATCCTTTTCTCTCTCTCTGTCTCATTTATGAATCTCTGTGTCATAGACATCCATTGGTTTCAATTTTCCATTGTGTGTGTTTCAATTTCTCCCTACATCAACCTATGAATCTTGTTTCGTGTCGGTTTTGTTATTTCATTTTATCGAAACTAATACTTGTGAAGTTTGAAATAAGAATTGCGCTCATGTTGTTAGCTAATTTTACTATAGGAGAGAAGAAAGGAGGAGAGAGAGGGGGTCTCCTTACCTGAAATGATTATGGGATAAGAAGGTGTATATTGGGTCACAAGTTTTTGATGCGGAGTTTACAACGATGTCTGATGGTAAACAAGGAAATCTGCCAGGGAATTTTAGCGCGTTTGGGGAATGATCTGTACATGTAGGGTCCTGAGTTGTGGGAACATCAGACTTGAATGTTGAATCATGACAGTGAGCCAGCTGAGGTGTAGCTTCTTGTCAGTAGTAATCTAACAAAACTCACCCTCTCCGTTGTGCCCTTGACCCAGCCCTAGACGACTTTATCCTATTTCAGAAACTTGAAACCATGTGAAAGGGGCGTCGTTTCCAAACCACAGAAGGTATTCAGGCCAATCTGACAAAAGACTCTGTGACATCCCAGGAATTGCATTTCAGAAGGCTTTTCAAAAATGGAGGAAACGTTTCGAATTGTGTTTTTTCAGTGGAATGGAACAGTTCGAGGGGGACAGTGCCTAAAATGTACAATTAAGAATAAATATTTTATAGCAGAAGATTGGTTTCTTTTTAAACACACTTCATATGGAATGTAAGTGAATACTACTTCATGTCATAAACTAGTTTTTATCCTTCTGTACAGTTTATTGAATATTACATTTACATTTAATTCACAGGGATACCTAAACAAGAACAACTGGTTCCGTTAATTATTGGTGGAACGCGAACACCAGTTAGAATATTTAATGGTGACTTGTCATTCACGTACCAAACCATCATGGATAATGATGGATTCATTGAAATATATATATCAAGGACTGAGGATTTTATTACCTCCGATATGTATCTTATTGTTCTCAGGAATGGTAAACTCAACTGTCAATGGACGAACTACCTTAACGAAAGTTTCATAGCTGAGTGTACGAAGAGTACCAAAGGTTTTGACGCATTGTTACACAATGGAAAGATAAGAAAATGCAGAAAACTTAAGAGCGCTACAGTAAGTAATTATCAAGCTTTTGCTAACATATCAAATGCATCATTTGACAACTTTACTTAGAAGTAAAATTAACTGATTTCCCATGCAGAATTAGCTTATATATATATATATATATATATATATATATATATATATATATATATATATATTTTACTTATTTATAACGTGACACAATGACCAGCTATTCGAGCGCAATTTTATATAGAAACAAGTGAGTATTCTTTTACATTTAAATGTATTAATTCAAGGTCCACGTAAGTTGAAATCTTATTTATATATATTTGTATTTAATTTTCATTCCACTTTTAAAATAATAGTTTAAAATTGTTGTGTGTGTTTAAAAAATGTCTAACTAATAATATTATGCACTACACGTAGCTATAACCCATTAAATTGGAAACTACATTTTTTTAACTTTTAGATTCAAAAATGTAAGTACAAATTGCAGCGCGACATTATAGTCATTTTAAGCGTGTTACAGGGCAACTACATATTACAGGAAGAACAAAACAACTCACTTTCAGTTCTAGTAAGTATTAGCAGAAATATGATTTACAAGGAGAGAAAAATGTAGCTTCCAGCGCACAGTAGAGCGAAGGCACCAAATTCTGGTCAAAAAGTAGGAATACGCAATATGAAGCAGAAAATTGTAATAAACCCAATTAGTTCGGTGTGTGAGGTGCCTACAATAATGTATTCATTATGTAGAAGAAGTATTTGGACATAAAATACATTTACAAGCAAACAACAAAAAAAGTTTTTGGGTAGGGTGCACCAAGATACACTATATGGGCATGACTGAAAGTGTAAAAGAAGATCCGTGAACAGAAATGTTTATATTACTTCGACATTATTTCATATACAGAATATTACATCACAAAAGGAAATATTTCTTATATTCGTGCTTAAATTATATAACAGGTTATATGATTAGCATAAACTCACGCGTGGGTAATTTTCTTTGATTTGGCAATTTACGCTTTGCTTACATTCTTGAACATGAAAGGGAAAAGTGTATTTACTCAATTTACAACTCAAGAATAATAAAAGTCGTAAAAGTTCATGCTTCTCAAAATTATTTCAAACTTGTGGAGGATTCGTTATGTCAATCAAAATTCAATTAATTAAACTTACCTGATCACAAATTCTTGATATGAATATATTTAGTTGAGTTCAGTTTGAGTTTAACTTCCCTTTCAACAGCGAGGTTATATAAGAAATGGCCTAATGCTTAACGTAGAATCTGAACTACATGAACTACGGAATCGGGAATCGAACCCGGGCTTCCTACTCCAAAGGCGCGCAGGCTAAAATGTCGAGTACCAGTATTTATATATATTGATGACGATATACTAGAGACATTTATGAAGGTTATTACAATCATGGGTTAAACATCTATAACAAATAAGTGGTGTTATAAGTCTCTCGAAGTAAATAAAGGTACAGGGCAATATTACTATCAAAAGGAAGACGGATCTCACAGCAACGAAAACAGGCTGGCAGAATTTAGAAAAACTATAAAAGTGTATGTAATGTCACAATTTAGTAGGGTAAGAGCATATGGAACTTATGCTCACTATTGATATCTGCAAATATGGGCACCATATGTGTCAAAAGAGGTTGGCAAGGACAATTTAATAGATTCGATTATTTTTATCAACGAACATAAAGTTAATGATGCGTGTAAGTGGGGAAAGGAGGATGTAGTCGTTTTTCCCATAAAACTATCACAGAATTTGGACACTCTTTGTTATAGCAGCTAAAATGACGAAACATGAAATACTCACTACTTCATTATTACTTAGAACTGTATGTAAATAAAAATACATACTTTCAAATACCATAATTTAGTATTCAAGCGATAGCTAGTAAAATGGCCATATCATTAATTCGAACGATTGCATACTTCCATTATGGTGTATTTATGGAGTGAATTGTGACTGATGTTGGCTACGTGAATGTAGTGGAATGATTTAAATAACCATAAGGAAGCAAACCGTGGTGTTACTTCATATTTTATTAATTTAGACGTTTATAAACTAACAACTAACAAACTCAATATGGAAGTAAAACGTCGCTTAAATCAACGAGTGCATAGCAAAGCTAGTGATTGTATGTATTTTCTCAATACTGTGTCATATTGAATATCGAGATCAACTTTGCCAAGGTCAAGGACCTTTAGGTGAAAATTTGAAACAATAAGAGGGGATATATAGATGTTAAAATTTGCCATGTGAATCTATTGTTTGATCTTCCGTTTATGGCGCCAACAGGGATATCCAACCGGCAGAACTAGTTCTATATATTATTTATATTTTGAGATATAATTAACTGGGCAAAAGCGATATAGGGCTAGCGTTTCTATTTGTTGGCAAAAAGTTTGAGTTAATATTCTATTTAAGAATTTGTTTCTAATTCTTATCTAATCTAATATATTTAAGAATATGAAATATGTTTAAAATGTAGAACGTTCAGTTTGCAAACATTATTCTAGACGAGAAATTCATGTGCGTAGTTTCTAAAGTCATAATTATTAGGTGCACAAATTTATTCACTTTACGGAGATTTTAATGCAATTATTCGTTCATATCATATCGTTTAGCAGATACTACCTGGCTTTCTTTCTACATTTTCATATCCTTCTTTGTTTTCAAGTTATTTATTATTTTTTGAAAAAGTGAGGATAGGCCTAGATGAGAGCCTTAAGTTGGGACACAATTACTACATTCAAAGCTATTACTACTGCTACTACTATAATTACTAGTACCAATAATAATGGAAATAATAGGTTTAATCTTGATTACTCTCCTTTGTTTTAATACTTAGTAACTTATGTGAATACACATACATAAACTCAGCATACAATCTTCCATTTTAAGACTCCAGCTCATTGGAATGCACAAACACAACAAACTGTGGTTATTATCCACGACTCTAGAGGTATGAGAGTACATTGGTCTAACAAGAAAGTCATGCATATGGAACTTCCTGGTCTGTCAACTAACCCACAACTATATTATGCTATCGGAGTGTATCGAGACACAATAAGACCCCTGTCGAGTTCTAAAGGTAAGATCTGTTTTGCTAATGATAAAAAATATACTACCGCTATTGATAATTTAGTGCAATAGATTTCAGAGTTAAAATTATTCAATAAGTTGTTCAAATAATATATTAGTTCTTCAGGTCATCATTCATCGTTAGTTATAACAAATTTTCTTCTTTCAATAATATTAACATTCATACTGTAAAAATTTAATACATAAGTATTATCCACTTTTACTTGGTTTTTCGAAATGTCTAACTGTTGTAAACAATCCGTGTCATACGCATAATGATGAAGTACAATACGAAGTTGAAACACAAATAACATTAGTTTTGTTATAAAACTTACAGAAAAGACAATGAGCATATCTGTGTTTGTTATTTTCGTTCTCTACACCATAATGTTTATTTCAGTGAAAGCAACCAATTTACCATTGATTAAAAATCACGTCGTTATAAATAACCTAAGGGTTAGCTTCACATTCTTAGAGATAGAAAATGATTAAGTAAGTGAATTGCTATACCTTAATGAAAGTGGCAGCCGTATTTTATACGGACGTAATTGTTCCGTCGGTATAAAATACATATTTTAATCATTTGCCAATTTAAAAATTCAATGGAACATATTTACGATATATCATCAATAATCTATCTAAACAAGGCATCAAAGTAATCCTTACAAATTAAAACTTTGATCGAAAACACATTATAGAATATAAAATGTTAATATATATATATATATATATATATATATATATATATATATATATATATATATATATATATATCAAAACCTGGTTTTATTCGTAATATTTAACTTGGGAAAACTTTAAAAATTATAAATATTTCAACTTCACGAGTACAAGTCAGAATGACCTCACCTTAACGACGTTATGTTGCAATATGTAATAAATTAAAATAATCCTAAATATTCTCAAAAGTTTAAGTATCTAGATGATTCTACAACAGTGAATATAACGCTCAGTGAGAAGATGCAATCATCTGAATGGGAATTTTAGATCCAAGTAGTAAGTGACAATGCTTAAACTGGTATCTGCTGAAGCGTATCCGAGTCAGGATTATGTAAATGGCTGGCCAGAGATGGAAGACTAGTCGATTGTATACCCAGGACTGTACTCTCGCGAAGATAGGCATAAGACGCGTAGTTTGTATTCACATAGAGTACAGTAGTAATGTTACTGAAAAAATAGCTAATCAAATAGGTAGGTGACGGAAGGTGTGACGATGCTTCAGCAGTGAAGAGAGTACCGAATATTTAACCATATATTAATTTTTAACTAATGCAAGTTAGATTATGAAATAATTTAAAATAATAACAATAAGACACTTGTAGTGAGAAAGTAAGCAACGAAAATGGCGAGCGTACGTAAGATCACGAATATTTAGTGTATATGACCAAATCTAAGACCAAGAAATAGGGAAAGTCAAAACAATGTAAAACATGTAACAGTAAGATACAGCTGAGGATCAAGAAATACATTTCTTTTTCGGTGTAAGTACACACATTCAATCCTTTTGGTTATAAAACCAACGATACGTATCGTTTGGTCAGCAGCAATATTACTTAAATGTTTAAACTCTCGGATTACAGCCAGAAGATTTTCAGAGTGGGAATAAATAAAAAGATTACCGGCGTTGGCTATAAAAAAGAACCTGGACAAGATACATGAAGTGTTTGACGATAACAATATAAAGAGCTTCACTGTGAAAAAAATCCTTGAAGGAAATCATTTCCATGAGAGAACTCAATGATATATGAATCTATGCACACCTCCAGATAATGCTCACTAACAATTATTTTAATTATTTCACAGTGTCGCTACAAAGACCCAACTCATGAATTACAAATATCCTCTAAGTTTTTTGTCAGGCTTATCCATACAAACACACACACGCACAAACGCATCTCTCTCTCTCTCTTTCAATCTCTCTCTCTCTCTCTCTCTCTCTCTCTCTCTATATATATATATATATATATATATATATATATATATATATATATATATAAATCAGGTATGGAAATAACCAACCCACCACTCCATTGGTGCGGGCGACTAATATCATATTGAAGCTAACTAAATTATTTCTATTTTTGGATGTGGGCTAGTAGTTTTCTTCCTAGGCTAGTAAAATTTTGGTGCTTGTTTGCATCCCTAATATAAATATCCATAGATACAGATATGGATAGATAGATAGATAGATATAAATAAAGTTATGACACGATATACCGAACATTTAAGGGCATTCGTATGAATATTTAATCAATAATTTCTATAAGTGAGGAACGGGCACCTGTATGAGCGATAAAATTTTAAACGCCTTATGCAGAGAATTTTGACGTATGATTAGCGTCATACTAATGGCCTGACTACTACAGGAACCCCATGTTAGTCAAACTCTTTAGTATGACTATAATCACGCGTCAAAATGACTCTGCATACGGCCCTAAGAGTTCTATTTATGGCTTGAAACCAGCCTATTCTGACAATTACAATTACCAGTGTTAAAGTTCGAGGCACATTTAAACAGCAAAATTGTATTACTTCCTGTACCGAACGCGTTGTGCTATATATCGATCAATGAGATTTTAATTATCGAGCAGGATGTTTTATATAGTGAACAGTAGGGTGAGCCGAATTTTCTTTTTCTCATTTCGATTGGCCGGTTTGCGGAAAATATGCCGTGTGTTAGTGGTGGTCTTCATATAAAATTTATATATTTTTTTGCTCAACCCCTTCCTTTGCATCATGGGACTTGAACATTTTTTTTTATATATGTGGCTATGCAACCCGCCCAACACCGAAAAGAAAATTGTACTGCATAGCTATAAACTTTGACTCATTTTCACACTAAAGCATTCTGAGGCTGTGGAAGAGAAAGGTGAGATGCGATATTGATCCTATGAGGTAAAGATGGTATTTAATTACACGAAAAGCTGTATTTGTATGTCTCAATTCATGTTCTTCGCATATAGCGTGAAAAACAATGTTGTCAACCTCATATTAGAGCTTTTCACGTATATCGTGAACAAGCAAATTTTAATCAAGTAATCTGATATCGAATAATCTTGAACTTTGCTGTGCAATAATATAAAATATGTATTTACCTACAACATTGTACACGTCAATAATAATATTAAAAAATTGTTTTATAAGAGGTAGGAAACATTGCAATTTTTTACAAGTCCAGTAACGATCAGCAACACCTTTCGGACATTTGCCAAGCCGTTTCAGAAGGTTTGTGTCCGTCGTACTTTTAGAAGAAAAACCCTGGACCAATTTTCATGTCTAGTTCCTCGTACCTCCGTCTCTGATTATATTTTAGTACCGGAAATTCCCAAGAAGCACTTCGTTGGCTACCACACTATGTCAGCAAAGTATATGCACGAGTTTGGTTTGAAATAAAGGGAAACCGAATTCTCTCACTAACGGGTTGCTATTCGCACAATGTGCATCCATTCTTCCTGAGGAATTAAGAAGAATAGTGTGTAATGTGTTTAGTTCCAATGTTTACTTTGTCCATCCGGAAAACTTGTTGGCAATGATCACCTACAGGAGCCAGGATATCCGAGTTTTAGGGTGGAGAAGAATCAAAATGTGTCGTCAGAGAAACAGATCAAGTCTACGTAAATTTGTTGCCCCGGAAGTAAACTTAGACGCAAGTCGATATCATGAAATGATCGATTGGTTCTCAACGGACGTCTGGTTACTGAGCCACCAGTAATAAGAGAACTTCCTTCAAGAAAGAGAGAAGAAAATATTAGAGTGGTGGTTACAGCTTCTGAAGAAATTAGATGTTTTCCGTGCCGTACGCAAGCAGTGGACAGGATGATAAAGTACTTTCAAAAACGTCAGCATCAGTATGTAGAGCAGATCGAAGAGATAGCGTTATCAGGGTAAAATTAGATTCTAGAAAAAATGAAAATGTTTGACTCCAAGCAGGACAATCGAATGTAAATGGTCCAGAAGAGGAAGCAAATAGGGCGGCGCAACTCACTTTGCATCTACCTACTCGTGGTGAGCTGAGGGGGAGTTTCAGAGTGAATGTGCCGAAACGAGCTAAGACCTGCAAGAGAGAGTTTGTCAACAATATTTCTTGATCTACTGTATATTTATAAAGTGTTTTGAAAATATTAATACAATTTCTTCGTCTGACTGATTATGATTTTTAACACTTATGAATAATATTGCATCTCACTTTTCTCTTGTGTTTTATTTTCAGCCTCAGTATTCTTCCGTTTGAGAAAGAACTAAATGTTATAGCTGTGCAGCATAATTAAATTTGCTGTGTCATGCGGGTTCCATAGCCACAGATATAAAAATATTCAAGTTCCATGAGGCAAAGGAAGAGGTTGACCAAAAGAATCCAAATTTTCTGTGTGGACTACCACTAACACGAAGCAAATTTTCCACACCAAGCCAATGGAAAAAAGAAATAGATGTACAACCAAGGATGTCATAAATAGAGGATCTGCCCATATGTATATTCATCCTATTAAATCGGTGAAGCCAAAAAGCAACCGAGCATCGGCACGTCTGGTGGCTCCTCTCGTTTCTGCCATCGTCTGATTGGCTACTATCGTTTCCGCCATGATTGTTGGCTCAAAACATTGCGATCCTAGTGGGCGGAGTGGGCAGAGTAGCGGTGGCGAAACTGTGACGTATGGCTTCAAGATTTTGTTGTAAGGGCAGATACTCTATTTTGTAAGATCTTGTGTGCAGCACAATTTTCTTCGTAGTGTCGTGCGGGTTACATGGCCGCAGCTATGATAATATTCAAGTCCCAGGAGGCAAAGGAAGGGGTTGAGACACAAAAAAATACAAATTTTGTGTATAGACTACCACTAACGCGAGGCAACTTTTCCGCAACCCGGCCAATCGAAATTTAATAAAGTAGCCCACCTAAGTGAACAGCAAGGTTTAAATATCGAACAGAATATTTCACATTTAAGTTCAATTTAATGCTTAAATGGATATAGTAACATTATAAACATATTACAATAATCTGTAAATAGTATAAGCAGATAGCAGCATAAAAATATCAATCTATAAATAGCAGATAGAAATAGGTATATTAAAATGTTCTAAGCTACAAAATCTGTTTCATATTGCCACTCATCAGCACAGAGAGGAGCACGTTATACGTTAGTCCTTTTTCTTTCCTTTCTTCCTTCAGTTCTTCCCGGTATTCTTCGAAAGATATTGGATACGTTTCCTTTAACCTAAATTGATAACGTTTCGACGGAACTTCAGGAAGTTTGAAAAACTCTTTGAAAGAATCATCACTACTACTTGAAGAAGGCGAGCATGCAAATTCCGAAGTGATTTCATCTTGATGCAGCAAAATTGTCTTGTGAATTTTTACCCCACTTTTCGAAATGCCGGGCCCTGGAAACTCCTTCTTGGGTGAAGGTGCGTTCAATTATAAACGTTCATTATTCCTTGTCAATTTACGATTGTCACTGTCATTCTCTTCGTTTTCCTTAGCTGAGCTTGAAATACTTGTTTCGTTTTCATCAGCCAATTTAGTTTCATGTGTCGCACTGTACCCGGTTTTAACACTTTTCCGATAAGCATACAATTCTTGGTCACCACTACTCTGTTCCACTTCATCACATGTTAGTGTGTCATGGAACAGATTAGTACATGGCAGTAGTTCTTCCATATTATCAAGTATGAACTTCAGTTTCTGATGAGAAGTAGGGAACAATTGTTAAAAAGATGAAGGGGTACTCTGGTCACTCTCTTGCTGTGGGTATCCCTCTGGGGTTTTCAGAATATCCCCAAACACACTCGCTGTAGTCCACAGCATGATTCAATGGATAAAAACCACACGTACGAAATGTGCTTTTCACAGTTTCTTGTTTGACGGCATCATCCCAAACTTTCTTCAACATTGGTGCAATATTTACTTTCGTTACCGATGGTCCAAGAGTTGGAATTTTCTCGTTCTGATAAGCATTCTCACATGGTCGTTCCAAGTGTGAAAATACTCCTATGCTGCGTGCTGGTTGCAGAAGATGAGTGACGTTGGGGAAATGACAATTCATAATCGTGACAATATTCACTGCCATGAAGTGATAAATGACTCTTGTGGACATCAAGGAAGAGAATAAGAGGAAGTATGATTTTGTCACTCTAACCAAGGCCTAAACTGTTGAAGGTAACTAAAATATGCTTTAGCACTCATCCAGCCTGTTTCTGTTTGGCCATAGATCCATGGCTCAAGTATATTACTCTTGGTAATTTGGTGAAGTCGTATGTTGCTGCAGACGATTACGGTTCGGGCACAACGCCCGTCAGCACAGAATTTGCTGCGTACTGTTATCTTTCCTTTTCTTTAGATGTTGCTGTAATTTGAAGCTGTTCTCATCCCACACCAAGATACTTTCCTGAAACCCTGCAGAACAGGAAGTTTGTTTCATCTTTGTTGAAGGTTCTTGTTGAGTGTACCAAAATTACACTTAATCTCTAAGATTCAAGATAGCTGGAAAGTTCAGAAATGCGGCGGCTTATTCTCTCTTCCGAAACTGTAGCCCCTGCTCTTGCTAATAGTTTCACCCTTCTTCTGGCTGATACTATCTGACACTATCCTAGCATCTGCCTGGTGTGAAAAGGAGAAGCCGGGGAAAGTTCATTCAGGATCTCTGGTCTAAAAGGAAAAAAAATTACCTAGGTATACACGGCTCCAAACGTGAATTCCCATCTGCATTTCTGCCTTTCCTGCAATAGTAGACAACCCCCAAAAGGGTCGTTGGGGTGGCTGAGAATTAGAAAGGCGTTGGTCCAAACTTCAGTTTTGTTACAAATACGACAGTGTGACAAACTGCAATTAAAAGAATAAAATAAATTGTTAAGAATAACGATTTTATTATCGTGATAGCAATGGATTACATAAAAATTTACAAAATGATCTAACTTAAGCAGATCAAGAAGATAAATGATAAGAAATAGATATCAGAGGAAAGCAGTTCCTTTCCTTTTTCAAAAAAATATCTCGCAAGAAAAATAAATGTTACATACTGTAAATGTTTAATATAAAAGCTTAAAAACACAGAAATAAACATCCATACGAAACAGAAAAAAAAAAACAAACACACACTAAATGACACCAGTGGCGTAGCAGACCTGCGGGTCTCCCATGCAAGGCAAAGATATGGGGCCCTAGCTGTAAATTCAATTGTTAAAATAATGATAATAATAACTTGTTTCCTTTTCAAAATTTCTGACTGTGCCTAAGAGCATGTCTGCATATAGCGATCATGTGTGCACGTTTTGCGCTTCCAAGGCCCAGAAGGTATGGAAATTTCCGAGAGAGAAACAAAAGAAATTTCGTACGATAAATTCTAGGATAGAAGTTCGAAATACTTGCCTTTTAACAGATGCTATTTTGTTTCATTGTTTTAGGATCAGAAAAATTCTGGTGCGTAAGAAATTAGAGTATATAATATTGCAAATATGCAAGTGGATTTACATTGCAGTTTGTGGTAATAAAGAAATTGTCGTTAGAAGATATTGTTGTAAAAATTAAGTTTTATTTCTTCGTCCATCGCAAATCTTAGGGACCCCTTACACATCACCCCTTCCTCCTCGAATATCAACATGGTAAATATAGGATGTTTATGTAACAATGTTGATAAATTTGCGATATCGAATGTTGATGTATTTTAATATTGATATCGACGATTTCGATATATCGACGTATCTCACAGGCCCACAACCTAGACATGCAGCTTGAAATATGCTGAAATCAACAATCAAAATCTATGTTCTTCCATTTCCGTGTCCAAGTTTGAGGGGCAAGCGGTGAACATAAAAAATAATGTAAAAAAAGAAATGTTAAAATAAAAGTAGTTATACTTTCCATCATTAGGTCCTTGATTCTATCCCATCTCCCGCCAAGTGAACTTTGTGATGGACAAACACCGTGTGCTTAAATTTTCTCGAGGTTCTCCCGTTTCCTCCCACTTTCTTCATTTCTCCGTTTCATTAATTTCTCTTCATCACCATCTCATTTAACGTAGAAATCAAAGATTTGATGTAGGATTATACTCTATAATAGTTCACAACTAGGCACATCGGAACAAGATTCCTGTGATATATAAGTAGAAGTTCTAAAAAAAATCATAAATCAGTGTCCTTATTTCTATCAGTACTTTTGGTACACACTCAGAACTACAAGGGTACGAGAACTAGAAATTAGAGATTGCATTCCTTTGTTCTCTAAGACTAAAAGACTTTTGCATTTTGCTGAGATTGTCATGTACTAAATATAAGTTTCCTCTGGCGGGCTAATTCTGGCCACCGGGGTTCCGAGGTAATCGGTAACCGATACTGTAAAGTTTGTCGACTCTCAAATCTCAGTTTGTTTGAATTAGTTGTATATGCTTACATTTTACATATCATTTATCAGAAAAACACTTCTTTCTGGTTGTCTTTTTCATGGAGAATTACTGAACTTATTCATTTACAATTATTAAAATGAATAATTATTTTTTTAACATAAAAGATCACTACAGTTTAGTAGAATGCAGTAGCAGTTACATCAAAATAAGAAAGGAATGAATATATTGTTTATTTGTAGAGACTGCAAGCTGAATTTTAGTCATAAGTGTTTACACTCCAATACTCTTGTGTGGCAGAATTTGAAGACATGTGCTTCATGTGATTGCCGATCCTGCTTCCTAAGAATAGGCATAGGCAAGTTTGAGCGAGTTTTATATGGAACTTGACTTCATTCGCAACATTGTCTCGAATTGTAGTCGAGTTCACTCAAAATGAAGCAAATTCTGTGTGTAGTTATACATTTTCTGGAAAGAAGGCATGAGGACGTCAGGCACAATAATACGAAGGATCATAGAGAATTTTATTGTCCCCTGTACTGCAATTATATCGATAATAATAATAATAACAATAATAAGGATGCTCGAAATGTTCATTAAGTCACTTTCAAAATGAATACCAAACTTGGTAGTCAAGTAAAATACTTAACTTACAGTAGAACTGTAGATCCCTGAGGCACGTCTAGGATAATGTGAAAAGTTTAACACATATATTGTTTACGTACGATTCGGTTGTGTTCATTATATATACTGATCCAAAATACATTCTAATAAACCCAGTAGGTAGTGTATGTCATACCTTCCATTACAGACTACTAATGTAAACTTGAAAAAGAGAAAGAATCGAAACGAAATAAAGAAAAATGAATCAGTTATATTTTGCTGCTAAATTTCTGCCAGAAACACTCTCTATTAAAAGTCCAAATTTCATCATAATGAAAAGTTACAAATGTTCAAACGGAAACTGTCCTATTCCTTATATCTGTGTATGTGATGAGTTTTATTATTTTACTTTGACTATGCATTTTAGAGGAGGGGAGGGGAGGAGCTTCATCTCTCTGTAATCACCCAAACAATATCGATGAAATTTTCATCATAGATGAAGTTTAGACCTGAGGTGGTTTTGTCATTTCACTTTGACTGTGCAATTTTGGGGAGCGGGACGATGATTTATGCATAATCAGAAATGATCGATGTTAGTGTCAATTCTATAGTTTTCTCGGGTCGCAGAGACTCAAAGTGGCTCTACTGATGCTAATTAAATCAAAATTCAGCACCGCAACTTGAGGAGGGACAGGAAGAAGATACACAAAAATGATCGAAAATGACGAATATTAGTGTCAAATCCATACGTTTCGGGTTGATTAGATGACCAGTGACACTTCCGATGTAATCGCTCACAACATGGAGAGAGGTAGGAGAGGTATATAAAATCATTGAAAATGACTTATATTAATGCCAAATTCATAGCTTTTGGGACCTTGGGATTAACAGTGACAATTCTGATACCAAATTCAGACTTGCAAGTTTGGGGAGGAGAATATATATCACCAATATCAGTGTCGAATAAATAGCTTGTGGGATTGCTGTGGAGAAACGTGACATTTTTGGTGTCCTTTATATCTAAATTCAACCACGCCAAGTGTTGGAGAGGAGGGGAGAGAAATATAAACATCATAGAAAATAACCAATATCAGAGAGCCCTTTAATAGTAGTAAAGATTGACTGACTAACGAAGATATTACTATTCTTTTTAATTTAACCCAGCGAATAAGACCTCAATATTACATTCTTTTCCATTATAAATAACCATACTAAAGTTGATGGGAAAAAGGAAAATAAATTGGTTTGGACCCTGTGTAAGAATGAATTGCCTTATAAGAGTTACTTTGGAAGAATTAGTGTCTGGAAGAAAAAGAGTGGGAAAAGGTGTCACCTCCTAGACAATATTAATACCGAAACTTCGGGTGCCTTCGGATGTCATGGTTATTTAAAGTTATACTAGAGACTGTTTATATGAACATGAGGAAAGACAATACGACGCATAATTACTATGCTGGTGCAGAGCGGAGCTCGTTAACTTTAGAACATCATTATGAATACAGAGTACCAACAGAAAGGACAATTATTACGAGACATAGTTCCAGTTACTAATGCACGAATTACTAATTAAGACACTTACTTGGCCTGTACTTTGTCATTAACCTTTTGCTATTATTATCCACTTTCACTCAGATAGTGATTTATTATATACAAATTAAATGACTTCTAACTATTCCACTAATACGAAATACGCAGCCAAGACTTCTTTGTATCGCCGGACTAACTAGCCTTTCAAGCATTGTTTATGATTCTACAGACATAGATGACTTCCACCGATGAAAGGAACCCTATTTCAACTAGCAAATTTGAGTAAATGATATTATCTTACATTGTCCGTTAATTCGAAGACTTATAGACAAAGGAAACTCTATGCTTTTTTGCAATGCATGGCTGTATATCCGTACACATCCAAATTATTTTTATTATGTTAACGTGCTTGAAACATTGGAAATAGTCTTTATAACTAAAACAAACTTTAGCCTAATTGTAACTGTCCAAGTAGGCCACATCAAAGTTACTATCAGAACGGGCTAGGTCGAAATTTGAAAAGACTACATAATACAGAGATGAGATAATTAGTCGCCATACTTTCCAGTATGTGTTGGAAGTATGCTTTCGGTCCGGTTTACCTTTCTACTTTTCTGATTGACCAGTTCAAAGCAACTACTTGTAAACGAAAGAAATTACCTAAATACTATTAATTCGTAGACAATATATACAAAATAACTATTATCATTTATAGGTGCTAATATGCTATTCTTTATGTACTAAAGAAAATGAAATATTACTATAAAAGACAATTACATATTTCAAAGTTACTTCGTTCATCAGCTATGTTACATATAACCTGATTCTAAATGTTTATGCAATGCACGAGATTGTCTAGAATAACCCAAGACAGTTATGCACTTCAAATATATATTATTATCTTTCAACTTATATCCCGTTCGCCACATTAAAATAGTATACATTCAGATTACACAAGATGGTTCTTCGTTACATCTATATTCTTTTAGTTACCATAGCAACGACATTAAATATATAAACAAATCGTCATAGCAATGACTACAAGAAAAATCTCAATATAATAAAATAAAAATTTGAATTATTTCTTATTGTCATTTCTTCTTCTTCTTCTTCTTCTTGAATTATGACTCCCGAAGGATGGGACTTCTTTACATTGATCATAATTAAAGAAAAAATCCTGGACCGTTATACATTTCGCATACAATATTTACTTTAGCTTTTGAATAACCCTCGTATATAGAAAAACTTCAATTCATAAAATAACATATCATTTTCATTTTATCTCAATATCATTTTTATATTTATCGCATAATCAATTTAATTTAAGTCTATAAAATTACCGATGATAAGAAGATATTCAAAATGTGGTACCCTTTTTGGTTATTTTAGGTCCTAAGTAGATTATTTAATTCGATGCTATTTATACTTGTTAACAGGAAAGTTTATATAAGTCGGGATACAATATAATATGTTCATTTATTCGGGCATATGTAATATAAATTTGATACACAATATTTGTATTTAATGCATAGCTATGATTGTATAGAATTCAGACCAAGAAAGAATACAATGAAATCAAAACAATATTCAAAGTGAAACTAAACAAAAACCAATTAATATCACAAAAAGAACAATCAAATAATAAAGAATTGCTTACGCTAATGATTAATTTGAAACTTTGATATTATCGATATTAATCTTAGATAAGTTTTCTGAAGGGACTAGCTTTTCAACTAATTGCATCCATTTATTTTTGGTATGCTTTGAGGGACGCCATAACCTCATGTTAAGTTATTTTATCAAGAGATTCGATTAGGATTGAATAGCACAATCTTGATTACAGTCCGGTATGTTATTTACCTCACCAGAGTAGATTCATATACAAAAGTAAACAGTCATGAATATTCATGAGTGAGGACTTTTCTGACATGGTAGCAGTTCCTAATGCACGTTTGAAAAAATGGATACACCCTTTTCCGCATACTAATGACACATAATGTATGAAAGTGCGGCCGGAGGTAACATGACATATAATAAATGGTTTCCGGTTAAAAGAAATGTTAATTGGACAAGCAGAATACAGAAAAGACCTTTCGGAAATAAAATATGCAGATCACACACGTAGAACAAGGTAATTCATTAATATGCAGCACATGTAACGCGACAGCTGCTGCTGGAGAATATTCTAGAAATTTGGATCCTTGGAATGGGATATCACGTGATGGACGAAGCATATTAAATAGCCAGTGTTTTTTTTTTTTAGTGAAAAGGAGTTATAGATTGGTTGTAAAGCATGGATTCAATGAAACCGTTGGATCTTAGTACAAGAGGTGAAAGTGATCTCGCAGAATCATCATTTTTGGCGGGGACAGAGGTTTTATCCCAACCGGTGGTGAGCCCGCAACCTCCGCCACTGGAAACAGAAGTTACTCCGTCTAAAGTGGATGTATTACTGGGAACAGAAGTTTCATCCCAACCGGTGGTGAGCCCGCAACCTCCGCCACTGGAAACAGAAGTTACTCCGTCTAAAGTGGATGTATTACCGGGAACAGAAATTTCATCCCAACCGGTGGTGAGCCCGCAATCTCCGCCACTGGAAACAGAAGTTTTCCCGTTACTTGATGTTGATCATGAAATAGAAGAATATCCCCCTACACCTTCACCAACAGTGAGTAATTCCCCGGTGGAGAATTGGGAGTTGGAAGAATTTTTGAATTTGCCATGTGCGTGTACTGTGGAACGTACGTCATTGGATTGTATAAAAGACTGTATAATATACTGGAAACCAGACGATATATGTATTTGTTTTGCTTGCGGGTTCGGAGACGGCAGTCAATGGACACCCGATTGTTTGGTGTTGGATACGGAATCTCTTGAACGGAAAGCTATAGATGCTGTAACGAAATTTGAAGTTCTTGAAGAATAATTATCAATTTACAGAAAAAAGCATGGACAGCCTCTTGCGATGATATGGAATTTCATTGAACGTTTCCGAGATCTTGTGTGGGACTTTGAATATAGACCCATTTTATTAAAAAAATTACTAGAAAAAGATTATGGGAAATACGTGGACATATGGTAAATTGTGTATTGTTTGATTTTCTTTTATTAGTAATCATGTATTGTGATAGTGAGAATTGTGGACAAAACATTAGTGAAAGTTGTGTGTTAGAAACTATAACTGTATACTTACGCTCAAATGGAATAAGTGGTATGCAGCATAATCCTGGAACTTTTCTTGAAAAGCACTTGTTGAATGATAAGACTTTAGTAGAACTCTTTGAAATTTTTCATGAACGGCATCGTGAAATTTCAATCACAAACTTTATGTTAAAAACTGGTGAATGTTTAAAAAATACTGAATTTATTGGACAACTTATTCCAGTTGTCATGGAACGTTCGTGTGAAATTTCAGTTTGCCATAAAATGTATATTGTAGACATACAGGGATTTAAGATTTCCCCGAATGAATTTGTGATACGTGAATTTTGTTTTACTGCGTGTGATGATACATTAAATTTTCATTGTTTAGTGAAAGTACCATGTGAATTTAACGATTTACCAATAGGTTGCCAAAAACAAATCGATTGGTTTACAAACCACTTGCATGGCTTGTCATGGTCTAGTAAGACTGGCTATCTCGTATCACATATTCGGAATATTATGTATGATTTTTGTGCATCAGATGCAACTTTCCTTTGTAAAGGTGGGGAAAAATCCATTTGGATAAAGAAAATCTTTGCGTTAGCAAACGTTGTGAATCTGGAAAGAAAAGGTTGTCCACCATTAGCAGAATTACAAGGTACCGTTTGTAATGAAATTTGTTCATTTCATAAGCAAGTAGAATCAAAATCGGCATGTGCATATCGAAATGCACAACAATTGAATTATTGGTGGAAAAATGAGCGATCCACAACCCTTACTAAAGGCATAGCAAGTTTAATGTTTTCATTGTAATCTTAAAACTATTGTAAGGATGATATATTTTATGGAGAAATAAAAATATAAAAGTTTAAAAAAATTGGTATTTATTTATTTCTAAAAATCTACAAACATCTACTTTTTTTTCTTTTTCATTATGTTTTCTACATGTTTTTTGACAAGCTTATCATTATTTTTTAATTTTTTATGATTAAACATTGCAATACATTTGCCAAATGAAACACCACGTATCATATAATACAGAAAATATAATACAAAATATCCACACATGATAGAATGATTATCTTGAACTTGTACAGTATTTACAAAATAGAGTTTACAATTCCTTTGTAGGAACTGTTGAATTAGTTTAGGCACACCCTGTGCCAGAGAATCAAAATAGTATCCATGTTTATTGTTATTGATATAGATCGCTACCCAATGGCTACCAGGTAAATCAGACTTGTCCAAATTAATAATCAGTCCTACAGGGTGTTGAACAAGTATAGGTAAACGATCAATGTGATAAATTCCAGTCACATTTGCACCGGTAATACAGTCCTTTAGTAACACTTGTAATAATTGATCATTATACATGTTTATTAGTCTATTTCATCCTTACTTTCCTCCTCTTGTTTTATTTTTGATGGAACATACGTTGCACTATTTGGATTTACGTATAAAACATAACCATAGACTTTTAAGTATTCGGCATATAATAAAGCTTCACGCACACAACACTTAAATTGTCCAAATCTATGTTTTAAATAAGCACAAGAGTAAACATGAAATCCCAAGGAAGACGCTTTTGGGCACTGTAAATCTTCTAAATTCACAACAGTCCGTTCCAATAGTTGCTGCAGATAATCCTGACGTGTTTTACCATAAGTATACAAGGTACAGGTATTAGCACAATATTGTTTCAATATAGTAGGTAACAATGAGTAATCTACATCGCCATTCTACCAGTCAATACCATAATCATGTTGTACTAGATGTTTATTCGAAAGTATGAGCGGCACACGTAATTCATGTAATGGATATGGTGGTTTAAAAATCCAGCTTTGTACAAAGGGGATATCAGGATTTACAATTGCAAGTTCCTTAATAATAATATGATTAACATTATCGTTGAACGCGGAGAAGTGAACAATAACCCTCAAATGACGAAATTTTACATTGTATGATCAGTATATACATTCCTGTCTTTATCGATTTGAATGAGAGAGTCAAATTGAGCGTACACAATACATGTAATGGAATTTTGTAAAGGTTGAGAAAATGATAATTTTTTATTCACAGGAGAATCACGTATGACATCCCACGTAGAATCATCTAATGTTCCTGTTGGAGATAGAATGAACGGGTACAAAGTGTATCCATGTCGAAATTCTTCACGGGAAATTGTATGTGAATGATCTTGATAATATATACCGGTACCGGAAAACAGAGTGGAATATGTTTGAACATATAATCCATTTTCAAAATTAGGAGTGAGGGGTGTCGGTGGAAATGATTTTGAACCAACTTGTAATTGCAGCTTGTTAACGTTAAAATGTTGAAATTCAAAAGGATTTACATGTGGTTGACCATTAAATGCAGCGTTTGATACAAAACCTATAACAACACCTTTTGGTACTTTACCCAAAAATAAATTATCGAGATTATATGAACTTACTTCTGCGGGAATGGTATAGGTACGAGTTTCAACACGAGTAAGAGGTATGCTGGCCGGAATGTGTTCCATGCCAGCATTGATTTGCATAGCTAAGTCGGCAGCAATATCTAGACGCCGCACATGAAGTGTTACGTCTTCAAGTTTGACTTTATATGCTGTATTTTCAGCAGACATTAAACAAAACGTATCTTTTGTACGATGTAATTTTACACGTAAGCTTACTTTATTAGGAAGCATACATCCCACACCGGCAATATCAGCATGGATACGGCCATACATATCGAATGATGCACTATTTCTAACATACTGGGCACGATTTGTAAATCCAGTATTTGCATTACCTAATACACTAAATTGGTTTGCAGTATCTTTATACCATAATCCCCCAGTTAAATGGGTTCGAGCGGCATCACTACCATAATTTAATAATGTTTCGATATAAGCACGGTACGGATATGAACCAGAGGATGAACTAATTAATTTATCGTTTAATAAAACATCAACTTGACTAAATAACGAATGAAGAAAATTATTTACAGGTGCAACAATATCCGCCGCAACTAAATTTGTATTATCGTTTTTTGTAATTTTACATTTTACATAGAGATACAAGTATGCAGTGTGAATAAAATCACCAGTTTCACCAGGTACAACAAATTCAATTGGTCCTTCTGACGATAAAGTAGAAACCGGACGATATTCAACAGTGGAAGATGACTCAATGGCAGTTTGAGTCATTGGAATAGTAAACAAATCAAGTTCACTTGTACAACATTCAGGACTACTTCCACTGAGTAAAGCCATGATTAACTAAATATATCACCTGAATATTTTCGATTACGTTTGACCGGAGGACCGAATTGTACAATAGCAGGAGCCTTACGTTTTCGTGGACGTCTACCGGTTAACAACTGACTAAGTTTATTTGCAGATTTAGTTTTTAATGTTTCTCCAGCTTCTTCTACGCGAGCACGAGCGGATTCTTTAAATGGACGGTCTTCTAGTACATCACCTGCAACTTGTATTCCTGTTTGTAACGCTTGCCGGCCTACAGCTTTGGCACCTTGTTTTAATAAAGGCAATGCAAAACGAAATAAACCTTTAAAGAAACTACCAATCCCATGACCCCGTTGATAAACTGGACCTGAAAAGAAGGGAAGGCCACGTCCCCGCTGATAATACGTATGTTGCTTTTTCATTTTCCAGGAGAACGTTTAAAATGAAGTGTCACTGTCAATGCCCCAGAACGAAATGGTAAATTTCGTCCTGCGTGATCCTTTAGTAGTATTTCAACACTGTTAAAGCAAAATTTAGAGAGTGGTATATAGTGAATATCTTGATATCGTAACGTTTGAACTTTTCCATAAGTCATATTGTCAACAGTTGCAATACGTAGTAAGGGAGCTTGCGTATCTCCCACCAATTGTTAATCAATAAGATCAGTATACACAAAAATTTGAAAAGGATATCCAATATCTAAGTATGGTTGTTTAAATCCCTGTCTTTGAATAATGAGATCATTTTTTTCATGAAAACCTAGTTGTATAGCCAAAGTAGGTGAAAGTGTTATAAATTCAACGTTTGGTTCAGAAGTAACATGAATAATATTGGAAGCGTTAAATCGTATAAATTCTGAAACTTTATTTAATTCTTCCAGTATGTGTTCAATGTTTGCATAATATCCAGGAGTAATTTTACTTTTCATAATTTCATGACCTTCTGATTTGTACCAAACGATATTTTCATCTTCGGTGACATTATGACACGTTAAAGGAATATGTATTTCACTTAATCCGACACACCAATCCGTATCTGTTAAACGTACAGTATTTTTCAAATTATTAATGAAATGAGTTGGACTATTTTTAGGATAAACGTCTGTACTTGCATTTGAAACCAGTGTAATGTAGAAGCTGTCTTCAATGCTTTCAGAAATCATTTTCGTTTAAAGTGAAGTGTCAAGTTCGAAGTTCCAAAACGAAATGGTAAGTTTATACCGAGTTCATCTTTTAAGTTTACTTCTATCGTATCAAAATATTTCTTTTCATCTTTCACGTACTGCGGGTTATGAAATAAAATATTTTTGATTCGTCCATACCGCTCGTAGAATATACTAATTTTACGAAGTAAAGGTCCAATTTCTTCTTGTTGTTTTACAATATCCACACATACGTTAACTTCTGTTGGAATATTATAATCAAGGTTACAGGGATATTTTCCCTGAGGAGCCAGAAATTGTTCCCTATGTTGATCTTTTATATACACCACTGAATTATAAAAATTTGAATTTTCATTCATAAAACCGAGTATATGTTGTAAACCTTTTGTTATGTCTAGAATACACCGATCACGTGACCGGAAGGAATGTTGAATATACACTTGATTCTTAAAATAATTATATTTTATTATACGTACTTTCTCGGGAATTAGATTTAAGATGGTTTTAATGGATGCATAATATCCCTCCGTTACTTTAACAGGATATCGAATATATTCACCATCAATAAATGTATCGATTGTAATTTGTTCACCCGGACCAACATTATAAAAACTCCACGGTATATTAATTTGTGTTAAGCCCACAACCCACTCTCCGTCCGTTAAATCTATGGCCCTTGCAAGTTTTACTCGAAATGAGGATGTTGTATTATCAAAAAGTGTACTACTTGCATTGGAAGGTATCGTCACGTAAAAACCGTGTTTCAATGACGAATTCATTATGCAGACTGAATACTAGATACTCGAATCCACGAATTCATACTTTCTGGGTAGCCTAACCATTTTACGAAAACCCACCCCTTCTTACTTTGAAGAACTTTTTCAATTAAATAGGTCTTGTTTGAGCTTAGAAATATTTTTTGTAATTCTTCAGCATAAAATATTCCTTTAATTTCATCACCATTCCAGTCTTTTAATTTATAAGTTACAGGATTTGATTTTATACATTTATCAACGAGAAATATTTCTCGAGACCAATTTGGCAAATATCCTTTTTCAAGCTTATGCTTATATTTAGTAATACGAACATAATCTCCTGCTTGAAATTTACAAGTTAATTTCTTCTTATGTACAGTCTTTCCGTACAGCGTATTCCACACTTGATTGATATTTGAATCATTTACTTCTGCGGGTGCCATTTTAATAGTTGAATGATAACTATGATTATAATTGTGTACAATTTGATCCAACACATCAATGTACCGATACGTATTTTCTGCAGTAAAATAACGATATATTTTACTTTTAATGGTACGAATTACTCTTTCCACTAACGCACATTTCATTTCCGAATGTACACTATAATGATTAATCCCAAAATCTTTAAACACTTTCTTTACATGGCGATTATAAAATTCTGACCCTAAATCAGTTTGAACGTGAACCAGTAATGGCACTTGGTTTAAAATTGAAGTTATTGCATTAGCCATTTCAGGCCCTTGCTTTGTTTTCACAGGAATGCAATACAAGTACCGTGAAAAAATGTCAATTGCACATAAAATATAGCGATATCCGTCATTATACTTTGCAATATTTTGCATGTCCGCCAAATCGCATTGTAATGTTTCATTAGGACCACTAACATAATATTGTTTCCGTGGAAATGTTTTTCGTATTGGAGCGTGCATTGTATATGCATCTTGTGATGCTAACCATTTTTTAATTTTCTCTCGGGATAATTTTGTTTTACGTTCTAATGTACTAACACTGGATAAAGATGCGGGATCTGAATACTTGTAATAGATTTTTGATAATTTTGTCATTTCTTATTTTACATTTTATATTCTTTCCAATACCGAAATACGTTAGCTGCAATTGCGGGAGATACTGCAGTCGAAGAAGAATGCCGTTTTCGAATTTTACTGCCAGTCACTTTTGGGGTTGTAAAAGCAGGTGAAGGCGGTCCTGGTGTACGTGAACTAATAAATTCCCGAGGAACATTAATATCATCCAATAACGTTTTAAATGACTGTAATCCTACTGGTTGTGTTGAATATTTCCGTGTACGAACGACATCATTTACTAAATCGATAATATTGGAACCGGGAATGATATTTCCATCGATAGCTACTGTACCTGTTTGATCCCACGAGATTTTCTGTGAATTAATGAGTTGTTTAAGTAATAAATCCGTTTTCCTTCGAAGTGTTTTTGGTGCCGATTGTAATATGTCGGGTACAAGAGTTAAAATTCCACTATCTGTACGACTACTTGCATTTTCTGAGTCAACAATGGGTAGGGCAATAGGATTTTCCGGTGTGGGACCCGATTTATAATGTAAATATTGAGGTAATTTTTGCTGATACAATTTCCATTTTTGTTCTCTACTCAAATCTGTACGATGTAAGATTTCGCTCATATCTTTATCTAGTCTTGATTGATGTGCTTCATGCGTCTTTAAATTAGATTGTATTCTATGAAGTGCATTTTCTGGAACTAATAGCATTTTACGTAATTCCGACATGTTATCTTCCAAAAATTGTTGAGGCTAAGGCACCAATGAGTGGCCCGAGAATTAATAAAAGTAATGCACCACCTTTCTGTAGTAATAATTTCTTTTTCTTTTTAAGAGAAAGTTTTGAGGAGAGACCACGTAAGATCTTCTTATGTCTACGGAGCCTTTGCTTCTGAATTAATGATATGGGGATATTTCCTTTTATAGTATTTTTTGCTACTTGTGATATGGTACGAATCAAATCACCCGGTGCGTTTTGAAGAATAACTTTCCGATCGGATGGCTTGCATTTCGCAAGCGTGCAGAGCGTATTGTAATGATGTTTTACCTTCAACATCTTGATGCTAACTAAACATAAAACGGTGTGGCCGCATTTTTAACACTACTGTACACATGCATTATCTCTCCGGGAAATATATTTGTTCTCAATCGTAGGGCATCATGTGTTTGTTGTGTAAGATCAAACAATAAATAGGTGTGTGGTTTTTGTGTAATTTCCTCAAAGACATTTACGAGTTGTTTGTTTTCACGAGGCATAATTTGTCTTGCTAAATATTCAATTTGTAACTTATCACGTGGATTCTTAAATACCACTATATAATGTGCACTTAAACTAATATCTCGAGCATGCCGGTTTTTTGGAAATAAATTTTGAACAATAAATATTACGGTTAATTTCTTGTGGTGAGCGTACTTGGTAAATAATTTGGCCACATCGTCATTTGTTTCTGACATTAAATCATCTAATATGAGTAATGAATTTTCACTTATATCAAAAGTATTTATATCGGGGATTCCTTCCAGAAAACGTATTTTTGCATCAACGTCCAAGTTTGGTATAACTGCGGCATAACACCATACAATTTCTTTAAAGGAAACATTAAACATATCATTTCTTTCTTTGATTAATCGTTTCACAAAGTGAGTTTTACCAGCACGGGAAGGACCAGCTATGAGAATAGTGCACGGATGTTTAAAACGTAACATCTTCGTTGCAAATGACACAATGTGATAGAAACTCTGCTTTTTATTCCCAAAAAACGAGTCTCTGGCCAATCATTTATGAGATCTATAGCCATACGGAACAGTAACACTTCTTGGTACGTCAGTCACAATGTCAGCGTCTATTCGTCTGCGTTTACTGGTCACCATTCGATGTGTCTTTAGTTCTCTTCGAGAAAAGATGCGCAAATCTGGTTTCCGAACAATTTTGGATGTCATTTCGATTACAGTTGCCTCCCGATTCCCCATCACTAAATCATAAAAACTATCAAAATTAATTTTATCATTTGTTCTGTGATTTAATGTTATTCCACATATTTTGTAGACATATTTCATTTCCCCACTAGCATTGCGTAAAGCGTAGGCGTAATTCTTTGCACCTAATGCTATTACTTTACGTATTTCCCAACCTTCGGGAACTTCATTTGTTAATCCACCCAAATACGAACTTAATTTTAATGGGAGTTGCTCATCTTTTCTTTGTATAAACATGATACTGTCCGTATCGCAATAGATTACATTCTGTTCTCCAACACTTGTTAGTAGATCATACAGCCACAGTCGTGCCCATGATGTTATAAATGCTGCCAGCACAACATTTGAAAATGCTAATGGGATATTTTCACTCTCAAGTCTTTATATTGAACAATTAAATGAGTTTCACCAACTGGTGTTACAGCTTGAATTTCATATTTAGGATCTGTTAAAATTTTCAAAAAATCCTCTGCTGTATCAACCATTGTGCACTGTGAAAGGTCTGTTCTTTGTCCCCATTTCCCATAGAGCGAATACAAAAACAGTTTCGCTGTACTGCGCAGGCCTGGATTATATTCTATGTTCTCATAATTTAACTGTATTCCCTCATGCCTGAAATATTCTTGAATGTACTTTTCCTGCTCTTCTTTTGTACTGCATTCTGCAGGAAAGCCTGAAGCTTCTTGTTTCATTTGTAAAAAAGATTTTACATATGACCCAAATAATCCTTCACAAACATCTTTTTCCGGGACTAATAAATCAAACTCCCATATTTCACGAATTTCAATTAGCTCATACCCATTGTCTAATGCTTTGTGCAGTTCGGGGGTACAGAACGTACCGGTAATGATATGTTCAAGATCTATGTGCGTACATTCATCATCATTTTGTTCATCCATGCACGATTTACACAATCCAAAGATTAATCTTCCTCCCGTAACATAAGGAAGGATTGGAAAATATAAATCGGAGGGTGGAAGAACACTGCATTTTACAAGTCCATGAATGTTTCGCACATTGGGGAAATTGGGGCCATTGTGTACTTTAGGTACATTCACAGGCATGCCTCGTTTACACATTGTTGCGGGATAAAGCGAAGTGACATCTACGTAAACTACGTATTCGTCCTCTGCACAGTCTACATATAACTTAAAATTTTCTGTTCTACCTCCTTGATAGGCAGATTTCGGAATGAGAGGATCACGAATATGTTTGCACCGTTGTTCGTGGATCTTCTGTATACGTTTATCACGTTTTACCATTGCATCCCATTCACATTCCCAAATTTCTATTAAATTATAACCTAATTTTTTCAAATAGTTGCGGCAGTGCACTGTTTGTTCGCATCTCTTTTCAAAAGTGTTGTACGCACCATTTTCTTTGCATAAAATGCTATTTCTATTATCTTTATAACAGCTTTTACAGGAATGCCAGTAACATCCCATGAACTGATATATAGTGTTTGTTTTAGCGTCAAAACCATCAACTTTATATCTCCAACGCATTATTCGAAGTAACAATAGATCTCTTTGTTACATGTTCCATATACTTCAACCATTTTAATGCTTTAATACTCTGTTGTTGAGTAAGTTGGAACCCGTTTGGAGGAATAACTGGAATTGTGTTTTCAATGAGGTGATGACACCGGTACGTCAACATTGCCAGACTAGCGATCGTCGTGCTGGAAATAAAACATTGAATACCATTTGTTTTCTCTTCAATCATGGAGGTAAATTTAATTACTGCCTCCGCCAATATACGCACATCGTTCCGGCAGTACTCCATCAATTCTTTCTGAAAATCAAAAATATCACCATTCCGTACTCGCTCTTCATGCCACAGCATAAGTTCTGCCCGGTCTGCCGTACTACGTGAGTCTGGGTCATAATAATGCAATGCCGGCCATTCTCCAACATAATTTTGATGTTCCTCTGTATTAAAGAGGTATGGAAAATCTCCTTTTTTCAATTCAACATTCAATCCTAAGGTTTTCGGTACTTTGGATAATTTTACACCAAGATAAAGAAAAGTGTCCCGAAAATAAAAACGATTACTAATACTAATTTGAAATATCTTTTGACCGTGCATAAGAACATGTGGAGTTATTTTTTGTTTCTCAATAAGTGTGCGAACACAAAATAGGCCATCATATCGCGAATTATTGTGAGCAAGTGCCAGAATGATCTGATACTCTGGCCTTTCCATAAGCACATGTTCAATAAACGCCTCCATGGTTGTGAAAGAAAACATACGGTTCCCGGATATTTTATCTCCGCACTTGAAACACAAACTATCTACTCCAGTATTTATGCAGTGGAAACATACATTCAAACAACAACATAAATTTACGGCATGCTCCCGTTCACCTTTCTCATTTGGTGCTAATAGCATGGTTTCCACATCAAATATAATGTACAAAAACCGTTCAGTGCGTTTTAGTTTACACTTTTGAACGAAACATCGATGGCCAACAGTTTCGTGCACTTTACAAAGACTACAATAATAGTCGCCGCATACATGAGCTGATTTTCTTTTTCTCACATCGTAAATTACACCACATGCGTTACACAATTTTACGTAATCACATGTGGATTTCTTTACTTTATTTAGTGTTAAATGGTTATTAAAGCAAATGCCTTCAGCAAAGTTTCTATTACATTGTGTACAATGTACCAATTTCGCGTTAGTTTCATTACTATGAAAATGTTCACAGTACGAACATCTCATCAGGCATTGGTGAGCCGCACGTGTTTCATAAAATCCTTCCAAGCATGAAAAGCAAAAACTTGTCTTACCCATAAAGGGAGTAATATTCTTCATGGGCTGGAAATGGCCCACAGTATCCCCTCTCTGATACAAAATAAATATCTTTTTCTCCGCATTTATTCCTGGGTAGCGTACCACAGGTGTTCTGGAATTTTCCGGTAATTCATATACTACAATTTGATAATTCTTTTTCACTAAATAAATTTGAAAAGCAACTACATCTTCCAAATCAAATCCCTGTTTCCGTTCAACGTACATTTTTACATCATTACACAATTTTTGTGCTTTATTTTCCCAGGTTTTGCGTGTAGGCAGGGTCATAACATATAGTGCATCCTTACTCTCTTCATGTTTCGTAATCCAATATACTATGGATTTTGGCAGACAAAGAAAATCACTAGCCTTTGTGGCCACCACATGATCCTTGAGAAAAATACTCATTTCTGCATATTTTCTTACCGCTGCGCGTTTAGGTATACCCTGTCCGTGTAATCCATCAACGATATCAAACCGGAATTCTAATTGATTTCCTAAAAGAAATGATTCATTGCTATTTAATACGTTCTCCACCGTTCTAAGAACCACATCGGTATTCAAATTTTGACGTTTTCGCCATGGAACAAACACTTCTTTATTCAGGAGATCTCGGTCGGAATTTATTCTTAAACCGACAAAATCGTGGGGTCGTGTATCCCTCAGAACGGTAGAGAGCGCATAATCCATCATGGATATAATATAATCCATGGGATTTGTAATTATATGTTGCACCGTTGGTTTTACAATAATTTCCACCCCTTTCATATTGAAACGCGGGTACTCTCTCACATTTCTCCCCACAATTTCAAACATATTACACTCTCTTTCATTCCCTCCATACCCTCGCAATGGAGGGTGCTGAGAAGTTGTGGGTCGCATATCTTCTGAATAATGTGCATTATTCAGACGATCAACACGCGCATTGTCTTCCTCAATTTCTTGTAATGTTTGTCACAACATCTCTGTAAAGTCAGTTTCGGAATTTTGAATTTCTAATGGTTCATCCAAATTAATTTCATTTAATAGTGCCCAATCAATATGTAATGAGTCATCATCATCATTATGTTCTGATTGAACATTTTCTCGATTTCCCGTAAATGAAAAGAACGCGGATACACTTTTATCACTCACTCGCTCTAACTGCCCCTTCTCAGAGGCCATATAATTTAAATATGACATAAATGCCACATCATACAATCGTTCTTCACGGAAAAATCCGTGGTCAAAGAGCTCTATAATGTCCGCTGCTGAGCGATAGTAGATCACTTACAATTTCAGACGATCCAATATACCCTGCTGCTTGCAGGTCCACTACTTGTTGCCACGTATGTAAAACACGTTCAGCACTATCCAAGCCTCTCAGTCTTCCCTGGAAAATAGTTTCATCAATCACGTTAAATTCCTCAAAGTAAAACTCCATTTTTCTGTAAAATACAAGACAAAAAAAGTGCAATCAATATATGTATACAATGACTAAAAACCTGAAAACAAACAAATTTTGAAAATAATAATAATAATAATAATAATAATAATAATAATAATAATAATAATAATAATAATAATAATAATAATAATAATACTTACCGAATATTAGTTTATCTCTGTTTAAGTGATGATCCAATTACAATCCACGTCTTTCGTGCTCTCTGCTTTTTCTCGCTCCTATCACTTATTTGCTTCAGCACCTACAACAGAAAAGAAAAAAGTGTACTTAGTTACCGTATTACGACTTTTCAAATTACAAAATATGATATTCAACGTAACACTAACGCTCAACCATATTGGCTTTGCATGTAAGAGAGCCATGGTTCGATTCGCGGTGCAAATTCTGTTAACTACATCTCCAGTATAAGATTGTTCATACACAGTAAAAATATACCATTTATAACTGGGAAAGGTCTACAGTGCAAGCAAGCGTGCGGTTCTCCACGTGGGATAGCCCTGGTTCGATTCCCGGGGGCGCATTCTGCTAACTTTCTGTACAATATAATTATATATACCTGCTATGTCTTACACAATTCATAGCTACATATAAGTAACAACATCTGCTAAGCAAAATGTTTGTCGTACGGCTTTTCACGTGGAAAAACTCTGGTTCGATTCCCGGGGGCGCATTCTGCTAATTTTCTGTACAATATAATTTATATATATTTGTTATGTCATACACAATTCATAGCTATATATAAGTAACAAGTTCACACTGCAAGCATAAAAATTAGCGTACGGTTCTCCACCTGGGAGAATACTCATTCGAGTCCCGGGGGGCGCATTCTGCTAACTTTCTGTACAATATAATTTATATATACCTGAATGTGTTTAAACACAATAAATAGCTATGTATAAGTAACAAGTTCGCACTGCAAGCAAAAATATTTAGCGTACGGTTCTCCACGTGGGAGAATACTCATTCGAGTCCCGGTGCTATCATTAATGATGATTCCCTACATATTACATTATACTATATCTTAGTCACGTTATAATTCCATAAAAGTACACCGGGTCATATCATTTTCAATGCCGGAAAATCCGCAATCAATTTCCGATAAAACCAAACAGTTCCGTCCCCCTTATACTCCAAACAGTTACAATATGTCCCTTTCCCATATAAAAATGAACAAGTATAATACAAGAAAACTACAACGTTAGTACTTACCAATCTTCCAATCTCTCCTAGTAGTAAAATATCTTCTTCGCAAAGTTAACACTTGTTCTTGGTGCCCTCTTCTTTCTAAATGTACACATCATGCAAATGCATCAGTATTTATATGCCCTTCAATCTTTCCAGTAGTTTCGAGTGTGTTCTTTCCCCTATTCCAACAATAATAAGCTTAGAAAAAAGACCTGGAAGTTTCCAGTGCTTTCTTTCACTCATACCAACGATCCAAATTTCTAGAATATTCTCCAGCAGCTGCCGCGTTACATGTGCTGCATATTAATGAATTACCTTGTTCTACGTGTGTGATCTGCATATTGTATTTCCGAAAGGTTTTTTCTGTATTCTGCTTGTCCAATTAACATTTCTTTTTTACCGGAAACCATTTATTATATGTCATGTTCTTTATACAACCTCCGGCCGCACCTGCATACATTATGTGTCATTAGTATGCGTAAAAGATTGTATCCATTTTTTTAACGTGCATTAGGAACTGCTAAAATGTCAGAAAAGTCCTCACTCATGAATATTTACGAATGTCGATAGTTATATTACAACCTACTCACCAGTTCTTTGGTTCCTAATTTGAAACTTTTTGCCACCTATGTAATTACTACGAAATCTGGGAGTACGTGGAAAATTAGATCGATTGTTTACATTCTTCCTAGAAACGGAATTATTATTATTTCTATTTTTTCTGAAATTAGGTTCTGTCATATTGTAATTACGAGTAAATTTAACATTACCCGTCATACTATGATTACAATCCTCTCTAACATGTATATTTCGAACAAGGATATAGTTAGCTTCATTTCTATTATTATTACTTTGCGATCAAATCTCACTTTCATAAGTTTCAACAATCATTATTCAATGATTGAAATTTATACATTGCGACATAATCAATACTTGCTGAAGCTTATTAATGTCAGTAGTAATATTGTTACTGATGCGATAATACCACCAATATCACCAATATCTTATTAAAATAACATTTGTTTGAAAAAAGAAACTTTTTCTCTCTTTTCTGTGAAGCTACGAAAATTGAGTTACGTTCCTCTTTTTCTAATATGACGATATATGTGCATACACAAATCAAAAAAGGAAATATTCACTTTTCTCATAATAGTGCAATAAGTAGTGATTCCTGGCAACGTAAATCGATACTTCATCAGTCAGAAGACGAGAATTAAATATTCACATATATTCACGCTCCGAACAATCTTACAATTTTTTTGAGTCAGCGTTTCTTTACTCAATTGTAAACGATTCAAAGAAACAATAATTGATCTCTACTTGTTGGCACTTATATAAAAGAACATAAGAAGTAGAGATTAATTGGATTAGAAGTTTTTTAAGTACTAGCCACATTTAAGCAAAATAAGAATGACGAAAATGGAACGAAATTTATACAAAAATGGTATATTGAAATTAAATAAATCACATCACAAACTACATTATAAATATTCAATGAAGTAAAAAAAAATTGTATCTCCTAAGTAGCATCTCTCTATTTTTAAGTGAGAAAACTTTTAAAAGGCATAGCTATATATTTTTAAAATCAGTACCTTAACTATCACTTGTTTACTTGTGTAAGAGTAATTTGTAAAAAGTTACGATTCTAGCAACTTTGTCAGTAGTAACGTGTAATACATATTTACCTTAGCGTAGAGGATCAAATCGGAATTCGGAACAAAAATATATAATTTTTTGTTTGTCCATAGGTATTCAACAGACAGCGTGTTCGACAGATATACGTAAATTAGAAAATATATGGAGCTAAGATTTGTTATAACATTAAACAAATTAGCTATACATGAAAAATGAACAGATTGTAACGGTTATGTTGGCATACGTGACGTCAATAGTGTGAGTAATGCCTCAATCCATTTAAGGTTAATACATATCCATTTAAATTTTATACATATCTCGTTTTCTCGTGTCTGTGTATGTGGTGTTAACACAAATAAAATCCAAATTGATTTCAAGTAATGCAATGTTTCCGTAGGAAAGAACCTTCTTTTCAATCAGTACGACTGATACCCCATAACTTTTTTTTATCGTGTAACTGAATAAATGCAGTTAATTATAATTCCATGTCATAAATAAGAAAAAAAAGATAAATAAATGTTCACTTGTAAGAAGTTTGCTGATATGGCCCAATTAAAGTTCTCAAAATCAAACTTAACTCTTCTGGATCTATCCTCAAAGTTACTTAAGACTTGAAAACCGTTATTTTGCAAATCCAGAGTTTTCTGTGCGGTGGTACTACATGGGTTTGCTATTCAGTCTAGGCACAATCTTGGATTATTATCACATACCAGAAAGCACAAAAGTAACTAAGAAGTATAGCACAAAATGAGTTTCTTGTTAAAACAGTATCTGGTAGTGATAAATAATATACAGGCTGTAAGAAATGTGATAGCTCTGTTTTCTTGTCCGTCAATAAGTGCCCCGGTTACACTGCTGAAGTAACACCAGCAAAATTTACGCCTGGTCAAAAGCTTCATCTTTTTATGCATGCTGTACTTATTTGGGCTTACATACAAACTTTAATATAAGCTTTCAGAGTACTGCTAGCGAACACATTTAGTGCAACCTATTCTTGTAATATACACTCCAAAGAAACAAAAGTGTGTTTGTTTAGTATTGGGTGCTGAAACTTGACGACACAACACAACCAAGCAGTCAAGAACAGCTCGTTTACATAGAACATTCTGTTCCCTGCTTTGGTATCAGTAGTTATTCTCCCAATGAATACGCTGTGGCTGGTAAGAGGCTTTTAACAAGGCTAAGAATATAGTGTCTATTCGCCGAAACGTATTTTGACAAATTGACATACAACATCACATAGTTTTCACTGAGTTGAGGCGATACACGCTTGACCTTTTACGAAACATTATTATTGTACCTATTTCTAGCAAGTGCAGTTCTTTCGTATTCGATATTTTATAATCTTAGTGATTATTCGGCATATAGTTGTAGAATGCCTACAACGTAATCGTTGAGCCCTAGTTCAAATAAGTGAGTTGCATACGCATTAGATTAGCACAAAAACTGCAAATGTTGCTTATTTGAATGTATTTATTGTATAGTTATATCTAGGTTGTTTACAGCCATCATACCACAATGTATTCTAACGTTGCTATCGTTACACAATCAACATTCTAAGATACCAAATATTTATATATTTTTTAAAGTATATATAACTTCTTCTTCTAACCTATATAAAATAATTAAATAGTTGACTAGTTTATAACACCTTTGATTAAAATATCTAAATGGTGCAGGTAAAGAATAATACATGCTGTCGAATAATACATGCTGTCGTTCTATCTTTAAAGATAGAACGACATGCATGTATTATTCTTTACCTGCACCATTTAGATATTTTAATCAAAGGTGTTATAAACTAGTCAACTATTTAATTATTTTATATAGGTTAGAAGAAGAAGAAGTTATATATATTTTAAGAAGTTATAATTATATATAAATTCTTTTGTATCTTAGAATGTTGATTCTGTAACGATAGCAACGATATAACATATTGTGGTATGATGGCTGTAAGCAGCCTAGATATAACTATAGAATAAATAAATTCGAATAAGCAACATTTGCAGTTTTTGTGCTAATTTAATACGTGTGCAACTCAGTTATTTGAACTAGGGCTCAACGATTACGTTGTATAATGGTGCCGAAAACCGGGAGTAGCTAAAAACTGGTAAGAAGTTTAGTAAACCAAGTTTAGGAGAGAACACAAGTGAGTGCTACGAAGTTGTTTTATTCATTGTGTACTGTTTGAAAGTATAGTTAAACACATACATCATTAAGTCGATTAATAATTATACCATCTTGAGGAGTGGAAAGTTAATCTATAGAAATACTAAGATGGATTTATCAGATAGTGAAGTTAACGACATCAGGACTAATCAAAATGAAACTGGTGCCTCTGAGAATTTGGCAGATGTACTCAAATAAATATCTCGTCAAATGAACGACTTGCAACGAAAAGTTGATGTGTCTCAACAGCAGTTGGATGAAAAAATGAATGTTTTGCAACATAAAATTGAAGAACAATTTGATGATAAAATGAACCGATTCCAACGCAAGTTAGAAGATAATATATATCAACGGCTAGAACAGTTACAGCAGAGAAACGACCATAAATGGGAACAGTTACATCAGCAGCAAAACCAAATGAATGTACAAATTAACGCCAGACTCGACAAATGCGAACAGAAAATGAAACAGGTAGCTGAAACCTATACCGGAGTACAAAATGCCGTCGAAGTTATAGAATCGGTTGTAAACGAACATTCTAATAGGATTAAAGGACTTCAGGAGGAGTTTCATACTTTCAAGGAAAAGTATATTTTTGCTAAGGAGATGGAGCGTGATGATGGACCTAGGAATATCAATCGATCTCCTGATAATGGGACAGAACCAACACCTCATTCCCAAGCAATTTTTGAAGATAGCGGATCATCGGATGATAGTAAAGAGAGCACCGAATCAGGAAGAAGAACGAAGCATTCTACACAGAAGAGTAAGAATTCTCATGGTAACTGTAAGTGTTCTAAATCTTATGGTACTGATATGCCTTTACGATTCAGTGAAATAAAATCCTTAACAAAATTCAGTGGTGTACCTGAGGATATTCCAGCTAGGGTATTTATAGAAAAATTCGAGGACGAATGTGAATTAATGGGAATTAAAGAGTCAAAATTCATGAAACTTCTTCCTCATGTCTTATTACCCCCATGTTTGACTTGGTTCAAAGCAATCCGAGATAACATTAATGGGTACTTTGATTTTAAAGAGGCGTTATTGGCAAACTATGAGAATGATTTCATGTTAGCAAATAGGGACGCATTACTAAGAACGAAATCATTTGACCCTAAGATACATAAAAATGTTACTGAATTTGTGGTGGCCACATATAATGAACTAAAAGCACTTAATCCAAACCAACCAGAATCACGTATAATAGCTTCTGTCCGTATTTTATTACCCTTTAGATTACAGCAAATGTTGATGACCGCTCAATGTGTCAATTTCAACCATATGATAGTGTTAGTTCAAAGTTACGAAAGTCAATTTCAAGCAAAAAGAAATAGCAGAAATCCAGAAAAAAGTCAGGTTACTTCTAGACGTAATAATATTAATTATGCACACATTCGAAATTTAAGTATTCAAAATAAAGATAGTGTTAATTCTCCAGAAAATAGTGTCCATTATTTTGGTACTAGAACAAATAATCAAAATAGTACCGGTAATTCAACTCAACCTAATTATAGATATGGTAACGGTAACAGAAGTTACCGGAATTATAATAGGAATCCTAGTAGAAATCGCAATACGAATCAGCGTACTTGGTCACAAAATAGATTCCTAGATGGACAAGTTTGCAGTAACAGAAACTCAAATTCAAGATATTTATGTAATCAATCGAAACATACTCAAGAGTGCGGAATACAATGTACTTTATTAGATTGTACTTAGGATTTTGTTAGTGTTTATGTTATCCTTATATGTTAATTTAATATTTGCGTGTTAACTGATATTTCATTTCAATCCGTTGTGATTCAATATCAAACCACGTTATCTTATAATTTAATTAACATCAATTTTGTTGATTTTTCCTATCATGCCCATAACACTCAAACCTTAGTAATTGTTTAGCAGTGCCTAAGAAACTTAGTGACCCTCTTTTTGGTATTGCTGCCTTAAGGAAATGCATATGTAATTTGGTTCTTAGGATTGGACTTCACGAGCAAACCATGATTGTTAGCTTCATTAGCAATGAATACTCGTACTGTCCTACATAAAATATGATTCAGTCAATATTAGGAAATTATAATGAACTATTCAAGTGTTAAGTTCTCTAATTGAGTTATAAGATTTTGTGGTCAAAAGAAAGAAGTGTCTTACTTTTTGTTCTTTATTAAAGCTAGTTACGTGTAATGTGGGATTAATGCGTCATACATTTCCTTTAATGTAATATAAACATCTTCCTATATTTCTCGCTTAAGCTTCAATTGCTTATCAGATAGTATCGACACTGTCGTATAATTAGAACGGGAGTTGTTTTATATATAAAGGCGCTGCTGAAGTGATTGGGCGAATTTACGACATTTGCTATAGAGGCACTACTGTAAGGTGTAGGAGTATATCTTCCTAGATGGTGGTTACGCTTAGAACGTCACCTGTAGAAGTACTTTGAAGATATTTCTAGTTATGGAATTAAATACACTGGTAGTTATTATCGGAGCTAAGTGTAGTGCGGTATTTACGAAATTAGACTCCTGAAAGGTTTGAGGATGTCACAAGTATTGTGGAGTTAAAACTTAAAGCAAGTTTTCCACTTGAAGCCAATGCTTTTGATTTTTCTTCAATTGATCTCTGTTATCGACTATTCCTAATTTTCTTAATAATTATTCAGCTTTTGGATTTTTATGTGTCGTTCGCTTGAATTTTGAAGACTTGCAAAATTATTTGATAATATTTCAGTCTCAATTTAAAACTATACTGAAGTCTGTCGTGTTTTGAAAATTCTATGATACTCTAAATTTCATGTGATGCAGATTAAAACTTTGCATTTGTATTACGTAGGATATATCTAGTTATTTTCTAAGAGTAATTCGTACACTCAATGAATTTTCAGGCCAGCTGAAGTAATAATGAGCTAGCATTGAAGAACCCAAACATATAATTGCTTCTTATAAAAATCCGTAGCTACTTGTAGAACTAATAAAAAGTTATAGTTTTTAACCACGCCTTTAGTCATTTCTCAAACTGACTTCAGTGCCTAATAATGACAATTTGTTCTAGTCTGGCGATCTTATGCCGTCTGTTAAACCGTAATAAAAAATTGAATACACGATTCCGTGTGAGCAAAATTCTCGTTATTCTTTCAGCACTGAGGACGTCTGGGGGGCTAGGATAAGCTGTCACCCTTCAGTCCAGGTGCCCTGTTACTATTAGATTATGTACTGCCCTATCGCTGTCAATTTGCGTTACTAGACGACTGTGGCTGTGAGGACTCCCGACCACACCATTGGATAGAGTTAAGCCTAGAATTTGCGTATTGTTATTGGGGAAATAGTATCCGGTATTCTTCCATTCGTCGGTCTCCACACAGAAAGGCAAAGTATAATGAGTAGCTACACGTTCACGAGGTGACCAATGTACTCTGTCTCTTAGAGTTCTAATAAATGTTAAGCATCCTTGTCAGCCTATTCCCTATTACATTTTACCAAGCGCTACACACACACACACACACACACACACACACACACACACACATATATATATATATATATATATATATATATATATATATATATATATATATATATATATATATATATACTGGGTGTCCATAAAGTCCCTCGCTATCCCGTGTATCTTCGAATCGACTGCGAATATGAGAGAACACAAAAATCATGTATATCATTATTTTAATAAGCGTGAATTTTGAGCTATAGAAGGTGCTCTCTAGACCCCATCATATAAGGGGACGTGGGGTCAACTTGAAAATTTTAAATGACAAAGGTTGTCGAGTAATGTATCGTTGGAAAGGTCTCGACAAGAGAAATATTTTGCCGGAAGTTTGAAGTTCCTATGTTTACCCCCACCTTTTCGGATGGGTCAACATAGGGACTTGAAACTTTTGGCGAAATACTTCTCTTGTATAGTCCTTTCCGAAGATATATTACTCGACCCCTTTGCCATTTAAAATTTTAAATTTGACCCCAAGAACCCCTATATGAGGATGTCTGGGGTGGACCGTTTATAGCTCAAAATCCAAGCCCCTTAACATAACGATGGACATGCGTTTTGCCATATTCGCAGACGATTCGAAGATACACGGGGTGGCAACGGACTTTATGGACACCCTGTATATATATATATATATATATATATCGGTTGAGGAATTTAAAACTATTTTGGAAATATCTGGAAAACTGAAAAATTAGAATTTAAAAATTTGCAATAAAAGTTGTTCGTTTCGAAAAGGGACATTGAATGATACTACGATCGACCCCCTGCTCCACACCGAGGCCTGAGGGAGTCAAATCTTAAATACGAACACTCATTCTTTATAGCATATTTGGATTCGCCGGGGTAAAATTGTAACTTTTGTATTGAACACATTTCCGTTGCGTGATACATGGCGCTGTAATCGACACATTTTAAAATGGGTTAAAAACAGTTGAAAAACGATGCGTTTAAAACTGTTTTTGAAGACAGGTGGAAAACTACATATCGGAGTTTAAAAGGTTGTAATAAAAGTTGTTCATCTACAAGAGAGACATTCAATGACACGATACTCGATACTCTGCCCCACCCCGGTAACAGGAAGTGGTCAACTTTGAAATCTTAAATAAGGAAAAATGAAATAAAATCTTTGCGTTTGACGTCCCATGGTTATGCTGGTTAGGCTGAAGAAAACGGTGATGATGAGTGATAAATGAAATAGTGGAATGGAGAAAGTGGGAGGAAATGGGAGAACCCACAGAAAAACAACGCACACGGTGTTTGTCCACCACAAATTTCACTTGGCGGTGGCTGGGATCGAACCTGGTACCCCAAGCACCAGATGTGAACGTTCTACCACTGAGCCCGTCTTAAATAATAACACTCATGTTTTATTGCATATTCGGATTCTCTGGGGAAAAATTGTAACTTTTGTACTGAACAGTTTTTGGTTGCGTGATTGATGGTGTTGTTATCGAAAAATAATCGTAATGGATTATAAACAGTTAAAAAGTTATATCTCAAGAAATATACATCAGATTGGGAATTTTACTAGTGTTGGTATATTGCAAATGCTATCAAACGACAACATAGTTGATCTCACCATCCCCAACTCAGGGGGTTAGAAAGGCAGATATTCTAAAATCTGTAAAATGAAACCGGTGTTTTATAGCAAAACCAATTGATTCTCCAGAACATATCACATTACTTTCTTCACACTGTTGGGATAATTTCAATCACAGATGTAATTGAAATGGACAGCAATTGTGAACATTAATGGTTTGTTTAATCAGTGAATTAAAATCTAGTTTTTGCGTTCCCCAGGAACAAGGACATGGACGTAGTAATAGTTTGCTCCCATTGGGATGCGCTTTTAATATGAGTCCCCTTTGTCTCTTACCATCGGAGTGCTATAGCGAGTTTTCTTGACTCTCACCATCGGGGTGCTTGATTTAGGGGAGTCCCCGTGCCTCCCATACAGCAACATTGTTTACTGAAACAAATGTTCGAAATGGTAGTCGTTTTCTGCAATACACATTGCAAGTGTTACACACACAGCGAGAGTCTAACCACGAACTGCAACGCATGATCGAAGTCCGTGCTTTATGGACGGTAATTTGAATGATAAAAATATATCGCAGAAAATAGTCACAATTTCGATCATTTTCTTATAATGTTAGACGATGTGTACCAATTTTGACTTTGTCGTTTCTCTCATTGCTCTCATTGCTAATGTTCAACAAAAGAAAAACCACAATTGTGTATGATTGAAGTTTCTAAATACTTGTAAATACATGTAACTGAAAGAAATTGAGGCAAAATGGAAAGAAAAAATATATTTGAAATATGGTTAGACCTACTATATTTTTACATATTCTAACTCAATTTACCGCTTTATTTTTAGGTATTCCTCATACAGGAATAGTACTAGAAAATAGCATGACATCATTTGGGGAATTCAGTGGAAGCCTATCTATAGAACTTACAGAACTCTATGAAAAAGATGGATTTGTTATTATATATTTGACACGAACAAATGATATATTTGATCAGAATTCTTATATTATACGATTGAGACACAATAACCGTTACCCCAAAAAACAATACCATTATAATATATCATCATCGAGTTCCATTGCCCAATGTGATGGTAAGGGTAAGGAAATGTTTTATTACCACTTCGATGTTGGAAAGCATTACTTAAAATGTACTACATTGATACATCGAAAGGTAAGAATCGCTTTTCTTATTTTCTAACAAACGCTAATATTTTCTTTACATTAATTGTAATATTTTTATTAAGTTTATTTGACCGCTATGATCAGAAATAGTATTGCTGGAGATCGAATTTATTAATACGTAACTTTAGAAAGAGAAGCCAATATATTATAAGCTTATTATTAATATAGTGGATATCAGTAAAGTTGATTTCAATTTACTTAAACATGAATCATGTTTTAATAAAATATATGAATTCATCAACTGGATATTTATATTATGCTTTGCTTTGCTCTGGTTATAAATATACAGTTCCAAAAAAAATGCTAACCAGAGCACTAGCCGGTAAGTGAGAACGTAATTATTATAATGTTATTGACATTTACGAGAGGAATAACTTGGTTTAGTTTGCATCTGTTATTTTTTATCATCATCTACCTTTCCGATATTTTTGGCAGTAAATTTACTATATTACTAAACACTTACAAATAAATTAAGGTTAAAATGCATACAATTATTGGTTCTGCATATGTAGTTAAGAAACCATGTTGATGGTAAAGAATAAAAAATTTATAATTTCTTAGAACCACTTAGGGCATACATATTGTAGTTCAGCACAGCAAACAAACGTTATGACAATAATGTCACAAAACATTCATTTTATAATCTTGAATTCTTAACTGAAGTTCACTTACTAAAATAAAACATTAGTTCGTACAATAGGTTCGAACCTGTAAACTTTGGTGTTACTTTTTACTGTAATTTGACTTAATTTGATTTATGATTTATGTATATGTATATATTTTGGTGTAATAATATCACTATATGCTAGCTTTTGCCGAAGTTCTCTTGACTAATACATTGGAATTACCAGAAGGATATTTGGGTGGAAAATATATTCGTAACTCTGTAGCATACAAAAATAGAAAAATTTGGCCAAATTGACTTGGAACGTAAACAGGTGATTGGACATGTAAATTGTAGAACATATCAGTACTTGACCCAATCTACCTATTGAGGCAGGTAGAAATATTTCACGCCAGTCGAATATATATTTGTATTTGCCCCAATACTTTGTATTGTGATCATTATTGATAATTCGTTGTTAAAGTTGTGATGTATAATAAAATTGTTCTTGACACACAAGTCACCGTTTGGTGTTTGACAATTATCGACTCACTATTTTCCGTACAGTTTTGTGACAAAACGTATAGCCTTTTTGCACATGGCTTACACTCTTTTCAACTCCGAGCTTCCTTAGAATGTGCTCCCGGGTCAATTTCTCGAAATTTGAAACTACTCTCTTTTTTCTTATCCAATTGTAAACCCTGGTGGAATCATAGCAAAGCACAAACTTCTGGTGTGTTTTGTTCGTGGCTCGATACCAACTTCCACCAACAATGGTTCGTATACATGTCCTGATATACGTGCAGTTCATGCTACATGGAGCATCTACGCTCCCAGGTGGCAGTCTGTTCAGCAGAAGCGTAAGTACGCACATGACCAACAAATTACTCAATACTAGTTGCGTAGTAAGTTCAGCTGCCGTTCCTTTGGTCCCGAAGTTACCAAGTACGCCTCCAGATTCAATGTCTTTGTCGCACTTAATGGAGGAACAAAACTTTCATCTATGAGGTAGTGTTTAGAATATTCAAAAAATTCGTTTTGCGACGTTCAGCCTATTTTTATGACACCTATTTTAGTGTAGAGAAGAAAATTATAAAATGTTCATCACAGCCATAACAGCCAAATATTAAAAAAAAAACTAAAATACGTATATCGTTATTTTATATACTTAAATACTTATATAAATCCCTATATTAAATATTTTCTTTAAAAATGTCCTGACTACTAGTAGTATTGCCTGAGTGATTATGAGTCGCTCACTTCTATTTTTATATAATGATAAATATTATAGTTATAAACATAAAAAGAAAACGGTATATACATTTAGTATAATCGGATTTTTTTCACCAGCTAGTTTGACTTTCATAACATTAAGTTTCGCAATAACAATCCATAATGATTTAAGTGCATAAGGCATTTATGTTACGGTGATATCTTTTAGTGTTATATGAGAGTTAGCTGAATTCCCAGATCAAAGTTATAGTTAATTATTGGAATTTAGTGTACAAAAAACTGTTATTATGTAAGCAATGAGATTAAAATATATTTCTATAAATATTTTCAGATAAAGGAAAACTTGCAAAAGCATACACGTCACACATCGGTTCAACTAACTTTTATTCGCGGTGGAAATATTACTGTGAATTGGTATGTTGATAGAAACAATAGTCTTGTTTCTCTGACAAGAAAACCCAATAACACATTCCATGTGAACAAATACAGCATTGGTGTTTTGAGAAGTAGATATTTTGTCCAGCTTAAGTCAGGTAAATTAAATACTTCTCTCTCTCTCTCTCTCTCTCTCTCTCTCTCTATATATATATATATATATATATATATATATATATATATATATATATATATATATATATATTAATACTAAAATTATGCATGCAAATAACCACAAAATATTTCGATATCACACTCAAATATACAGTGAAATGAATAGTATGCAATATGATGGTAGATATATAATAATCCGATTCTAATTTTCGTCGCACAAGTTAATTGAATCTGTTAATGTTAGTTTTGAGTTTATCGTCCCTTTGAGTACCGAGGTAATATGAAACATTGAATTATGTGGAATATATGTGGTGTGAGCCACATGCTCTTCCTCCACAAACCAAATCTTGAAAGAGCGTACATAACTATACTATGCCATTAGTATGCAACCTACAATTAACATTGTACATGTTGTTGTTCGGGCAGAAACATAAATAAGGTAAAAGAAAACTTTTTTTTTGAAACTACACAAATCAATAATAAGAATGAATATAAATAGATGCAAACTGAAAAATTTAATCATAACTTTGCAATTAATAATAATTCGCGTTTTCCCGCACACACATGCGTCACAATATGTAAGATACCTACTCCCTCCTTACGGTTGAAAAATCATTGAGTAGGAAATTTTCTTAATCACAATTAACTGGCCGGATCTGACAAGGGCGTCTTTCCCGGAGGGCCGAGGAGGCCCGGGCCTCGAAAGCTCATGTGAACCCCCTTAATGTACTTGTAAATTTACAATATTTGGCATAATTTGAATGCAATTTGTTTCAAAGTCCTCATATATGCTTTCTGCATATTCATGGGACCCCAAATTTACAGAGAAATCGGCGCCCTTGGTATCTGACACAATATTGCCGAGATTATGTCTAGATAATACAATTCAAGATACTACAGTTTTAGCAGTACGTAACCACTTCCATTTGGCATTCTGAGTACGACACCATTTTTTAACTCATCAACATTACGTTAACTTAAAGGTATTCCGGTTTTAATGCCATATAATTAAAATGATTTTGGATTAATTTCTTTAGTACATAAATAAGGTTTTGAAATACACGTTTTACGGTGGGCAAATATTTTATTTTCAAAAAATATTAACTAAGAATTTTACGTATTATTATAAGAGTATAAACAATCATTCTTATAAAAATAAGATTAAGGTTGCCGACACGCTTTTAATCCGTTCCACGCCAGCCATATCTAGTATCTAGTATTGTTATGTAAAGTTTCAATTATTGTTAATAAAGCTTCATATATGTCACATTGTACAGCGCAGTCGTGGCTAGAATTTTGTATACTATATACTGCATTGTTTCTTTGTATATGAACTGGGATATATCTACCACTACGACAGTTATCAGAGTCACATTCTTGCCTAGGATTCCGCATACTATGAAATTCATTGAAATGAAATGAAATCTTTGAGTTTTACGTCCCACGGTTATGCCGGTTAGGCTAAAGGAGACGGTGATGATGAGTAATGAATGAAATGGTGGAATGAAGAAAGTGGGAGAACCCCGAGAAAACCCACGCACACGGTGTTTGTCCACCACAAAGTTCACTTGGCGGGGGCTGGGATCGAACCCGGGAACCCTAGCACCAGAGGTGAACGCTCTACCACTGAGCCACCGCGGCCCCCTATGAAATTCATTATTTCTATTGAACATTACATTGTATATTTCGGTTACTTCTGTAATTGTTACCGGATCTTTAATTACATAAATAATTACATATATTGTAACAATTATTTCTGAAATTTGAGTTATCAAAATTTCCATTAAAAATAGATTCACTTGAGTTATTATTGCTATTGATAGGAAATCTATTGTTCCTTACATTACTATTAGTATTTTTAATATTTGTATTTATTACAGGAAAATGATTAACTTCGTTTCTCATTGAACTAATTAGTGTCAAGGTTGGCCCCTCCACTTTGGACGGAAAAAAATAATGCTATTCGTTTCTGGTACGTTAGTCCTGGATAGTGCCCAAATTTCACTGTTAGTGCTGTTCAAATAACGCCGTTATAACGAAATTAATTAGCTTCAAGCTGGCCCCGCTCTTTTCTCTAATTGAGAAAGAATTTTATATTGAACGCTACGTTTAGTGCTACGTTGGTGTTTGGTCGTGCTTCAATTTGTTCGTTAGTGGTGTTGAAATTACACGTACATAAACTTTGCGTCTCCACTTAAGCACTAATGATAAAATTAGCGTCAGTCATTACTGCATGGTTAGTGGTACTTAGTGCAGCAACCTTTAACGTTAGTGCTTCGTTAGTGTAAATGCAACAAGTAAAAACCTTTAGGGTTCAAATTGACGCAGGTCCCCACTTTAAGGACTAACGAAATAATTAGTGATATTCGTTAGTGCATCTTCAGTGCTTCTTACTGTACTAACCGCTAACGTTAGTGTTTCATTAGCGTAGGTTTCAGAGCCAAAGCAATGGTCCTCGCTGATCTCTCCACACTATGCACTAATGAAAAACTCCTGCTATTCGTTTTTGCATCGTTAGTGCTTTTAGAAATTACTAATAGTTTCGTAAATGTTTAATATTCGTGTAGATATAGCCAATTATATGTCACAAAACTCCCTTAAGAAATACATGGGAATTTTCCATTGCGTGAAATTCACAGCAAATTCAAAAGCACTAATGACTTCTTCTAGTGCAATCGTTAGTGCGTCGTTAGTGTTTCTTATTGCATCATCCCTTAACGTTTGTTCATCAGTGTCAATGTAAGAAGTGGAAAACTTGTGGTTAGCGTGATCTTGATTCCCACTTTAAACACTAACGCAGAAATTAGTGCTTTTCCTGAGTGCATCGTTAGTGCATCTGGAAAACACTGATTGTTTCGTGAATGCTTCACTATTAGTTTAGATATAGCAAATTATAAGTTACAAAACTCCCATATAAAATGCATGCAGATTTTCTCATTGCGTCAAATTCCCGCCAAATTCAAAAGCACTAATGATCTCTTCTATTGTAATCATTATTGCATCATTAGTGCTTCTTAGTGCGTAAACCAATGACGTTAGTGCTTCATTAGTGTATTATCTAGAGCCAAACCAATGATAGGGAGTAATTACCATATGAGCCCCACTTCAAGCAGTAACGAAAAAATAGTATAATTTCTTAGTACATCGTTAGTGCTTCTAAAAGCGCCAATAGTTTTGTTAGTGCTTCGTTATTACTGTAGATATAGTCATTTATATGTCACGAAACTCCCAAAAGAAAAACATGTTATTTTTTTCTACTGCTCAGATTATCGCCAAGTTCAAAAGCAGTAATTTCTTCCAGTGCAATCGTTAGTGGTTGCTAGTGCACCAAGTCCGAATATTAGAGCTTTTCAATGTGAATGTTTTGCAGCGAAGAGCTAGCGTGTAATTAGCATCCCCTAAGTTTTATTTTATAGCGTCAATCACTAATGTTGGGAGTTCTTCAATAAGATCTATTAACGTAGTAGTAACCATTGCAATAATGGTCATTAGTGCTTTTAAATTTGACCCAAATTTTGTTAAATGAAAAATTCTACGTCCCTAAAGTTAGCCCTGCACGGTTCGCAAATGCTACTAAAACCCTTTACATATTATAACTTCTTTAGTGCACATTAGTGCACTAAACACTTACCTTAGTACCATGATACTTTAAAAGTCATGAATAACTCGGGCAGTTCTAAGTTTAGATTTTTCAACTTTCGCACAATTTTATAGTAATTGTGCCACAAAAATGGAATTAACACCAGCAGGTAGTGCATTGTTAGAGGTTTATGAAACAGTCCTCAGGTTAGTGATAACATAATTTAAGAGTTATAAGTGCATAACTCGCTCAGGACTAAATTTAAATCTATCGAATTTTACATTAATTGTATCGCAAAGGTAGAATAAACGTCGAATTTTTGTACATCGTGAGTACTCCAGAAAGTTCTAACGGCAGTGCTATTTAAGCTCTAAAGTTAATGCCATCATAGTTTGGAAGTTACTGATTAATAACTCATGCGGGGCTAACTTTAGATCTTCCAGTTTTTGTAGAATTTTACACAGATAGAAATAGGATAAACACCAGCAGTCAGTGCATTGTTGGACCTCCATTACACAATAAGGACTAACGTTAGTGTTGTCATAATTAAGGAGTTATTATTGAATTACACGGACGGTACAGAATTGAAACATACTAAATTTTACACTAATTTCCCCATAAAGAAAGGACAAACGCTAAAGATTAGTGCATTGTTAGTGCTACATAAAGCTCAAAAGTACTAACGTTAGTGTTATAAGTTCAGGAGTTCCCAATGAATAACTGGGAAGGGATCTAATTTAAAATTATCGAGTTTTACTCTAATTGTTTCACAAAGGAGGACAAAAGCTGAAGGTTATCGCATCCTTAGCAGTCAAGAAAAATAGGTACTAACGGTTACTATCTCATTTTAGTTGTTGTTAATGAATAACTCAAGCGAGGCTATTCATTTTACACTAATTTAGATTTACATTAGATTTTTCACTTATACAATTTTACACTAATTGTCCCACAAAAGTGGGACAAATACTAGCGCTTAGTGCATTGCTAGAGCTCTATAAAACATTAAACACTGTCGTTGTATTTTCATGAATACTTCAGACAGGACTGAATTTAAATTTATCGAATTTTACTCTAATTTTCCCACAAAGGTGGGTAACCACCAAAGCTTAGTGCACTGTTGGTGCTCCATAATACACTAATCACTAACATCAGAGCCATCACAGTTTATAAGTTATTAATAAATAACTCGGCGGGGATAAAATCAGGTTTTTCAACTTTTACACAATTAGTGTAAAATTCAATAAATTTTAATTGAGTTTCGTTCGAGTTATTCACTAATAACTCCTAAAGTATGATATCGTTATCGTCAGTGCTTATAATGTTTTAGAGCACTAACAAAACACTAATATTTAGCGATTACTCTACCTTTTGATTGACAATTATTGTAAAATTCGATAAATTTAAATTTAGCCTTGCGCAAGTTATTCATTAATAACTCCTAAATTGAGATAGAACTAACGTTAGTGCTTAGTTCATGGAGCACCAACCTCTGGCTTTGTCTCACTTCTGTGTGACAATTAGTGTAAAATTGTATGAAAATTGAAAGATTTAAAGTTAGCCGCGCCCGAGTTGTTCATTAATAAGTCCTAAACTACGATAGCAGTAACGTTAATGTTTAGTGTCTTTTGGAGCACTAACGATGCACTAACCTTTGACGTTTACTGCACCTGTATGGAACAATTATTGTAAAATTCAATAAATCTAAATTAGCCCGAGTGAGGTATTCACTTATAACTCCTAAACTATGATAGCACTAACGTTAGTGCTTTATGTTTCGGCAAGCAATCACGATACACTATCCTTTGAGCTTCATCCCACCTTTGTACGACAATTATTGTAGAATTCAATAAATTTCAATTTAGTCCCACGAGAGCTATTCACTAATAATTCCTAAACTCTCACAGCATTAATGTTAGTGTTTAGTGAACGAAGCACAAAAGATGTGAACTGTTTTGGTATTAATTCAGATCCGTGCGAATCTAAATTTAGACAAGTGGCATTTTCCATTTTGTAAAATTCCCGCCAAATTTAAAATTACTAATGAACATATATAGAGTAATGGTAACTATTACATTAAGAGGTTTCATTGCAGAACTCCTAATATTAGTGCTTCAATTGTATGTACGCTAAAAGGTGAAACTTAGGGGAAGCTAACTACACGCTATGGCTAGCCTCTCCGCACAAAAGCATTCCCGACAAGAATCACTAGTGTTCGGAATTGGTGCACAAGCTAACACTACCGATTACACTAGAAGAGATCTTTTGAATTTGGTGATAATTTGACTCAATGAAAAATTCCCGATGTATTTTTAAGGGAGCTTCATGATATAACTTGCCATATCTACACTACTAGTGAAGCACTAATGAAACTATTCGTGTTTCCTAGAAGCACGACCGATGCACTGGGTTTCATCGTTAGTGCTTTCTCGGGAAACTGATTTGTATTTAGACCTCCTAATGTTTTTTCCTTCTGGCATTCAAATTATTGAACCATTAATGTTGGGAGTTAATGCTCTAAGAAGTACTAACGAAGCACTAACGATTTTACTAGAAGAGATTATTAGTGCTTTTGACTTTGGTGGAAGTTTGAGACAATGAAAATGTGCCCATGTATTTCTTATGGGAGCTTTGTAACATAAAACTGGTCATATCTACAGTAATAGCGAATCACTAAAGAAACTAATAGAGTTTTCTAGAGATACTAACGATGCACTATCGATTTTACTACGTTTCGTCGTTAGTGCTTTCTTAAGGGCTAAGGTCATTTGCTTCTAGCATCCACGTATTGAAGCACTAATGTCACGGATAATAGAAATTTGGAGGATGATAATAAAGATAGTTTGTCTGATCTTTAAGAAGGTTAATGGAATTTTTCAAGTTATGAACATCCTATAGTGAAAATCCGCTAAAAGCAAACTTCGTCAGTAGGTCTTATAATTTTAGCATTAATTAGTTTCTGAATTGGCTTATGCACTTGATCTCGTATATGGATAGGGATTGGTTCTGAACAATCATGATATGCAGCTGAATTCCAAATTCTTATCTTATGAATGTATCCCTGAAATATCCTATGTCTTTAGGAGTATATGTAAAAAACGTCGTTGTGTTTATATAGCAAATTGCTTCTTTTAGTTCTTTATTTAAGTCAGGATTTACGCCAAACCGATCTTTCTTGTAAAACGTCTTTATGTATTCTAAACGTTGTTGAATTTCTTCATCTGTACGACACTGTTGCGAATTTTCAATTGTTGCGAAGTGGTGTTTCTACTGTTGTAAGGAAAAAATTTTGACCTCCCTCAAGAGTCCCAACTGTTGTATTCTTTTGTAAAGTTGTATTGCGGATGTTAGGATTAGAGATCAATATAACTAAATTATTGGTATCAATGTTCTGGTCAATGGCTTGTAACCTGTACTTCTTGAGCAATCCAGGAAGTATTGGTATAACAAAAGATTCCATACCGTCAACTTTTCTTTGTCACTACAGGAAGATAATATTGCGAACCCGAATTAATTGTTATGTTTTAGCCAAGAAAAAACAATTCTCCTGATATTGTTCTATAGTACGAGTTGGAAATGCTGACAGCAAATTTTCCTGTTTCTCTGTCAGGATTGTCTTTCTTGTTTTTTTGTAAAGAGAGATCACATTTCTATTTAAATCAATAGTGGCATATACGGGCTGGAGGAAATCTACCCTAAAATTATGGGCATCATAGTGTTATTTATGATGCGAAAATAGTGCTTGAATGTTGTCTGGCCAATCTTAAAAGAAACTAAAGCCATGTGTTTTAAACAGATTTGTTTTCCCGATATTCCTTTTTAAACAGTTGGAAGTAATTCTGAACCAGGAGGTATACTTTCCGAAGGCCAAAGTGAGACGGTACTACCAGTGTCATCTATAGCTATTTGTGGTCCTACTTGAGTACTAATAGTCAAAATTGACTCGTTAATTTCCTTCTCCAATGTAATGTTTTTTTCGCTGGACCGTTGAATTTTCCAACTGTTGTTCTCAAATAGGAATTTCATAGTTGATATTCTGTGAATCTTTCTTATTAACTGCTACATTGCTTGTATTAGAATTTGATTGTTTCTGAATATCGGGTCCCTTTTTAAGGGCAACCTTATGTGTTTTCGTCGTTTAAAACACATAGAAACCCCGTGACCGCGCTCTGCACAAACCGTACAGACTAGTATTTGGTCTTCTACTGGTGTGTTTGTTGATTCTGCGGTGGTCCCTGTTCTTTCTTCCCTTTTGCTGCCATTTTGAATTTTTTCCTTTCCTGTTTCCCTGTCTTCCGTTCTTGGGTTTATTCCTATAACTGGACTGAGCCAAGAACTAGAGAAAGTTCTGCCATTTGGTTAGTCAAAGTAGAAAAATCAGATTGATGAGGATTTTTTGAGCTAGGGAACGTCCCTAAGTTCGATAACTTTATGTTGCTTTTGGTGACTGGATATAGGTGGTTGACATGATGCTCCTGTAGGATTAGTTTGACAATTGCTAACTTGGTATGAAGGTTCAGGATGATAAACTAATGGCTGTACAGCTCGTTGTTTCTGTACACAATATGTTTGCTGGTAAGTTGTTGAATTGTACATATCGTTTTAGGATCGTTTGGTAACAAATATGATGGATTAAGAGGGAATGGTACTGAATTTTTTGCCATATATTGTATATGATTTCTGTGCTAATTTTACACCATCCATTTTCCTTAGTAAATCATTCTCGGATTCCAATTGATTTAACCTGGTTAGCAGCACCTCTACTGTTTCAAATCTTTCGAGTGCTATTCCATTGAGGTAATCTCTCTGAAGACGTAATGATAAGTGGTGTATTTTCTGCTCCTCCTATGCATCCCGTAACAACTGCCTATTGCCCTTAATACTCAATGGTATTGGCTTAGCTTTAAGATTTCCATAGGTTAGTGTCCCATATTGCTTTCGATTTTTTAGATGTAAAAGTAAATGCAAAGCGGTATCTTGAAGGTATATAGGCAATATTTCTTTTTTTCGCTGACGACCATGACTCCATAGTGACCATGTGGTCGTATAACATAAAAATCTGTCCAAATCTTCGAGTTTGTGACCAGAATATTTAGTCAGGTGGGGCATGCTGAATGTCATGTTTGATGCGCCCTACGTCATATTCCCAAAAGTTTCATTGTTATTGTCTCCAGTTCTACATGTCTGTGAACCAGACTTTGTCCCTGGCCAAAATCTCACTAGAAGAAGAAGAAAAAGGAAAAATGAAAAAGTAGAGAAAAGTGATACTGACTTATTTATTCTGTGCCAAATTTAAAGTTGGAATTCCGTTACTGAAAGGAGCACCCGTACAAAACTTTCGCACCTATCACCATGTAATGTGTTTGAAATACAGCGAGTAACGGTCTGGTTGTTTTTTCTTCACCAATATTATTACAAAATCTAAGTAGAGTTACCTTTGAATTTGCGAAGAGTAATCTAATAATGTCTTTCCCTATTAATGACCAAGATGAAGGAGAAAGATGTTTTGCACGGTGCCCCTTTTGCTCATAGCAGCCTCCAAAACATCTGCAGCGTTTCAGGTGAATACTAGCAGGAAACCTTCTCAGCCTAAAGCAGCTTCGCGAGGTACAGTTGTGGTTAGGATCCCTAGTTCTAAACAACCTTGGGTTTAGGTATAGGTGAACTCCTTAGTCCAAAGCGACCTTGGGAGCGGGTATAGGTTATTTGATCAGCGGTCAAACTGGTAGCTGGTTCCTCTTTAAGCTTCGCTTTTATAGATGGTCTCTTGGTGGCTCGTTTCTCCTCGGGCTCCATCGTCTTGGATTCTTGTCTTCCTAGTTATAGTTTTTCGTCTGCTTGTACTGTTTGTAAATAGTAGAAAAGGTTGTGTTAACATGTGCTTGCGCTGACGGTGAGGATCCTTACAATACATAGAATGTCCAGTATATTGTTATGTATGTTTCCTTTAACACATAATTAAACATACTTTAAACAGTCATTAATGATAGAAAAATTAAGATATACTTTAGATTGTATTAGTTTAGTATCCATAGTTCAATGTTTTATGCAATTAATGTTTGCAAGAGAAGAAATAACGTGGTTCACATGACGTATATAAATGTTTATATATAATATATATAGTTTTTGTTAAAGAAAAATGCCTCTCTTGTTTCAATTCATCTACATGTTTTTATAATTGAGAATATATATAAACTACACATTCATACATAATCAGAAACTGAAATTTTAAAAAAAGTTTAAAAACCTAATGGCTATGGCATTAAAGACAAGTTATAAATTGGAACAAAATAGCATCACTTATATTAATAGATCAACGATTTTACTATTGCAAAAGTATATATATATATATATATATATATATAGTTTATTACTTTATATAGTTACCTGTGTTCATGTGAACATATGATGTTTTAATGTAGCAACTTCCTTGTAGTATGGGAAATGAACATAAATTTGATATAATGAAATGATAAGAGAAAATTATCTTTAAATTTTATAAACAACTATAAATACTCTTTAGATTATATGTGTAATTTGGATTGCCTCAAGTACTCTTTATGAATACAAACTATTATCAATTCGAACATTTGATTTCGTTGCTCTTATCTTCACTGGTTTTATTAACGGTCTAAGTTATTAAGAGTGGATTAGTCCCAGACTTCCGTTTAGTTATGGCAATCACTTCTAATTTGAGGCATGGTATCATATACCCTTTCGAGTAATGTCTACAAGGTCTAAAATATTTAATAAATAAATAAATAAATAAATATATATATATATATATATATATATATATATATATATATATATATTCTTCATATATCAGTGATTAGTTAGAACTCTAGGCATACTGGAAAATATTTTAAAAATCAGAGCTTCGGCTAGTGGTAAAACATTTAACTAAGATAAATCTAATATTGACAGACATCCGTTCTGATATGGTGGGTACTTTTGTTCCGCAAATGACCTAGAAAATTGTTTTTAAATGTAGTCGATAGATATGTCATAACGAGTATGGTTGTGGTCCAACTTTCTCTGCCAGAAATGATGATAATAATGCAAGCCGTCATTCTGGAAGACCAGCGAGTAACTGTCCGTCACATAGCGTCACATAGAAGACGCTTCATCTGGCAGTGTGCGTTTAATTATTCATAAACACGTATAACTGAAAGAAGTCTCTTAACGGTTGGTCAAAAGAATGTTGATGGTCGGCTCAAGAGGATACGTTGTATGCCATGTCGGAACATGTTACGGAAATCAAGGATAACCAAGAATAATTTTATAATACTTACTACAATGCATGAAACTTGTATTCACCAGTTACTTTCTGGAGGTAAACGCCAAAACCAAGGATTGGCAATGTATTCACCTTCCACCCCCTAAGAAATTCAAGGTCTAAGCATCAAAGGGAAACTTAATCTCTATCTTATGTTGCAGATTGAATTGTTTTGATCGATTATCCCCAGCAGAGGAAGTCAAATATACGTGTTTATTTTGCAAACCTAATTGGCAAATTGGGTACTGCTATTAAAAAGAAATATCCTCCTGTATTGGTTTGATATTCTGATTTTCAAGCTCTGAATTCCTCATATCTGCCTCTTGCTACTCTCAGGTTCTTGAAAATGACAACGGTCCTTCGTAGCAGATATTTTTCAAGTGGTTTTAAAATTTTGTATAGCTGAACACTTGACTCCATTACTAAATGACATTTTTCTGACGGATTAAAGCGCTCTAGAGTAGATTGGTAAAACGTGTTAGTGCTGCAAGTGAATTTTAGGAAAAGTAACATTAGTTTGCTGTCCTTGTAAACTATGCACAAGATATTGAGAAGTGTTACAGGTTGAGTGCCATGAGCATTATATGTGGTGGTCACCTTATTTCTCTGTGGGGCCTTGAGCACCATATACGATGCTCATGTTTGATGTCACAATTATTATATTATCCAGGTTCTTGAGCATCATATATAATGCTCATTGTCACAAACTACTGTGAGATACCATGAGCTCGGCTCCCAGTGGTACATTTTCGGGAGAAAAAAAATATTGCGACAAAAATGTGATATAACTATCCAAATCGACCCAAAGGTGAGAAGAAATGTATGGCCTCCTGGGACCAGTACCCTCAAATCACCTTGGCAGTCAACCTGGGATTGATATGAATAACATACATACTTGACATATCTAGTTTGGGAACATAATGCTCATATAAAAATGTTAAAACTATGACCCATGTAGCACAGCAATTAATATTAAGTGTAATATGTATTGTAACTTTAAGGATAAATAATAAGGTTACATAACTCATCCGCTGGTATTTCCATTCCTTAAGGCACTTCAATTTGTTTTTTTTTTTCCCTTGTTGTGTTCTATAATATCACACGTGGTATCATCTAAGAAATAGGTTTGATTATTATTACTTTTAAACTGTTTTATTTATTTTTGAGTATTACACACCTTAGGTTGACTCAGTTTGTTTTAAGGTATTTTTATTTATACAGTATAATAAATATGTTATTCACGATTCGGACATATTTAATCAAACGTCCAAAATGCAAGGATTACGAACTTTTGTTAGGCTTAATACTGTAGTCACCACATATATTGAATCCGACTTGGTTTTAAACTACAATAAGAGGATGTATTATGCCTGCGAATAATTAGTTACCTAAATTAAAACTATGAAACCTTAAATGTATGTGAATTTAGAGTTTGTTGAAATATAATACTATTTAATATATATTGTTATTTCAGGAGCTGAATTTGATGAAGATGACAAATATTGGAGGGGATATTAGCTCGCACAGCCAAGCTGAAATTCATGTCATAAAGGATGAATTGGGATACCCAAATGACCCCATTAGAAATTTTATTAAATTTGTTTTTATTGCCTGCTTTTTCTTTACACAACTGCTGTTACAGCGTCTATAAATCTATTTTGACTTGATAACATACTGTTAAGATATACATGCAACTCCGAACACTACTTTCATAACAAAGTTAAAATAATACATTTTTGTGTTACTATGTATATTGTATGTCTCATTACATATCTTCTTCGCAATTTATCCTTTCTCATTCAGATTTTATGCACAGTTCTTAAATTTTACAGCTCTTACAATCTTTTTGTATCTCCTACATATCAATCGCTTACAGGTTTGCATTTAACTTTTGACTTTGTTTCCTGCTTTCTGTCGCACATGAAGCACCTTCCTCGTTTCAGTTCCTTCTGTCCGTTTGCTTCAATTTTATCATCAGACACATATTTTAGCCGTGTTACACTAAGAGGCATTATCAAATCCTCAGGAAAGGCGTTTCTATGTCTCTTTTAATGACTCTCATATATATAATATAGCACACTGTTTCTACATTACTCCATGTTTATATATTATATGCAAACAATTCATGATTTGAATTAATCGATCTATCTTCCTATCTATTTATACATTCTTTCCGTCCATCCATCCATACATCTATATTTCTATCTGGGCTGGCCTGTAGTAAGTCGGTATAGAGTCCGACTGCTAATCGAGCGACCTAGGTTCGTTTCTCGGAGGACTAATAGAAAGAACTTTCCTCCTCAACCCCCAGAAATGAGTACCGCGGACAACCCTGGATCTAAACCTATACTCACAAAGCAGCTGGGAATAGCGGTACGCTGACCACGTGCCACCCACAAAAAACCGCGTGGCAGACCGTAGCCCCTTAGGGCTGTTGTGCCATGTGGTTTGGTTTATATATCTATCTACCTATTTGTATATCTCTGTCATATAGGTATTATCAGTCACCACTATACTGCTAATTTTAATGAAAAATACCTTCTTGGTATTTATTGTGTGAAACTGAAGACAAGAAGAAAAGTCTCAGTAATGAAAAGTCTCAGTCAAACATTTGAGGAGGCCCGAGAATCCACCTAGGTATACATCGTATCACACACTATAAGGTACATTCCCCACAAAGTGTGTTGCCCCAGCCTTATATTTTGGTAGGGCTAAATAACCACACTCTCTTACATTTTGTAATGCGGGATAGTTGTTCAGGACCAGTTTATGCAACTCTATAAGTTTGAGTGTAACAATCTTTCCATTTCAAGGGTATAAGTTGCCAGAACAGTAAATAAGTAACAGGTTTTTGACTTTATGTACTCTCTTTGAACCTATTTTATCACATTGTATGTACATGGCTAAGAATATGTGCCCTTGTACCTTTCAGAGGACAAGGATGCATTGATACCCCTTTCTCAAAATTTAGCAGAGTACATAGAATCACCCATTTAAATTAGGAAAAATAAATATACTAAATTTTTATAATGTGCAGTTGGCACCAGAATAATAACTCAGAGTGTCCTTTTATATTGTAAAATTAACTTTCTTTCAGAAGGAAATGAAATAAATACCAAATGCTGGAATAAAGCAGTTAGCGCATGCGATGAATAGTCCCTTAGCACCAAGGGGGAGGGGGCCACTGAGGTAAACAGCACTTTCTTTATTTATAAGTATAAAAAGCAAAACACTAAAAACTAAGCAAGTACGTTTTATGATGAATGGGGTCAAGCTTCAAAATATGATTTTTTCAGTCTTTTTATGTAATTAGAAATGTAACAAAAATAATTGTGTGCCTCCGAGGCCCCCTTTATGTTCCTAGGGTTAATAAATGTAATAAAGTAAATAACCAAAAAGACTATATTCTCAATGTTTTTATTAGCCATATATATATATATATATATATATATATATATATATATATATATATATATATATATATATATATATATATTTCTCTTGTAATATTAAATGTTTTATATTTCTAAAATGTATGCGCAGTATTGTTAGCTCAAGCATTCATGCTATATGAAATAAAAATTGATATTACCAAAAATCCTTTCATTTACTACATACATATGTAAGCATACATTCAGGAAATAAAAATTCGTTCAAGCTAATTTTCTCTTTTATTCGTGTGTGTGTGCAAGTATTTGTAAAGTCATCAGCTTGCTAGTCGTATATACGGATACGTGTGCATACAAGTAACATACTCTTAATCCTAAATTTCCAAACCACTAAGGCTACCTATGTCATATCATATATTTTATTTTATCATTGCTAATTTGCACTTAAACAGAACAAGAGCTCTAAACCAGATTGTTATCAACTGTTTCTTTAAAAACTATCCTGAAACCCAGTACCCAAAGGAACGGTAGGTAGCAATTTAATGGCGCCCAAACAGCGACTCGAATCGAGATCGTTAGTGCTCGAACAGTTAAACTATAGTAATTCAATAAACACCCGAACTACGAACCTAAATCGTCAGTAATTTAAACATGGTAATAGTAGCCAGGTAAATAAGTACTACTATTACTGGGATAGAAATCATATTAATCATATTTTTTCTCCCCACAGGTTGTGCAAACAAAAAGAATACTAAACTTTAATATTCTCGTACATACATGGTGGTATTTATTATATGTATTTTTGCTTCAATTTTATCCACATTTATTATTTGCGATTAGTAATTCTATTTTCATTATGGCTTACTAGCAAGTTAATATACTTAAAGCACCTAAACAAATTCAAGCTGAAAATAGGAAACATTTTCAGAAAAATGGTGAAAATTTAGATACACAGGGACAGCCACAGGAACAACAAAGAAACTTTTTGTAAAAATGAGACAACAATTAGATAGACGGGAGTAGGCAGAGAATAAGAGCAAGGAAAAGCTTGCAAAATTAAAGGCAAAAATAGAAGCAATTAAAATAAAATGGGTGAAAGGAACTGCAAAAATAACCGATAAAATAAAAGCGTTAGAAAATAAAGTAAATAGAAACATTAAAAAGTTCAAAGGGGAATTAAACATAATACAGCAGTTATTCAACAAAATAAAGATACCACACAACTGATACTCCATCATGTACATTCAATGGGAATGAAAGTAACTAAAAATACAAATCACTAAATTGACATATCTAAAAGAATAAAATTAATACAGGAACAAATAGATTCTAATAATGCCATTTGTAAAGGTAATAAAGAAGGTTGTTTTGTATTGTATAGGAAAAAAGGTCATTTAAATGAAATGCACGAGAAATTTGTAGATTAAAAGAAAGGGCACAAAAGAATGAAGGGTCACTCCTAATGAGCTATAAAGAAATAAAACAATTAAATTACCATTTTAAAGTTAAAACAAATAGCCTTTCAAAAACAAGGCTGATGTCAAAGTAGCAAAGTGAGAAATAGGAAATATTAAGCGCAATTTGGCATTAGCATACCAAAACGTACAAAGTATCAACAATAAAATACGGGAATCAGAACTAAATACTAAAAGTGACATTCATGTTAAAACTAAATACAAACCAAAGAGTGACTCAGCTTATACCGAACACAGTGACGTTAGCAGTAGCAACGAAATTGATGTTAAGATTATTGAAAATAAAAACAGAATTATTCCATATTTACCTAAGTCTAAAGGTGATCCTGCTCCTACGTCAGTATACACATATCTACGTAAGTTAGTTTTAGCCGAAAAAGTTGCTAAATTGTCAGAAAAAGCCTTAGTACAAGCCATACCTAATTTATTACAGGGTGTAGCCTTAAGCCGGTATTACACGCGCAATGATAAATTGAAAATTATAGAAGATGTTAGAAAGGAATTAATTAAATCTTTTGCTGGAGACGCAACGATACAGCATAAGTTATCGGCCTGTAAAGCAACCCGGTTTACTCCCAAGACCCATAAGTTAGTACACGCCTTTGCTTTAAACCAATTTAATAAACTTAGAAAACTGACATCACAGTTACCAAAAAACCTTTATGTTTACTTATACACATGTTGCCCCACAGATTTCACAAAAGGTTTATTTATTCCTTTACTAATGTCAAAAAAATTTTGGCATCTATCCCGAAATTAAAAACATTGTATTTCCAACAAAATAAAAAAAAACGTTTGCAGGGTAACAATTCTACAACAAACAAAACCAATCTTTTCAAAATTACTAGAGATCTCTCAGTTATGGTAACAATAATCAAAATAGATATTATAATCAAGAGGTCAATAACACCAAGCTTAAATAGATGATAAATTATACCAAAGAATAGAAATGATCATAACAATAACGATCAACAATGACGTTCTTGCAATGAAAACACTAATTGTAAGCAAAATCTTAATCATAACTCCCATAATTACAATAAACGACCCAGACGACATAATGGTAGTTGTAAGGATAAAATGAATAATCACCAAAATAACAAAGGTAAAGGCAATAAACAATTCTAGGCTCGTAATAATGACATTAAAAATAAAAAAAAAACTACAAAATAATTATAAAAGGTCAAATCATCGTAACAAACGAAACTGATTCTCAAGCAAACCTCTAAAATGCTGTACTACGGATCGAGTATCAGCCAACGTAAGTCATTTTCCTAAACGGCTAAATAAATATTTTTATGTAACTCATACACACATGTGCCTTTAAAAAACCTAAATTTAGCTAAAAGTGACTGTCTATCGGACACCAATAGTATAAACCACTACGTTAATTCTAAACCAACCAAGATCTCTTCGAAAATTAAAATAAAAGTTTATAACACAAATGTAAAATGTCTATGAAATACAGGTTTAGATCTTTCTCGTTTATCTCTTACTTTCTGGAAACGTATTAGTGCTAACGTAATGGCACCAAAACTAACTCCACCCAATAACATTTTCCCAGTTGATTTCAGTGGGTCCGTTAAAAAAGTAAGAGGCTACAGGTTAATCACAGGACAGATTAATAACATTTCCATTTACTTAAAAATATATGTCACCGAATCACAACCAAAATCTTATTTTAAAATTAAATACTCTTACAGCATTTAATCAATACAATACAATACAATAAATCAATCTCAGGATACCTTCTCAATAAATCAATCTCAGAGTAAAAATTTAAGGACTCTTGTCGACCTGTTATCAAACCAGCATAAATTTTAAAAATCAAAATACGAAAAAGGTGGCATAGCAGGTAATTTTTTTCTACCTCTGCGTCCACATTTGTAAGGCAACATGCTACGAATTCAAAAATGCAAGATGTATATCAAACCCATAACCTTAAACCTCAGCTAAAAAAAAACAAAAAAAAAAACAACAACTAAGTTTTCTTTTACCTGAATACAGGGATATTTTTACTAACTCCCCTTGTTTTTGTAAAGACTTTGTTTATAAAACAAAAGGTAAAATCGACAAATTGCTGGTACGAAAACAGTACCCCGTCCCACATAAGCATTTACCTGACGTCCGAAAAAAATCAAAAACGTTAGAGTTAGGGTTAATTTGCCACTCCAATTCTGTGCATAGTAACGATATATTAGTTATACCAAAAAAGGTAAGCCGAGGGTATGTATAGAATATTTTGAGATGCTTGTCTAACTGGTGCTGGTGAAGATGAGTCTAGATCTCCCAATTAGTGCCACGCGGAGCAATTTCCAAATTAGGACCAGGGTCTACTGACTGTCTTTGATCATTATATTGATCCTCGTTGCTTGATTCTTCACTTTCTTTGTCATATATTTCGTTCCCATCGCTGAACGATGTGTGATATAGCATCCAGCTCCTTGCCTCATTCGAAGTGCACGTCACCATGTTTACTCTCAGAGCCTTCCTTTCCACCACATAACAACACTTGGAGACAGTTGCTGCAATTCTCGTAATCTATCTTCTTCAGTACTCAAGAATTCTTGAACCATTATCTCGACACAACTACTCACGCGAAAGGTAGAATTTTTACTAATGTCCTTGATTTGCACAAAAGCTTTTCTCAAAAAAAAAAAAAAAAAAAAAAAAAAAAGAATAAGTTTTCCATTTTTGTCAGATTTGGACGGCATATTAACAATAATAATTTGATGAAAACAAATAAAGTATTTTGAAATCAAAAAGGGCGTGAAATAAAGAAAGCGACTTTTTGAAATACAGTATTATCGCATTTATAAAACTATTATTTTTCAGCACTCAGAATTTATATATATATATATATATATATATATATATATATATATATATATAATTATGCATATCTGTGCCTGTGTATGCTTGTAACATACAGAGTTCAAGATATGACAAATTTGAAAAATTACAACATGGAATGTTCTGTTCTTTTGTCAAATAATAATAATAATAATAAAATAATAATAATAATAATAATAATAATAATAATAATAATAAGAAGAAGAAGAAGAAGCATGAAATAAGTAGATGTTGCTTCTATTAAAGCTTTGCGTTAGGACCTTTTAGTTGGAATAAAGGAAAATTTTAATCAAAACTTCATATTCTAATACTAATGAGTCAAAATGACTCTCACCGTCCTTCCAGGTATATATAGCATATATCTCGAGAACTAATCTTTCAAATATTTTTAAAATGCAGATATAACATACTGAGAAAAAATGTGATAAAGTCAGGAAAGTTCGCTGGGACCGATTGAAAAACATTTAAAATATTTTCCATTTGAAAAGTGAAATGAGTCAGTTTGTTTAATGCCGTCCTTCTAGTGCTGACAGAATAAATGGCCTCATAGAATGACGGGCACAGAGAATAAATGCTATTGTGCCAGTGTTGGGCAAATTTGAACTGAATTAACAATTAATCTGTAAACTTAATTGTTAATTGCAATTAACAATTGAAGTAAGTAATGGTTAATTCTTAATTGCAGTTGGCCATTAATAATGGGAAATCAATTGCAATTAATCAATCGATTGAAAGTAATTGCACTTGGAACGAATTGCAATTGAATTTAGCTAATCAGTTACAATTGAAATTAATTGGCAATTAATTCAATTGCAATTGATTTCCACAGCAATTACTTTCAATTGACTGATCAATTGCAATTGATTTTCACTGATTAATTTTCAACACTGTAGTTCAGAGAGGGCGTGGAGCAATGAAAACTTTAGCCACGACCAATTGACTCGCCATCCATCGTGACGCACTACCTATCGTGACCCACTGTGACCCACATACCCACCAAAACCCATTGTCATCAACTCTGACCCTTGATTCACGCCCTCTTCTCTACTGACTAAAGAGTTTAAACTTGTAATAAAAGAAGCCTATGAAATTATCACTCATCGGAGTTTGAATTTCTACGATCAATCGCTCAAGCACAGCCCTATTACAATAACGGTGGATCTGACCTTTCTAATATATCTAAATAAAATAAAGAGTTTGTTTGTCTGTCTGTCTATCTTTGTGCGGCCTGTGGACCAGACAAGTGGACCGAAAGTTTTCAAAATTTGTCACGGGTAGCTTGGTCTAAGCTCCAGATCAAGACGAAGAGTTTCTGTTTTTTTTTAATTCGAATTAGGGGGTCCCAGGGACGTTTACCGGGACCGGCCTGGGGACCAGACAAGTTGACCGAGAGTTACCAAATTTTGGCCATGGATACCTTGTTCCAGTTCCCACACCAAAGCGAAGCGTTTTTGACAAAATTCGAACCAGGGGTTTTCAGGGGAGCGTTTACCGCGACATGTAAAAGTAGTAGAAAATGACCGATATTAGTGTCGATTTCATAGTTTTTGCGGTCGCTAAGATCAATGGTGAAACTCCAATCGCATTAACTTCCAAATTCACCCTCTTTGTCTGTGGGCCGGGTAAACGGGGGGAGGGATACCGACACGTGAAAGTAATCCAAAATGACCGATATTAGTGTCAAATCCATAGTTTTCGCGGTCGCTGAGATCAATGATGATACTACCATTAGCGATGACTTTCAAATTCATCCACCGTTGTATGCGGGCCTTGGGTCACCAGAGAGTGGAATTCCGAGACATTTAACAACAATCGAAAATGACCAATATTAATGTCAAATCCATAGCTTTCGGGGTCGTTGAGGTCAATGGTGAAACTCAAGACCGCGTTTACTTTTACATTTAGTTCCCATCAGCTAAGGAACGGGGGCATTATAAAGGGGATCACGAGACATGTAAAATTAATCCACAATGACCGATATTAGTGTCCGTAATTTTCGCGGTCGCTGAGATCAATGGTGATTCTTTCATTAGCAATGATTTTCAAATTTAGCCACCATCGGCTGCAGGCCAGAGGCGTTTTTTTTTTTTTTTTTCAAAATTGGAAGCAGAGGATCATAGGAGCTTTTACCAGGATATGTAAAAAATGGCATATGTTAGTGTCACATTCATAGTTTTCGCTGTATCGGATGGGGGCCAGAAGAGATTTTTTTCGCAATTCGAACCAAGTTGGTCTCAGGGGGCGTTTACCGGGACATGTAAAAGTAGTAGATGATGATCAATATTTATGTCGAATCCATATTTATTGGGGTTGCTCAGATGTATAGTGGCACGTGTCCCGATAGTGTTTACGTTCAAATTCAGCCCACATCGTCCTTCCAAACGAAAACACATGTACGTTGTTGGATATATATTCACACAAAATATATCAAATTTTAGAAATGTTTCTTAATTTTTCTCTCGTTGCTCAGTTTGTTTACATTGATCTTTTATCTTATCCGTGCAAAGAACGGACATAACAGCTAGTAGGAAATGGTAAAGTGTTTGCCATGGACCAAATTACAATGAATTCAATTATATAGATAATTATTATAATTATCATTGATGATAAGTTACTTGTTGAATTATAGATACTTTTCAGTGGAAAAAAGAATAAAATTTGAAAGTCCCAAATCTAGTTAAAGTAGACCAACGTAAAGGAAGAAAGTATAACATTCTCCATATAATTAACCGTACCGTACAATTTAAAAATCTCCATGTAATTAAGCTTACAGTACAAATTTTATGTCTTTTCTTCTCACAACTTGATTTCCTTTAGCTCTGAACGATAAACGCACGTCTCGTCTCGATAGCGACACGACTATAGATTTTTATAACGAGACAGCGTCAAATGCCGTGAGCACCGCCGTCATTAACTTGTTCCGCTACCAACGAATTTCGAGATGGTTCCTTTTGCATCGCTTTGTACTATTTTGTACGCCTATTCTCACTTTTTGTGCGTCACCGGAAGTGGGTCAAAATGGGCCTACAAATATGGCGGAACAAGTTATTGCTGAACCTTTCCGTTTTTAAATTGCTCATAAACAATCTTCAGAATTACATCAATATCACGATACACAAAATTTCAACATTTTATGAGTTCCTTTGGCACTTTTTGCAACTTGAATCAGAACTTTTCACGCTTCGTCCAAAATCCATGATTTCTACAGGCATGGTAAACACGACATCACTCTACCAGCTCAGGACGCTGACTGCCAAGTCAGAATATGTTCCAGCTTGACGCTGCCTATCTCAATGGATGAGGCTAACAGCCAAATTACATCAAATGGCTGTAGCGTCAGAAGTTGCTGCTAAAAAAAAAAAACTTTTTTATCACACCATGTTAAAAAGACTGATCTCAATGTATTGGCAAAGAATTTGATAAATCTGTTTCTGTTACGATAAACGTTCAGGTTGTTTAAGTTAGGCCACAAAACTAGGACAGTGAGAAAAGAAATGTTCAAGAACGTCATTTATTTGGGCTCTTTTCTTTTTGGGGATAAATGCTCATGAAAGTTTATAACCAGCATTGAGGTTTACAATTGCATTGAAATAAACCTGGTTTATCATCATACTATTTTTTTCTAATCTACTATTTCCCTCTTCTCTTATAATTTATATTTGGAGGCGAACACGTTACAAAATGAAAAGATAACAAAAGTCAAATGAAACAATGAATTGAAGAAGGAATAGAGAGTCAGCCAGCCAGACAATCAAACAGAATAAGAAAATTCCAAGAGTTTGCCAACCGTAAAGGTAGTAGTGAGTGTGGGAAAACTCACCCGGGTATAGACTCTATCTGTCATGTTTGTAAAGAACTGGGAATTTACATTTTTGTGTCCAAAAATTCTCGAGTTCTTTCTTAACCTTTATTATATATTTGCAGGCAAGAAAGGCTTAACTTTTAAAAAGTAATTTCTGGGCAGCAAAAAAGTTAATACATACATATATATATATATATATATATATATATATATATATATATATATATATATATATATATATATATATATTTGAAACATGCTCCTCTTATTTTCCGAACATTTCACTCCATAAGTGTCACAACATGGAACAATCCATCATTCTTCCTGACAACGCCTTGAAATCTGAAATCGGATAATCTTTTGTAACGCTTTAAAAAAAAGTGTTGATCTTCGGTGGTCTCGGCTGAAACTTATAGTGACGCAGTGTTAATTGAGATGAGTAATTCTTACTAGTCATTCAGCTAATTATTCCTACGGAGTCCATTGTCTACGCTCAACACATCCAGATCACCGATTTCGACAAAACTGATGTATCTTCTAAATGCTACCTGATTACTCATCTTGACTTTGTCTAACAGATCTGGATTTAGACCCTAATTTCTTTCGGAAAATTATGTGGTATGGACTGCAAGTTAAACAGTATAAATTGAACGATATCCACTTAGGTTTCACTTCCTAGCCCTTTGATCCAATAGATCGAGGAGAGAAATTATATGTTTTGGATTGTAAATGAAACTGAATGAATGGAAACCGTTTCGCTAGGTTTTAGAGACGGCCGAAACCATTTTCTATAAAGCCAGAAAATAGTTTATAAAAAAACACCATTTCAATTTGCTCCAACAGTGGTTTTAAGACGGAAACTGGTTTTGAAAGAAAATTTAAGCAGTTTTGATAGAATACCAAACCGGTTTTAAAACCGGAACTGGTTTAGAAAGAAAAGTTTTCAAAAAACTTTTTTCTTTGCCCCCCACTTCAATAAAGTCTGACCTCTTAGGCTAAAGTTATCAGTGGACTATTGAATGATGTTTCCGATGTTCATTCTTCTGTTATGCATTTTAATGATATAGAAACAAGAAAGCCAATAAAAATGAAAATATAATCAATTATCTAGCAATGCTTTTATAAACCTTTTATTCAAAAAGATTTATAGCCGGAAACAATTGTTACAAATCGACATGAGTTATGTGGACCAAGGTTATACAGTCCATTCCAAAATCAACCCCAAAGTCAGCTACGCTTCCTCCACCTTCTCCTTCCACTTCGCTCCTTTCTCTTCTACGCACTCCCTCATATCCATTCACGAAAACTGGCAAAACAGAGAAACAAATGACAAGCATTTTAAACAAAACTACAATTCTTTTTTAAAGGAATACACCTCAGGGACAATATTAAATTGAACAAAACATATAAATAAGAGTTCAAGTTATGAGTCTAAATATTATTACACAGTTTGATAATAAACTGTAAAATGGTAATGTGATAAAAAATCAGTTGCAATTTGATTCATTGGATCAACAACAATTTGGATTTTTACCTACATGACTATCAGTGAATAATGATAAAATATTCTTCTAAATTGTATAATCGGTACCAAATATTCTATTAGGTAATATGTGGTAAACTCACACTTGTAAATAACTAGCACTTTTATTCATTTAATAAAATGTAATAATTTTTTAACAAAGAATTTTAATGATATCTCAAGATAGTAACATATATAAGTATAACACATTGCTTATGTGTTATAACCACATTGCTTATAGTATAGATTTTCATGGTATACTATATTACAGAAAAGACTGGAGAACATATAAATTAATTTGGATTTTCTACACCAAACTCATTGTTTCAACACATCCCACATTTGTGCTACTAAGAGACAATAAAATACAAACAAAGAACAAGGTAAAACACGCTCCTTAATTATTAAAAAGGTTAACTTGTCATTTTTATTAAGGACGTATCGAAGCTTGGAAAATCTTAGAGGTAAGTGACAAAGTAATCAAATGCTACTGGCATAATGAATATGAGGAAAAATAAATGTAATAATTTTCGACACTTAACTCCAGCTATGCCGCTGCACCGATTTTGATGATTTTTGATACCGGATTGTGTTGATCCTGACCTAATTCAGGATTTTAACAAACTTTCTGCAATGACGTGGAGAAAGTGTGTGAGAGACTATATATAAAAATAAGTGAAAATAACCATATTTTTCGGGGTCCCTGAGATGAATTAGTCACACTCCCGATACCATTTAAGTCCTAATTCATCCTACATGTGGGAATCAAGGGAAATGAGGTTAAAATACTTTCTATAAACCTAATCTACCTGTGTGAAGAAAGAGAATTTCAGCTAATATAATTATATGCAGCACTACACATCTGAAAGCGCTACTGCATACTTCACTGTTGTTATTAATTGAAATTGCCACTGTCGTAATTAAATAACTTTTGTGTCGATGCTAATGCTAACCTATATGCTTATTCTATCCTCATAATTACTTAAAATCACACTAGAGATGACAATCCACATTTCGCATTATACGAAAATTGACAAATGTGAAATTAAGCTGTAAAATATCGTTAATAGACAGTAAAAGGTGCAGCAGGCAAATTACATCTCTTGAACTCAAATAGCCAAGATGCTCTCATGAGTTTAGTGACAACACTGAAGTCTTCTTATAACATAGTGATTTTTCAAAGAATTAGGGATGCTGTTTTCAATAGCCTTAAAACTCATCTGTCAGTATAGTAACTAAGAATCATAACCACCTGGGTTTATTTATCTTTTTTTTTTTATGTCTGAGAATGTGTAAGAAAGTTTCGTATGTTTGAAACTTCTACCCAAAATTTAAAAGTGAGATGACGTGCATAAATTTAATTCTGTTGTTATAACCACTTGTGCCAGAAGTTCTTCCGTTTATGAGAACTTAACGAACAAGGAAAGTGTCTAGAATTTCATTTCACTAGATGACAGAGAAGAAGGAGGAAGAGGGTAATGAGATGGATACGGCAAGAGAGAAAACAAAATTCTGTCTCCTTTGTTTGCTTGTTTACTCAGGAAGGAAAATGTCTTCAGAAAATCAGCGCCGCTCAGCTAATACTCTGTATCTTTTGCTTTTGAATATTTTGGGAAGACTAATGATAACATATATTATCTTCACAAATTTATTGATTCTTAAAATCCCATCTGTAAGCTATCACGTTCTTTATTATAGCTAACAAAAAGAACAAATAAATCCCTCCAAATGGATAATTTTTTCAAGTTGTTTCTCTACTTCTTTGTGACAATGTGAATATAATGTATGAAATTACTCCATCGAGAAGTTATTTTGGAGATAGAAGAGGTTTGTTCTTTTTTCAGTTTACCGTTTTACGATTATGTACCGAGGCTAACGGAGAAGTGATGAGGAGATGATTAATAATAATGAAATGAAGAGTGGGAGAAATCGGGTGAACCCCGGAAAAAGCCCACGCACAAAATGCTATTCTAGCACAAAACTCACTTGGCGAGAGCTGGGATCGAATCAAGGACCCCATACCCCAGAAGTGAAAGCTCTAAGACTGAGCGACCACGGCCCCGTTTATCCTCACAGATAAAGTTTATCTTTTGTTTTCGTTGTTTGCAAATATTGATTAATTTTGGCGTTATTACGAAAACTATATTTTCTTAATACATTTTGACAGTACTTTTCAAAACTGTTTAGTATTAAGTCTGTTTCTGAAGAACTGTGTACAAGAACGTGCATATAATTGAATAATAAATTGTTAGTGGATGAGGAACGAGAAAAAATAGCATTAAAGACCCACGCAGATAAGGAGGAAAGAGCCTGTATATAAAGTTCGTTGGTCGACAGAAAGTAGCGAATTTTCTCTTTCCATTCGCCCGTTCGTTCAGAGACTTACCTCCTTTCCGATAATGGAAGTTTAATCCGGGAACAAATTTTATTTTCCTGAAGGAATCACTCCTGGACCTTTCCACTTAACACGTATCTCTCTACCTCCTAAAATATCTTGAACTACGGAAGATCTTTTCGGTCTTTACTGTTTGGTGAGATTAATCTGCACACTGAAAAACAAGCTGGTCTGAAATAAATTCCCTGAAACGAAAGAGCAAATAAACAGTGAGATTCTCTTCAGGAAATAAACATTTTTCCATCAAATCTTGCACTCTCTTACAGCTTTATAGAACATCTCTTTATAATGAATCAACAGCTAATTCTTCTTCGATGGAAGAAGTATACGGCAGCTACGTATTGACAGAAAAACAATAAATGGAACATGGGCATGTAAATGGTTATTATAGATCCTTATATACTCAACATAATCCTTCCAGTAACTGATTCTTGGACATTTTTGGCTTTAATAGTTGATCATTTGAGCTCGATAAGTTAACATGATAATAAGAAAATAATATCATGTTAAGAAAATTATTTGCTCTTCATTGAATCTGTGATTACGTAAAGAATTTCCGTTTTCATGACGCAAAAAGTAAAAAATGAAATGAAATGAGATCTCCCAGTTTAACGTCCCACGATTATGCCATTTAGGCTAAAGAAGACAATTGATTAAGGCAAATGAATGATGACGGAAGAATTTGTGGAATGAGAACGCGTGAGGAGCGGGAGTGCCCCGAGAAAACCTAGGAACCAGATGTTGTTCACCACAAGCATCTAGAATACCTATTCAAAGGAATTTTAAAGGTGTATAATGGGGCGTTTACATTTGGTCGATTTAGTCGCACGGCTAAATCGACTCGTTGCATGTGCGACTAAATCGAAGCAACTAGGCCGAATCAGATCGATGGATGTGTTCAATTGTTTCAACCGAAATTGAATGCCGCTTGTCGACACGCTCTCCTCTGGTCGATTCGAAATCGACTGGCAATTTTAAAGATGTCCAAGCAAGCAGTAATTGGTACAATTTGCGGTGTTATAGCAGAAGAAAATAGAACGTCTTTCAATTCAGTTGCGAATCGATTAGTCGCCTTCGATCAACAAGCGATTAAATTGAAGTCCCGTTTACACGGTCGATTAAGCTGAAAGTGACGTCAATTCAACTGAATCGAACGCAAATCGACTAAGTGTAAACGCACCCTAAGAAAAGCCAGAAGAATTTCAACTTCAAACTCTACACACCTACCTAGACAACAGCAACCTGTTCAACTCTAACCTAACACATTTCAGACTACAATAAAGGCACCGCATTTCAAGCCATTAGAATAAAAGACGACGCTCAAGAAACCTTCAAGAAAAATCATGAACTGGGTGTATCATTTAACTCAACCTCACTAGCGCCTTCGATATGGTGTGGCACGAAGGACCAGGGTGAGAATTACCGGGGGGATGAGGGGGATTTCTCCCCTCAATCACATTTTGTTCCCCCCCAAAGAAGTCAGCTGAAGTATCCTCACCGGGGATGCTCGCTTTCCCCCTCAAACTATGCTTAGTATAACTCCAAATTTCACTGATTTTTGTTATTTCTTGTAAATTTAATCTTCTGGCTGTATTTCGAAATGATCGATGTAAACTGTTCAGTTTTGGTCATTTCTACTTACCACCTAATTACCCACTATTTTCAACGTTGTTTAGTAGAACTATATTATTATGACTACGGTTGTTACTTGCAACTGTACCTTCGTACCCTTCAGTTCGTCATCGTTTGTGAATTTGAATGTACTAATTGCGTATAACAAAGCCACATATAGATTTATAAATGTTATTAGCGGTTGGCCAAGAAGAAGTAAACAAATAGCTTCTTCTACCATAATTGGCGAAGTTCGGATATGTCATATTCATCCTCTATATTTGTATCGATTATCATCTTATTTTAATTTTTGTTATAACATGTTATTTCATTTTCCAGTGTACTCTTTGTTAGCACATGGTCTTCATTCTCTAGTAGGTTGTGTGTATGCAACTCAAAAGTTGCATTTAATTTGTGATAATTAGCATAGTAATCACTGCTTTTACAGTTTACGGAAATGAACTTTTGAAACTGTACTCAAAATCTGAGATATAGGTATTCTCTCGTAAGTATATGTTAACGTACACGCTGGGGGATACGCTCGTAGTGAGCAGACATGTTAATGAAGGTGATTTTTAGGTGAATAAGCGAATAATTCAAGATTTGTTTCAGCATTTGTTAATACGAGTGGTTCTCCGTGTCATTGTCCGTGTCTGTATAAGCATTTGAACTGAAGCATTTTTTTTTTTTAAATTAACCCTTCATTTTTCCATCTTTTCGCTGTACAGTTTGCTGTCCACGCAATTAATGTTGTCTGAAAAACTTCAGTGTAATGTTTTACTTTATTTGAATAACGTAGCCCATAGTGAATCAACTCATCTTTAACCTAACAGTAAAGTAATTTTTAAGTGTTGACTTAGTGTGCCCATCACGGAATCGATATTTGGAGAATAAAAGTCGTGATGAGCACAGCTTTAGCGGGAAGTAGAAGCACAAGCTCGAAATTTGAATTGAGAGATTTTAAATATTTGGCCTTCGATTTGACCTTGATGTGAGAAATCGGGAAAAGCAACAATCCATTTCTTATTTGATAGGCTATATCTAGATTTTCTTTTTTTTTTTAAAAAAAAAAACCGTCCGGTTTAACTGATAATTTTAGTGGTTTTCACAAGACTGAAGTAGGTTTCTTTTCGCAACCTGTAGATATTAATGCAACGTGGAAGCTTTCAATATGAGTGGAAAAATTAACATATGCTTGTGATCATGGCTATAGCTCGAGGCGAATTATTAACTAAATAAACCTTAGAGAGCTACGGGGACAAGAGTGAGTACAACATTAAAACACGTTCAGAAAGGTTTAGTGGGGTGTGTGTATGTCAGACAATATATATGTGCATAGTTATTGTCGGTAGATTTATTAAATTAATAAATCTCTTATTTATTACAGATGTCACACACACACACACACACACACACACACATATATATATATATATATATATATATATATATATATATATATATATATATATATATATATATGGGGGTAAGGCATTTATTGTCTCATTTTGAAATTTGAACCTTCAGACTATGTCCTTTGGCCTAATTTTATCCCCCCCCAATATAGATTATCTAATTCGCACACTGCTAAGGACTATTAAACAAAATAGCATCTAGCTTGTAGATATTGTTCATTCATGGTTATTTTACTCAAAGAAGTAGCCATAAATAAACAACGCTATGCTAGATGATGTTGAATGTTTTTTCTCACCAAACGCAAGCTACAGTTTAATGCAGTTTATTGCAATTAAATCTCAAAATAAGGACACTGGCATCGTTCAATACAAAAATATTAGCAAGATCTCACACATTATAGAGTCATACTTCTACTAAGGCTATTGGCGCACGACACAACCAATCAGCATCTAGAACACTTATTCAAAGAAATTTGGGGATGTATAAGGAAGTCCAGAAGAACTTCAACAGCACAATACTGCTCAGATAAACACACACCTACTTAGATAAGACCCAGCTGCTCAACTCTAACCAAACACGTTACAGACCACAACATAACACCGCATTTCAGGCCATCAGAATAATAAACAACACCCGAGAAACCTTCAAGAAACATCATCGACTAGGAATCACTATATGCAACTTAACAAACACTCTCGATACGGTGTGGCATGAATTAATAATAATGTAAAGAGGTGGGTAAATGTGCTAAAAAGTGGGCAGTAATGGTGGGGATGTAATTGGAGATTCCTTAAATGAGAAACATAATTCAATGGTATTTGGTTAATGTTTTTTCATAATACCGATTTCGGATAGATATGGATGGAAAAACATATATAATGATAAAACAAATACCCACCAAATATATAACTTCTGTAATATATAGTATACGATACATTTCTATCCAACTTTCCGTCTCTTAATATAATATTCGTTGCAAATATAAGGATAGTATAACACTGTTTCATCTTACCATTTTTTTTTCTTTCAGAGAATGGTCGAATGTTAAAATTTATTAACTCTATGAATAGTAGATGCAGACTCTACTGCTAAACATCTCTTCACCGACGACGAGAGGTTTTTGCTTGTGACGTAACTACAAAACAGGGTAAAAGGTAAGGAAAACTACCGTCGCAGCTTGTAATTGGATATGATAATGTCAGCAAAATATTTCTGAAAATCCTTGTCCTTTCAGTCGGGCACTTCCTAAGTAGAATTCCATTTTCGTTTTAGTTGATCTTTTAAGTAAACAAACAGTTAAAGTTCGACGTTGACGAAATATTACAAGAAAGCTGAAGATGAAGGAGCAGCCTCCCTTCAGCTTTCCACTTCTCTCTGTTAGCGTAATTAGAGGTAGTAATCCAACAGACAATGTCGTTAGAAGGGATTACTATCTCTCTCTCTGTCTCAATACAATTATAAAAAGAGTAAAGTAAGATTATGTATATTAAATTTGAATCTTAATCGATAGAAACTTGCATATTGCTTTGTTACCCGCATTGATTGCCATAATATTTTATAGGGGAAAGTATCACAAGTATTTCTCCCTTAATCTACACCTGTTTGATAGTATATATTGTCCCTCAATACTTTAATGCGGGCAATATTCACAAATATGCACTTATTAGGTGTGGACGAAAGAGAAAGCCAGACATATTCTGTAAATTTTGGAGAACATAAAAAGGATGGAAATTATACTTTATTAATCAAAGCTGGAGAAAGGTAAAATATTCATACTTGTTATTATACATAAAGTTTAATTTTCAACGTTTAATTCCTAATCAACGTGACCCCGCGTAGCGAGCGGTCCCGGGTTCGATTTCCGGTGGGGATAGGTCTACTCGGTCTAAAAAGTGTAACAGCTTTTTCAAGGCAGCCATCATGAGTCAGGTGTTTCCTGGGTTTTCCTCATTCACATCAGGCAAATGCAAGGATGGTACCTAACTTATAACTCCAGATCTCTTCCATCCTTCCTTCTCAATTCCCCGGGCTGTGGGATCATCAAGAGACATCATTCCTCATGCATGTGTAGAACTAACATTCCCATTGATGTTGAAAGCACAGAAATCTAATTCCTAACCCTAGTACTAATTTCTAATTGACCATGAAACAAAACACGTCGAATGTATGACTTAATACTAGAGCGCTCAAGGTGCGCCACGGCTCCTGGGTGTAATATAACAGCATGTGATTTTGGTGGTAACAGCATCTTTGTTACTATCTTGAAGTTTTCTCGTTCCTTCCCACGTTTTAGTTCAACCAACTCTTCAATAATAGTTCAAGTGGATTTTAACATTTGTGTTCTTTGGTCTAGCACATACAGTCATGAATGTTAAAGTAAACCCTGTATTTCATTTTCAAAGGTTGACGTTTGTTAAATTATGTCCTTATGTCTGAATATTATTCTTTCACCATGAATTGAAACAGACATACATATATCTTATACTTTTCATTACGTTCGTGTGTATAAATTCCCAGATGTTAGGTTTCTTCCTTTCTGAATGGTTTTTGTAGCAAGCGTTTTTTTTTTTTTTTTTTAAGCTACATACAAAATGTCGCTATGCTAGCGTTTTTCTGCGCCACCCTCTTTCTTGTTATATTTTCCACTTTTCCTTGTTAGAAAGAATCATTTTACATTAGATTTGTCAGCAGTTCCTTCCATTGACAACTTATCGCAAATCAATGGATTTTTTTACCCTTTCCCTTCAATGTTTCTTAGCACTTTTGTTTGTCACTTCTCATAGCTTTTCATTTTTTCTCTCTGAACATTTTTATTACATTTCCGCAGTTTTTTTTTAAATATAGCATTTGTTGTTTAAATTCTCCATACATTTTGAAGTTTTCAGGCTACGATATAGATCTCAAAGCCCTAATGCTGTTTTGATTTTTTTTTTTTTTTTTTTTTTAAATATTGAGTGAGGGGTCGTTTCAGTAAACCTTAGGACTGAAGTTACGTGTGTAGTTTGATGTTCAATGTATTTTCACAACACTGAAACACAGACGAGGAGAAGACGTAAATCCTTTAAGAGTAACGAAAGTTCATGTTCTTCCACCAACGTCCAAACCATGGCTTACCCTCCAACCAACATACATGTTTACCAAAGGGACTACTTTCTAAGTCTACCAGTAATAGTTAAGAACAATTGTTGCATTCCTTTATAACAATATAAGATAAATAATTACGGCTGAAAGTCAGTAGGTAATCCACAAAGTCTTCACATGAACTATTAAGCAAATCGTAGAAAAACATCAAATATTACTATTCACTAAACTCCATGAATAAAGAAAACCATTCGAAATTCATCTGGATTTTATCAAGAAAGAAAGAAAAAAAAACATACCCTTAACTGTCTCTTACTTAATCTAAAGTAGATATTGTAGTATTTCATTTCTAGTGGACGTTCTTTATTAGTTGATGTTTATTTGATATTTTTTCTCTTCATATTTGATACTTGGTTCTTCAAAAAATTAAAATATTGTTTTTTTCATCAATACATTGTAAATGCATTTGGCATTGTAAATTTTACTAATAGATTGGTTATGGTATTAGTCCTGATGAAGTCATTGACATGGAAGATTTTAATATGTCCTAAGGATGAATTCAATGAACATTGTATCAGATTCTATTTTCTATAAACGCATTAATTGCCTTTCGAGTGTGTTTTAGTAGAAGGACTACCAAATTAAACACTCATTTTGTACAAACCAAGCCTAAAGCAAGTCTGATATGTTGAACACTTGCTATTTCCAGTTTTGCTCAGCTTCCGATTTTTACATGAAGACTCTATAAGAAGGTTCCAACACAGTAAGGTAATTTTTCCCCAGTTGCGAAGTACCGAAGAAAGTGGTGTAAATCGAACTTGGTACACTATGAAATGATGTGTTCAGTATTTCATATTATTTCTCCATCTTTTCCTTATTTGAAGCAATTGCTTCATACATGTGAAAAACTGTTTTGGACTGGCTAACCACTAGTTTACTGCTGCTCTTAGAGAAAAATGCCATAGTAGTCAGGTAAGAAGTATATATGAAAGTTCTCAAGAGAAGACTTCATTTGACACTGGAATCCAAAACACTAATTGACATTTTCATTGAGAAGTACGAATCTACATATTGACGTTTGCATTAGAACATATGAGCAACTCGGGAGAACACAATGGTAAGTCACATTTTCTAATTTTCGAGTAACTCTATAAGAAGGTTCAACATTCCCATGCAATTCAATGCAATGACACATACCACAAAAGCTTTCCCTGCCATCTACATGTACATTTCTGGAATTAAACTACCTACATACTGTTCTGTTGTTCGATGCCAACCCATTCTACGAAATAACACAATCTCATTGTAAGAGGCGCTTACCATTATGTTCGCCTGAGTCATTTATATATGCAAAGGATAACGCTCGAAAATCGAAATCCAAATTAAATAATTCAAATGCACCTATTTTGTCATCTTTTGGAGGATCTTATCTCCTGGATCCACCATTGTATATATCCTTACAAAGTTAATCTTCTTAAATTCTTGATTAGGATAGGAAACTGTTATTACGAAAATATTATCAAAAAGTAACACAGTACAAGCCCTCAAATCCGAACCCCTGAAATCCGAAAACCCGGCAAATCATCTCTCAGGAAAAAATAACTACAGCTGGAAAATGAAAAAAAAAAAAGATTTAATTACACAAATTTATTTTTTATTTTTTAAGGTTTTAACATTTTTAGACTTAATGTTTATTCAAAACCTTATAAAATACAGTTAAGTTTAGATAAAATAGGAAATAGTTTACGTCTTGTAATTAAGAACAAGAAAACAAAAATAAAACTTTCTTGTCCATTTAGCAACATTTTGTTTTACTCACTCTAATTTTCGTATTTACAAATCTATTTCTCTGAAATTTGCCACAAGTATACATTTCCCGATTATACACATAGTATCAGTATTAAAAGTATCTTGCAAAATCATTATCTAATTATGTTCTTACAAGAAGGCAGTTATAGATATGCGACAATCATTTTGGACATGAGTGTAAACCCGCCAGTCAAGGTCACTGCTCTTTCGACCACTGGGCTCCCTGTCTAACCTCAGTCGTTGTTTTACCGCCATTTCAGTAACGAAATAAGTACGTAATATTATTTCCCGGGTAATCCGAACCCTCGAAATCCGAACAGGCTTTCGCTCCAATTAGTTCGGATTTGAGGGGTTTTACTGTAACAACAAATAACTGAAATGTTTAAATAACAGAGTAAATTTCTAAATATATACAGAAAGAAAGCCATCTTTTATCTCTCCAATAAAATAAAATTATCGTTGAGCCCTCTTACCTTAGAAATAGTTTCATTCCATAAATTCCAAGAAAACATTCCAATAAGAACAAAATATTTTAAAGGCGGAAAACAAAGTTGTGTCTGTACTGGACTCATACATAATTTAGGTCGTGGTACGTGATGAAGCTCACGAAATGTAGAACCGTGTATATGTTCCTAGGTAATCTGTTAAGTGTAAGAATTATGAAGATTATTCAGTAAATTAATACCTCCTTCTTCTCTTTTTATTTAACGTCCTTTTGTTTCTCTTGTTTTGTCTTAACGAGCTTCGTATTTTACTTTTTTTTTTTCTTTCCTTCAAAAAGGGTTCCCAAGTTGACAGTCATATCTCAGTAATTCTGTCACCTGGATATTGCTACTGTTCGAAAAACAAGTTCTTATCTTACTGTCGCGCGTTCCTCTTATAGCAAAATATGGAGACCGCCTCAATATTTTATCTGTATCTTGTTCTTGCATTCATTGTTGCCAGATCAGAAGAAATTTAGGACTGCAATTGTAAAATGGTTTAAAATATCAGAAACTACAGTCACATTTAGACTTACTTTACTTTTCACTTTAAAGCTCCTAAGTGTAACGCGATCTCCACCCTTTACTCGTACAAGTGATTGAATGGAACCGTCGTTAGGTAGAACAAATGTACCCTTCGGGCACATCCACACTTATAACGTATAGCAGGTTCAGAAATTAAATTATTTAATGCATAAACAATGTTAATTAAATATATAGTAATCCTGAGTTCAAAAATATTAGAGCGAATGCAGCTACTATTCATAAATATACTTAATAGTATGGTTAATCGGGAAAATAATATTTTTTGTTCTATTCATTAACTTTATAACAAATTCAATAAAGTAATACATATAATGACTGTTAATAAAGAATTCCATCCAAAGAGGCTACTTCAATAGACAAATATTTCTCCAGCAAATAAGCAGATAACCTTAACTTCCTAGAAAATTACATATAATCTTTAAGAATTTTTTAAATCTGAACAATTCTTAGTTACTTATATCAAACTTATTTCTTTATAATTAATAAATACAGTAATTAACTCACCAATATTTTGAATACAATATTCCTCCTTGTTATTTGCATACTATAGGCATGGAACTTCACACAAAACATGTATTAACAGGATCAAATGGAAACACACTTTTTTTTTTTTTTAACGTAGCACCAAATAACTATAACTTATTTCACACATACACCGATACTCAATTGAATTCTTAGAATATAATAATAGCACGTAATAAGATTTTAACTTTCAGAACTATGCTTTCAAGATACAAAATAGCAACTGGTTCACTGGTTTTACCCATTTCGAACAAAATTCGAAACTCAGAATAGCTCAGACTTCTACCTTTGGATTCAACAGCTAAAGTGCTGTTGCCTATAGACAGAAATTAAACGTAGGAAGATAGTTCGCACAAATTCCGCTGTTGGCGCTGTTATAATGTGAAGCTGATTTACTTTTTTTTTTTTAACTCTAAATAAACATCTCGTTACACATTCACCTCTCCCTCAAAAAAAAATATTTTTTTTTTTGTTATGAAATATGCAGAATCTCGTTTGTCTCAAAGTCACGATTAATCACCAAACTATTATCACTATACCTACTAACTAGCAGAAACATACTTCCCAACTACACCAACTAAAGAAAAATAAACTAAAAATAAAAAAAATAACCCCCAAAATACAATCAAACCACTACCATACTTTACACTCTCTCTACAGTTAGCAACTATAGTAATTCGTCTATGATTCGCATCTTTCATAAATTTACAAACACTTCCAGAAAAATTATGAAATAGCACCTAAATGCAATTTCCTGATTTTTCCTAAGCAATATTAAATATAAAGCGAAAGATATATATATATATATATTACATATTCAATAATAGAAAAAGAAATTACATTGTAACTTACAATTTCTGTCTAGATTACATACTGAATGAAAAATATGTAGATTTATCCATAACCAGTTTTATCAGAATAATCCATTTCCATCCAAGAGACATGACAAACAGACTGGAATCCGGTCCACGGAATTCTCCATTAACAATTGACGATACAATCCAGACTATTGGACTAAAAGCCCAATTTACAATTAAGGAAGCAATACATTAGACATATTTAGACGGACACATTACAGGCCTGCAATGAGAAAACTATTTTAACATATAACACTTTAAAAATTACTTAAAATTATGTTCGTCTATTGTCTTATAGCATCAACGTAAAGCTTCAATAACACTTTATGATTCTTAATTTTTCTTTTTTTTTTTCTTTAATGAAGATTTCTAATTAACAATAGGGATTCTCCTTTCTCTGAAAGGTTTTGTCATTGAGACATGTATTCTACGAATATCTCTGTCATTTACAACAGATTTAACCTGTAAGGAGTTTTCACCAAGGAATTTCTGGAGTTCGAATGGCCCCAACCACCTTTCTGATAAACTCTTCGTAATGTTATCAGCCAAAGATGACTTGGTTTGGGCTTTAATTAAAAGTTTATCACCCACTTGATAATTAGTAGGTATTCTTCGTTTATTAAAAATTTTCTTTTTCCTATGCCACGCTTTCTCCATATTATGGAGCGCATTTACCCACAAATTGGGGTCTTTCTTTTGGATATCTAGCTCCTGCACATTCCATTTTACCTCTAATGGGTCTCCGCAGTTATAGTTACAAACTAAATCAAAGGGACTACACTTGGTCTCCTCATGAACAGCGCTGTTAATCGAGTACTCTATTTCGTATAGACCCGTATCCCATTGATTCTCTCTCTTACTAAAGTATATCCTCAACGAATTTTTCAAAACTGAAATGTATCTTTCAGCTGCGTTTGAGGCACTATGGTACGGAGAAATTCGAATATCGCGAATACCATTACTATATAAAAAATCTTTAAATAGTGCAGAGCTATACACACTAGCATTGTCATGTGCCAAAGAAAATATAAAGCCATGTCTACACATTAATTTATATAAACGATTGATAATGGCTTGACTAGAGAGTACACGGAGTGGTTCTAAGAAAACTCGCTTAGAAAACGAATCTACCACAATCAAACAGTGGCGTCCCGATCGTGTATTGCACATTGGACCAATTGTGTCCGTATACCATCTCCCATTTACAAATTTTTCAAAATCTGATGTTAATTGACCCATTTGTTTCCTATTATTAGGTTTATTTTTCTGACATAGCTCACAGCATGACACAAATTGTTTTATATCTTCTACCATCCCACTCCAAGTATATTTGGCTGCTATACGCCCAATAGTTTTTCTTGTCCCTAAATGGCTTCCGGGTAAAATACAACTATGATGAAACTCTATAATACTATTGGCTAGACATTTTGGAAGACAAATCTTATACGGATTTTTTATAGCTTTAGTCTTTTTACACAGAATCCCTTTAATTAACTTATAATCCTCTAATCTCTCCTTCCGTTCTAAACGATGTATAATCTCCATTAATTCAGGATCTCTAGCTTGATGATCTTTTATAGATATGTTAGCAAATGGCATATTCCAGAGATTTACTAAGCATAAATTATTAATCTCTCGTTCCATGGTTGGCTCTAAATACATAGATTCAAAATTTTCCTCGTCAAACAATCGTGACATAAAATCTGCACTTATATTCAAGTTACTTGAAACAGATTTTACAGTGAAATCAAACTCTAATAATCGATACAATAAACTACCATACCTTTTGACCCTTCGTATGTTACGTATAGCATACGCTAAACCCACATGGTCTACCCTCAGTTCGAATTTATTATGCAAAAAGGTTTTATATCGTTCCATGCATTCAACCGCCGCCATAAGTTCCAACAAAAAGATCGGCTTATTTAAATCATATTTACGTAAGCGTCTAGAAAAGAATGCTACCGGAACTCTGTTTCCCTGACTATCTAATTGTTCTAACGTGCCTCCTAAAGATTTTAAACAGGCATCTGATGTAATTATAAAGGGTTTATTCAAATCTGGAAGTTTCAATACTACATAAGCTTCAAATAATTCCTTTATCTGATCTAAAGCTCTTTGCTGTTCTTTTCCCCACTCAAATTTACACTTCGCCGAACGAAGTCGAGTTATCGGTTCCATCACATCATGAAAGTTTGGTATAAACCTACTATAAAACTGTAAAAAACTAGCTAAGCTAATCAAACTTTTCCGATTTTTCGGTGCAGGTAATTTCCTGATAACTTCTATTCTAGAAGGATCCATACATAGATTTCCGTTTTCAACAACAAATCCCAAATATGAGATCTTTCTCTGAAATAATGCAGATTTATTAACCGACAATGTTATACCAACCTCATTAAACTTCTGCAAAATTGACTCAATTAGCTGTTTATGACTCTCTATATCTTTACTTACTGCCACTATATCATCAAAAAACCAATCCACACCTTGTTCTTTCAAAGGATATAGCAAATCAGTTAAAACCTTTGACAAAATAAATGATCCTGAAGATATACCAAAAGGCACATACTTATATTCAAATAAACCGCGATGAGTTAAAAAGGCGGTATATTGAGTCGAATTTTCACTAAGTTTCAAATGATGATATGCTGCGTGAACATCAAAATGGCTGTAAATAACTCCCTGTGATAGACTAGCTAACACATCTTCCATACGAGGAGTATATTGTGCATTTAAACACAAACGAGAATTTAGAGATTGATAATTCACTACAAGCCTTTTACTTCCTGACTTATTGTTGACAAGAAAACAAGGAAAAGCCCACTGGGAATTACTAGGACGAATTATTCCTTGAGCAAGTAAATCATCCAAAATTACATCCATTTGCTTTTGTTCTGCCCGCGAAAGAGGGTAAGGTTTTTTCCGTATAGGTGTATCGTCTTTTAACAATATTTGATGTTCAAATCCATTAATACATCCTATCTTATCACTAAAACATTAGGATATTTATTTATTAAATTATCAACATACCCTTGTAAAGTATGATCCTGTTTCAAGAAACTAGGGTCTACTGTGATTGGTGACAATGCTGATGGCCGCTGTTCAAAATTCCCTGACCTCTCCGGATACAATGAAGAAAAAGTCTCTCCTGGGTTGGCAACAATGGGAGGATCCAAGGGCGCTGGCGATATGGAAACCTTGCAGACGCCTGGCGACGAAGTCATTTCCCTTTCTCTACAACCGTCCGTCCTCATAAACAAATTGGCATAAGCAGAAGCACCATCGCTACAAAATAAATCGCTTTGCGCAGAATAAGAATTATCTTTATGGGAGGGGGGTGACAGATTATAAGTAAGGGGTACCACGGCACGTTCTTGTTTCAATAAAAGTTTGTTATTGTCAAAGTCTATCTGAGCACTTATAAATTTTAGTTCCTGCACTCCTACGATAAATGTAGGTTCTAAACCTTCCACTAGAAAGAATTTCAATTTGTAAGTTTTCTTATGAAATCTAATAAATAAGAAAACACAGGAATTCAACTCGATCTTTTGTCTGTCCACACCTACTCCACTAAATTTTTGCTCATAGACACGCACAGGATTATTTAAAGTTTTATTCCACTTCTCAAAGTATTGTTTATTCACCAAGGAAACTGAGCTACAACTGTCAAGTCCTCCTTTTAATTGTTTCCCCATAATAAAGGCATTGACAAATGCTGCAATTAAGTTCTTAAATGTTCCTTTGTTTGGATTCTCACTCTTAACCTCCCTAAAGTTTGAAGAAAGTTTATTAACTGGACCTTTATTGACCTTACTTGCTTGGGAACGAACCCGGGACCTCTCACTATTTGTAACACTGCGTACCCGCTCACCGCTTTCAATGTTCAACTTAGCTATACATTGAGAAAGTTTATGTGGGCACTGGGAAACTCTATGATTTCCTTGACAAAAATAGCACTGAACTACTTTTCTTCCTACTGTCTCCTTTTGTTGATGTTTAACTAAACTATTGTAAACAATTAAGTTCCGCTGATGTAACTCATATTTTTCCACTTCTGCTTTCACAAATTCTAGAGATACTGGACGATTATATTTAAAAAGTTCATAACGTATTTGAGGCTTCATCCCATTTAAAAGAATGTCAATTAATGTTTGTATATCTTCTCTCCCGTGTGTGATCACATAACTATCCACCACACTCTCGACGTGAGATACTATATTAACCTCCGGCTTTTGCAAACAATAAATATATTTACGTTCTATTTGTTGTTTACCTATCGGGGTCACAAATTTTGAATACAATAGGTAACTAATATGTACCCACTGATTTGAACCCTTTATCAAATTAGATAACTCCTGATTGATAAGGCCACTACTCCTTCCTAAAGCTATAATAAACAAAGCTTCTTTCGGGAACAAGTTGAGTTTCATAATCTTATAAATCTCTAATAAGAAAAGAAAAATAATTTCGTCTTTAGTTCCATCACAAAAAGGGATTCTTTTTATTTTTTCTGAAAAATTCTCATTGGCAGCTGATACTGCTAATTTATTCATATCCACAGAGAACGGCATAAAATTATGTAAATATGACTTACTACGTTCATTCTCTGTATTGATTTGTTTATCAATTTTCCAACAGTCTTTTTCATTTAAAGCAAAACAGCTCTTATCTACCACAGGTGTGCTAAAACCAGTTTGCCTTAACTGACCTACCGCAACACTCTCACTCTCATTCCTCAAATCGTGAGTCGTTGCACCTGCCAAGGTCGAAGTGTAAACACTGCTGGTATCTGAATCTAACAACGGTGATAAACTACCAGCTGTTTGTGGCTCAACTGCCCTACAGTAACTGTCCCTATATCTTTCGTTTTCTAAAAACGAAAAATCTTGCTCCCTCAAAAAAGGATTTAATGGATTAGGTATTATCAAACCACCATCTCCATTGGGAAAATGATTTAAATTTAACTGGCCTTGATGGAATGAATGATGGGGGTCTATGAACTGGCCCTGATGGGTACGTTCACTACTCGTATCTGACATGTTTCTGGTTCGAACCCCGCAATATATAAAACTCAACTCTCACAAAATTCTTTCTATATACAGCCGATATGTTACCAAACAAGTGATATCCTGACAAGTAAGAACTAGATACGTGTATCGTAACAAAATTAACTACACTGGTGCTAGCAATACTATATTTCGTGTAGATGAAAAACAGAACCTGCTTTCCCAAATCTATCCTTCCTGCTACTTATAATAATAATATTTCTACTAATGAAAAATAAGAAGGAAGACTTTAGCTGTTGAATTTGTGTAACGCGATCTCCACCCTTTACTCGTACAAGTGATTGAATGGAACCGTCGTTAGGTAGAACAAATGTACCCTTCGGGCACATCCACACTTATAACGTATAGCAGGTTCAGAAATTAAATTATTTAATGCATAAACAATGTTAATTAAATATATAGTAATCCTGAGTTCAAAAATATTAGAGCGAATGCAGCTACTATTCATAAATATACTTAATAGTATGGTTAATCGGGAAAATAATATTTTTTGTTCTATTCATTAACTTTATAACAAATTCAATAAAGTAATACATATAATGACTGTTAATAAAGAATTCCATCCAAAGAGGCTACTTCAATAGACAAATATTTCTCCAGCAAATAAGCAGATAACCTTAACTTCCTAGAAAATTACATATAATCTTTAAGAATTTTTTAAATCTGAACAATTCTTAGTTACTTATATCAAACTTATTTCTTTATAATTAATAAATACAGTAATTAACTCACCAATATTTTGAATACAATATTCCTCCTTGTTATTTGCATATACTATAGGCATGGAACTTCACACAAAACATGTATTAACAGGATCAAATGGAAACACACTTTTTTTTTTTTTTTTAACGTAGCACCAAATAACTATAACTTATTTCACACATACACCGATACTCAATTGAATTCTTAGAATATAATAATAGCACGTAATAAGATTTTAACTTTCAGAACTATGCTTTCAAGATACAAAATAGCAACTGGTTCACTGGTTTTACCCATTTCGAACAAAATTCGAAACTCAGAATAGCTCAGACTTCTACCTTTGGATTCAACAGCTAAAGTGCTGTTGCCTATAGACAGAAATTAAACGTAGGAAGATAGTTCGCACAAATTCCGCTGTTGGCGCTGTTATAATGTGAAGCTGATTTACTTTTTTTTTTTTAACTCTAAATAAACATCTCGTTACATAAGGAAGTGGAGAACTCTCCGCTTTAAAGCTGCTAAACAATTTTAAATACTGCACATTAGAAAATATATTTATAAAATTTTATCTTTAAAAAATAATCGATCTGTAGTTACAGCGCTTATCATGATTCTGAGGTAAACACTGCCAAATGTTGCTTTCCGTCTATAAAAAGTATCCTTTAAGAGCATCATGCATTTTTACAACTTTTATTTCAGATTAAGTGTAGACCCTATGTTCACCAAAATTTGTTTTAATATAGCAAAATGAGCTATATTATACCTTTGAGCTTTGTGGGATTCCATCGCCTTGAGTTCTGTAAATCCTTTGGATACATCCTTGGATATAACCTCGGTGATTATACAGACTCATCCTTTTGTTGTGAATATTCCTACGTCAAGAATGAATGACAACAACATGTCCAACTGACAGGAATGTACGGCAAAATATGAGTTCTGAACAATTACACTTTCACAGAAGTGGCTCGCAGGCAGGAGCCCGCGAAGAAAATCTTCTAGGGGGGCATATCCATGGTTGTTATATTGCATCTGGTATTTCTGGTATTTAATATACGTAGTTTGCTATATTACGTATACATTTTCATGAGGAAAGAGGTAAGCCCAACCCTGCCCTCCCCTTCGAGCGCCCATGCTGATGGGTGGCTCGACAATGCCCACAGTTCCATGTTCGAAGATGTTCAAATTTTAAATATGAGGATCCTTCGTGACTATATGGTGTTCTTTGGGGTGAGAAACGAAGATTTGCTTCCCTTTTGAAGTTCATATAGTTCAGGTTCGATTCCTTCGTTCAGTTGTAGGTCTATGTCTTATATAGTCTTTGTGCTGAAATTTGACTTTAACCGTAAAACTGACTAACCAGCTATTAAAACTTGCTTCGACAGCGCAAATTTTGAAATGAAATGAAATCTTAAGAGTTCTACGTTCCATGGTTATGAAGGCTAGGCTAAAGGAGGCGGTGATGATGATAAATGAATGAAATGGTGGAATGAAGAAAATGGTAGGGAACGAGAGAACCCCGAGGAAAACCACGCACACGGTGTTTGCCCACCTCAAAGTTCACTTGGTGTGAGCTGGGATCCAACCAGGGACCCCATGCATTAGAAGTGAACGTTCTAACACTGAGCCACCGAGGTCCACTGCAAACTTTGATTTATGTCCAAAATCATTTTGGAATTTAAGGTTCCTTCCAAATGCTAGATCATGATTTGTAGTTTCGTTTCTTGTTAACCAAATAGTAACCAATATCTCTATGTCCTAAGAAAATAAAATTTATATAGTACTGGCAACGCTGATTTCCCTATCTTTACCTGCTTACCTGCTTAGATTATTCGCATTTCATTTCTTCTTAACGTGGGGACCACCTTTAATTACAAGAAGGAGAATCATGTTTCGTCTTGTGCCCTCGAGGTGTTTCTCCTTTTATTTGATTTACCTGAATTCTTAGTTAAAGAATTGAATGTGATTCCGTTCTTTTTCTCCTTTCTTTCAGATTTATCACTTACTTTACGAGTTTCCTCTTTTCTGTTTCTTTCTCATTTTGTTCTTCTTTTAACATCAACAGTCGGCAAACACCCAAAACTAAGAGGAAGAAATATTGGCTCGAACAATGTCTAATTTTGTTGATGGCCTGATGGACTTTGGAAGTCATCTTGGGACTAATAAGATGTTTCTTCTCTATATATTTTTAAGAATATTTTTATATCCTCTCACTACAGGTTTTTCACTCATTTGGTTAAAACAAAAGAAAGCACAACTTGCTTGAAGAAACCACACAAACTGGAACGAATAATGAAATGAAATTAGATTTTGCGTTAAAATTATCCAAAAGACAAAATAATATTGTTTCCTTTTGCAAATATATATTTTTAAAATTATTTTAACTATTTTTGTTAGTCAAAGGCCATATCCGACACAAATGTTTCTCTTCTATCAGAGTAAGGCTTTAGATTTGTATGATTCTAAGTTATTGTAGCTGGCCATTTAGTGTCCTCAGTAGAATATTTGGAACCTGTGTTAGAAACAAAAGTACCCATTTATTTTTATGGTCTTTCTGTGGAAGCTTTCTGGTTTCAGTCGGATCTCTTTATGTTGGTAATTAAAGTAGTAAATTGCTAAATAGTTTTAAGACTTCGGAAGTTCGAAAGTTCAACGCCATAGAAACCAATGGTGACTTAATATAGTATTTTATAGGGAAAACATTCAGGCAATATTTAAGATTCATCTTTGCGTCATCTTTCCCTACCTTTGTTAAATATTTCTTTAAAGGTGTCTTTCATAACCACTTCCCAATTAAGATTCATCATATGTGAGCTGTGCTCCTTTCATCTTACATTCGTACTCTTATTATTCTATGCTAATCGAAGTTCCATCTAACTCTCGAGTTCCGTCACGAGTAACTCTCTAATATTTCTTAGTAGTGATGCATTTTGGTATTTATACTAGTTTGCAACCTAGCACGAGCACTATAATTTATTTTATTGTCATTTAACGTTCTTTTAAGGACTGAAGTTGTACGAGATGTGTATCGGCAGCTCAAAATCAAACCTACGTGAGGTGCCAGCAATGTCTCTAAGACCAAAGGTAATAAGAACACTATCAAACAGACACTGACGAATATTTTAAAAATGTTATATCTTCAAGAACAAAAAATATCATATCTAGTTGCAAATCTTTTGGTTTAATAATTTCTTGCTATTATCATAAATACATAATTCTGCATGCACCACGTTCATACGTATCTAAATTTGTATGAACAATGCAATGAATTCCGTTATCTCATTACAAGACAAGAATCTATAATATAATATTGTTGTAAGAAACTTTTTTCTGCAGAATTGGTTACAATTAACAATTTTCGATGACAACCTCGAAAATTATAGAACGAAAATGGTAACAACGACAAGAGGTCTTTCCAAAACGATCCAGCGTACCAATAATAAGTCAAATCTCCCTTCTTGACCCTCTATTCATACTTCAGATGCTAAATATAAATATTTTCACTTTCAACGTTGAGTATCGCAAAGCAAAGTCAATAAGAAATAATGACCAGCTGTTTTCTGGAATTGATTTACCCTCTCAAATATATTCCATCTTCTTCGTTGACTTTCTATTCGAACCGGAATTCGTAGATATTAAGCATTTCCGGTTTTTATGTTGCTAATTATACAACAAAAATGGGGATGCATAGCGAGAAGCAGTTTCCTCCAACTGATTTAATTGTCTTTAGAATATATTCTATCTTCACTCTGTTATCTGTACTTAAACCAGAAGTGGTAGAAACTTACTACTATTTCCGGTTTCAACATTAATTCTCGTAGAACAAAACCGGAAAGTTAAAGTGAAAAGAGTATATTTTTAAAGAAAAACGAAGCGCGAAATAGAAGAGCATGTCACCTTTCCCTGAATCTTCTATACCAGGGGTGCCCACAAGGGGGGGCTATGACGCAAAGTGCGTCATTGAAATATTTGGGGGGGGGTAAAAAATCTGTATAAATATGTTTGAGGGAGTGTAAAAATTAATCGAAAAGAAGATTTTTTCATGGAAGTACACCTACGGGTAGACAATTAGGGGGGGGTGCGTCATGGACATAAGGGGGGGTGGGCACCACTGTCTATACAAATCGGAAGTAGTAGAAAAAAAAAATCCGATTCTCACGTTCATCGCAATAGAGCAAAAATCTTAATAGATAACAAGAAGCGGTTTCTCCATGTTTGTTCAGTACCCAAACAATATATTCCATCTACGATTTTACTTTTCTAGCAACCGGAAGCTGTAAAAATTCTCTTCTACATCCGATTAGAATATTAACTTTCATACAGCAAAAACGTAAATAGATAGCAAGTAGTGGCTTTTTGGTATGGCTTCAGTGTACCAAAATTACTTCAGTTTTATCTCTGCCTTGTTGCCTTGTTACAGCTAGAAGTTATAAATCTACTATATCGGTATTGAGTTTGCATAGTCTAGAAATGTACCGCAGTTTCAGAAAGAGAAATAACTCACGTTTTTTTTTTAATTGCATGAATTATTTTCTTAAACTCATCCTTTTATATCAGAAAACCTAGAGTGTCTGATCTTGTCTGATTTTCTTTTTCAAGAGTTTCCTTGTGCGGGTGTCTAGTTTGTTTCCCTCTTAAATGATCTTTATGGATGTCCTTTGTTATTGAGAAATATGTTATTTTTGAATTATGTTGCCATCCATATATTATAGAATGCTCCATTGGTTTTATATCCAATATTTGTTTCTCCTTTTTTTTTTTTTTTTTTTTTTTTTTTTTACACCTTCATCCGTTGCTGTTTGACATGGTAGTAATTCTCTAAGCGTTTGTGCCTTTTCTCAGAATGACGAACTAAATATAAGGTCAGTTCTACGTAACGTGAAAAAGCAATCTCGAACTGAGAAGTGAGCCGAGCTAACAACTCAACAGCTCATCCAACCGTGCGGACTCGAGCCGATGGTTCATTCCAACTGAGCCGGCTCGAGCCAATCGGTTACCTGAGCTGAGCCGAACCGATCTGATGGCTCACCCCAAGCGAGCAGGCTCGAGCCGATGGCTCACCTGAGCCTACTTGAGCCTAGCTGAACCGAGCCGGTAGCTCATATCAACCGACACGGTTCTAGCCAATGGCTCACCTGAGCCGAGCCGAATCGAGCCCTCATTCCAATAGTCCCGACTGGAGCTATTGGCTCAGTTGAACCGAGCCGGAGTTCAAGCTGCGCCGATGGCTCAGGGCTTAGCCGGTTGACACCACTATTTCCATCTCGATAAAGCTTTAGCATTCCTATCGTAAAGAATTAATCGATTTAATCAGTCTTTAGTAGTTTTCATCGGTTCAAGTGAGTATGGCCATGGTTTCCATGCCCCTTCTTTGGTTATGACCCGAGTACTCTAAATCATATCCTTAACTTTAACAGTTTTCTGAGAATACAGAAAACGAACTGAGAAACGCTTTTTGAAATCGAGGAAAACAAGATCGCCTAGACCAGAGAGGCACAGTAAAAGGCGAGTTTACAGTATATTCACCATTTCCCAACAATACTTTAGTATGAGCAGTGGTCGGAAAGTTATTTTTCAAAAGTAGCTGCTCTACAGATACATGATAAAAATTGTAGCTTGCTACAACTATTAGCTAGTTTTCCAGAAACGTATTCGCTACTTAAGCTCTTATCACAAATACAGTTTAGGCTACTTGGCATCATGCATTCTAATATATATATATATATGTCATGGCTCTTCTACATGCGCAACTGAACTTAAAAATTTGATTAAAATATTACATAAAAGCTTTCTCTGTTAATATGCATTTCACAGTAAAGTATGCATTTTGTCTGCTCTTTTCAAAGTGTACATATATATATATATATATATATATATGTACACTTTAAAAAGAGCAGACAAAATGCATACTTTACTGTGAAATGCATATTAACAGAGAAAGCTTTTATATATATATATATATATATATATATATATATATATATGTATATGTGTGTATGTGTATGTATGTATGTATGTATATATATATATATATATATATATATATATATATATATTACCCCTACCCCCAAAAATGTATATGCTTTCGCTGCTAGAATGCCATGTGTGTCTATTTTAAGAGCCGCATTACTACTCTTTTGACCGATCGTTAGTAGGCAATTTATTTAAGAAAATTTCCTTGTAATATTGTTACAAAATAATTGGAGATAGAAATCAGAAAATAATCATATTTTCGCCCTATCATCATATAAAAATATACTAAAAATTGTTTGCAAATATTGGAGCTTCAAAATATTTTGCGTCCTGGAAAAGATTTATTTGTAGCTTTAGTGCAAAATTCGCTACCCACTATAAGAATATGTAGCTCAGCTACGTCTACAATCTACATGTTTAAACTTGTAGCGCCGCTACATCTGGGGCTACAAAATTTGTAGCTAGCTATTGTCCCACTGCTTCCGAACCGACTATGAGTTATATAAGTAACAACTATCACCAAGTATAACTTGTGTCATATACTGTATATAAGGAAAAGTTGATGACAAAGTAACGCGATGCTTTTTAAAAGCAACTTAACCAACAGATTGAACTCTAGACAAGATATTTCATGTTTCTGCCAAAGTATATTTCTATACCATCATTTTGCTTTTAATGTGCCTATATTAGGCCTATTCAAAATTACCCTATATATATTCAAAAGTTTGGATTACCTTTTAGAAAAATCATTTCAGGTAATTCATGAACCCTCACGCTTACGCTATGAGGCATGAGAGAACAACAGCGTGTCGTTGTTGCCCAAAATGATACTCATTAAACACTTTTACTGATATCTCCAACAGAACAGCAGAGTGCATTAACAGTAAAGAAAATGTGAGTTAATTATCACTTCAATATCTTTTCTCCAATGAAAATCCTGCGGTACTGTATGGATGCGAAACATGGTGTTGTAAACAAAGCCTGTGAAGTTTTATTTTCAATAATAAAAACATCGTTCCTTTTTGTGTTTGTTTTTCAAATGTCCAATAAAATCCATGGCCCTACTACCTTAACTGATAAAAGCTACTGAACACTGCGTAAATCCATTAATTCTTCAAGACAACAAGAAATTTATCGAGTAGGAAATTTACATCTGACTTTACAAGAACTTTGTTTGTAACAATCCTCTTCACAGCAGAACCAAGGATTTCTTTAAAGAGAGATCAGATACAAGAAGACTCACTAAGCCGGACATACAGTTACTGCCATAAAAGCAACAGCCGATCTAACCTCTAGCGACGAAACTCGGTCCATTTGAATGCGTTGAATAAAACGTGCCGACTCTAATTGTGCAATTGGTTTAAATTGGTCGGCTCACGGCTTGTTCACCACAGAACCGAGCACAGAGGTATACCGAGTACGCCACGTCTACCGAGTCACGTCTACCGAGCCGATGGCGCACCTCAACCGAGCCGAATCGAGAGGATGGTTCATCTGAGCCGAGTCGAACAGAGCGAACAGCTCATCGCAACCTATCAGACTCTGTGGTGCTCATTACCGAGCTTGTATTGGGTACCTCTACTAGAAGGATATCACCCCAAAAATCCAACTAGATATGTGTCAATTGTTGAGGAACGGTGCAACGTCTAATGCTACTGTGAGAATTTGAGTTGCAGATTTCTAAAAGGTCAAAGGTATTTGTTAATGAACTTCGCTGCAGTGCACCTTCAATAATACTGACCAAGAAAGCATTGAAGTTTCCCTGTCAGTATTGCAAAATCAGAACTTTTGGTGTCCTATAAAAAAAAAATATAGACAATTTGTGTCAGAAGTTAGAACATCTTCTGATGAAGTCTTGAAGATGCAAATGTGGCAGAGCATGAGGAAAATATTGACAAGGCAAGTTCCCAAATCTGAATGCTGAACACAGCTGGCAGCGAGTTCAGTGGTTTTTCTAGGTGTACGTTTCCCCTCGAAGTTGAAACATCGCCCTGCGCAGGATCTAAGATATACTAAATAGTTTCCCACTATGGCCTCAACTCACTTTGATTTCTCTTCAGACAAGCTTTTCTATAGGAAAATGTGAAAGATATCTCACTTTTGAGCACATCATTTATCTTCAAAAAGAGGATACAACCAGGTTTTAAAAAAATATATCGTAATTCAATATATGGCTTACATCCACTACTTCGAGCCTGAGGCAAAACCGATTTGAAAACAGTGGAGAACACACCTCATCTCCTCTCGTAAAATACTAAGTGAGAATGTTCGGAGCAAGGTGATGGCCAAAGTATTATGTAACTGAGTGCATTCTTGTGAGATAGACTCTAGCAAGCTGTGATACTTTTGAGAGCTATTAAATCTTTAAACTGAAAAAAATATGTAAGATTTTCGTGAAAACCTATCTAAAATGGTTCTGATACACCAAGATAACAATAAAGTCCATACTGGGAAGAAATAAAATGTCTCACCAAATTTAGTACCCTAAGACCTTTTTTCTATTTTCTACTTATAATAATAATAATAATAATAATAATAATAATAATAATAATAATAATAATAATAATAATAATAATAATAATAATAATAATAATAGATTTTGAGTTTAACGCCCTTTTCAGCAGTGAGGTTATATGGGAAGTAAACCTACAACTTAACGTAGGCTCCAAAACACATGAACTCCCGCCGGAAATTGAACCCGGGTCTCCCACAATAAAGATGCGTATAATAATAATAATAATAATAATAATAATAATAATAATAATAATAATAATAATAATAATAATAATAATAATAATATATATTTTGTGTTTAACGCTCTTTTCAGCAGTGAGGCTCTATAAGAATAAACCTACCGCTTCGCGTAGGTCCCGGATCACATAAACTGAAGCCGGGAATCGAACCCGGGTCTCCCACGCCAAAGACATGTATAACAATAACAATAATAATAATACGAATTGCATTCTGGTAGTGATGAAGGAGGTATTAGATCTAATACTGATTTCCTGAACACTAGATCTCCGGATTTATACAGGTTTTCGAAAATTTTATGGATCGATGCAAGAAGTTATTTGCACTAAGGGGGACTCAAATTGAGATATATAGGAAAGGTTCTACACCTGTACACCTTATTTTTGGATAAATTAGAAAGTTTTCCAAAAATGTACGGCAAAAATGACTGGAAAATTACAAAATAAAAGAAAAATAGGTTAAAAAGTATTGCATCAACACAAAAATAGACTACTTAACAGGCTTGGCTATCGGAACAACTACATAACTCTCCTTCAGTTGCATTGGTAAGATAACGAACTCCTTAACTACCCTTGTTTTTATGACGATCTTTGTTTTTCGTTGAGAAGTGTGTGTGTTTTCTTTTTTAGAAAAGAAAAACGTTTGCTGCATTAATGCTAAAGTACTGTTTTGTACTAGAAGTATTGTTATTAGAAGTAACAAAAGAACTGACAATTTTCATTTTTTTCATTCCTTCCTCTCCTTTCACTCAGAATGCGTTGTTGCCAAACTTAGAATTTTAAGGGACTTAGAAAAATCGAGCAAGCAATTTTATTTTGGAGAAGTGTTCAATAAAAGCATCAATCCCAACTACTGCATAAAAAGCAACTACTTCATTTAGATTTCTTTATTTGATAGAATACTTAATTTTCCTTCTGCTGTTAAAGCTTGTGTTATGTATCAGTTATGTCCCTTTTACTGCAGAGAACTGGCAATATAAGTTATACTAAGTTTTTTTTCTAAATTCCTAGGTTCGAGCTAGTGACGTTTACTTACTTAAATTATTGGCAATGTTTCAGTTGGTATAGCCTTATGCAATTGAAGTAATAAAAATAAAACACGAAAAGGAATTTTGAGCAAAATGTCGATCAGGTTTACGTATTTGAAGGTATACTCCCATCATTAGACTGGTGGGATTGATTTACTTATTCCTATCGAAATGTTTAGTCGATCTATTATATAGTTTTTGCTACTGCAAATATATAGAGAAAATCCAAAATACTTTTAACTGCTATTGTCTTGTAGCGTAACGTCAATTTACAGTGAACCAATCCAGTTAGGTTACTGCTAAAAATGAAAGCTTTGAGGATTAGTTGCCGGTTTCGGCCCATGCTTTTACCTTATCAGCAAGAGAATGGTATTCGAATCCTAATCGTTTGTTAACATTCTCCATAAGAACGAGTCAACGATATGTCCATAACGGACTCTGTATTTTATGATGTAAATGCGTCAATTTAAACATAACAAGCTTATGAGTAGGTCATAGAACAAATAAGGACTGAGCATAGAAATAGAATGCTTACAGAAGAAACGCAATTAACTTCGAAACACTATAGGAAGAAGTGTGACCCTTGCATCTTTACAATCTGCAGTCAAAGAGTTCAGTACTATTTTCAGCCTATATCATATAATATAGTAAATAGACTGGAAGTGTGAAAGAATGAAAGCTAGAAGTTGAAAAGTTAACAACTTCACACTGCAATCTTTTATGTCCGTTTATATTTTTTGCTCTCGGAATAAAGAAAACCTAATAGAAACCTATTCAAACAGTGCAACATATAAAGTCAACATAATACAATTTGTGATTCCTGTCTGTACTCCAACAAACCTACCAACAGCAGTCACAGCGTTTTTAATCATTATTATTATTATTATTATTATTATTATTATTATTATTATTATTATTATTATTATTATTATTATTATTATTATTATTATTAAAGCTTGAGCTGTTGGCTTATTTAAGCAAAATAGGTTTCCTTCCACTGAAGAAAATAGATTTGCTGCGTCACGAACGGGAGGCAATTCAATGTTTTGTATTTTGTCGGAAGCGTTAAGAATTAATTTTGTTTAATGTAATAAAATTATCACTTGTTATTTCAAAGTGTGTACGCCTTGTGTAACGAGCCTAAATTACTGAACCAGAGAACATCATGAATTAAGAGGCGTGGTTACTTGCTCAAGATGTGATTGTTCCAAAAAAAAAAAAAGAAAAGAAAAGAAAAAGAAAAAGAAAGAAAGAAAGAGAAAAGAAAAAAAAAAGAAAACTTCTATCCTCAAAGCATAGTATTTTGCTAGTCAGGATGATTCAAATAAAGACCTAATTGTAGCGAGGATAAACGTGAAGTGAGAAGCAAAGTTGTTGAGAACTCCTTAAAAAGTTTGAAGGTGAGAGAATTAAATTCTATAGAAGATAATGTTTCTGTTTCCCGCCCATCCTGCAACACCCTCCTTTCGAAACACATTCAACCATGAAGCAGATTCTGTGCAGAATAAGTGTATTAATACCATTGCCAAAGAAACCATCCGGTAGATAACTGGAAGTAAGGCTCTTTTATACCAAAATCACGAAATATCTTTTCATTCTCGTAGATTACATTCTATTTCTGGTGTGGTTTAAGAGGTAGCGGTCAGGGGTTTAACCAAATAAATATATTAGCTAAAGTAACAGGAAAGAAGTCACGAAGAGAAGGACCAATTCTTAATTTAGAAAGCAAACGTTTTAAATCAAAGTAGGTGATTATCACCTAGAATATTTGCTTTTTAACTGTGTGTCCTTAGTTTCAAAACCTTGCTATCCTGATTGATGTCCTCCAGGAATTCCTAAGCCAATACTACAATGGAATATTTAACATATTTAAGTTACATATTTATTTTCAGAAATCTTTCTTGTGTCTCATTAATAATTATTTCACCGCCATATCTATGACTGTGTTCATCAAACAATCATTTGATAAAACACTGTGAAGTATCTAATGGATTGAATGCCTTTTTGATACGTATAGTTAATTTCGATTACTTTGGACTGTAATATTTTTCCATGGCAACACTAGACGTGAATCTGAATGTGAGTCAAAGATGGTACATAATAGTATTATTTAGAAGACTATGCCTTCGATGGAGGCATACAAAATTATCGATGTTTTCTATCATCGTAACGGAACACGAACTTAGCCCCACCTTAAAGTAACAAAGTCTAATTTTGAAATGAAATGACCGAAGTATTTCGCAAGCTGTATGAAATGCATTAAGTCTTGTATGGTTTTCCTCTGGAAGTCATTTTAGTCCAATTTTCTTGGATGAAATGTAATATTTTGTTTATCGGGTTATGCCTTGTAAACAAAGGAGACACACAATTAGCTGAAAGGAATTGTTATGAAATATTTGTGGAAGATGTGGAAATGAAATGAAATGAAATTTTAGAGTTTTACGTCCCACGGTTATGCCGGTTAGGCTAAAGGAGACGGTGATGATAATGAATGAATGAAATGGTGAAATGAAGAAAGTGGGAGGAGAACCCCGAGAAAACCCACGCACAGGGTGTTTGTCCACCACAAAGTTCACCTGGCGGGAGCCATTGATCTCAGCCACCGCGAAAACTACGGATTTGACATCGGTCATTGTGGATTATTCTTACATGTCTCGGAATTCCCCCCTCTGGTGACCCAAGGCCCGCATACAACGGTGGATGAATTTGAAAGTCATCGCTAATGGTAGTGTCGCCATTGATATCAACAACCGTGAAAACTATGGATTCGACACTAATATCTGTCATTTTGGATTACTTTTACATTTCGGTATCCTCCCCCCCCCCGTTGGCCCACGGCCCGCAGCCGAACACGGTGAATTTGGAAATTAATGCAATCGGACTTTCACCATGGATCTCAGCGACCGCGAAAACTATGAAATCGACACTGATATCGTTCTACATTTACATGTCCCGGTAAACGCCCCCCTGAGACCTCCTGGTTCGAATTTTGTTGAAAACGCTTTGCCTTGGTGTGGGACCTGGACCAAGGTATCTTTGACCAAAATTTGGTAACTCTCGGTCGACTTTTCTGGTCCCCAGGCCGGTCCCGGTAAACGTCCCCTGGAGACCCCCTAGTAAGGAATTAAAAAAAAAAAACTCTTCGTCTTGGTCTGGGGCCTAGATCAAGCTACCCGTGACCAAATTTTGAAAAGTTTCGGTCCACTCGTCTCGTCCACAGGCCGCACAAAGATAGACAGACAGACACACGAACAAACTCTATTTTATTTATATTAGAAAGGTCAGATCCGCCGTTATTGTATTAGTGCGGTCCTTGAGCGATTGATCGTAGAAATTCAAACTCCGATGAGTGATAATTTTATAGGCTTGTTTTATTACAAGTTTAAACTCTTTAGTCAGTAGAGAAGTGGGCGTGAATCATGGGTCAGAGTTGATGACAATGGGTTTTGGTGGGTCTGTGGGTCACAGTGGGTAAGAGTGGTTTATGGTGGGTGGTGGGTCAGAGTGAGTCACAGTGGGTCGTGGGTCACGACGGGTTGTGAGTCAATTGGTCGTGGCTAAAGTTTTCGTTGCCCCACGCCCTCTCTGAACTACAGTGTTGAAAATTAATCAGTGAAAATCTATTGCAATTGATCAATCAATTGAAAGTAATTGCTGTGGAAATCAATTGCAATTGATTCAATTGCCAATTAATTTCAATTGCAATTGAATACAGAATTCAATTGCAATTACTTTCCACTGCAATTATTTTCAATCAATTGATCAATTGCAATTGATTCTCCTTTTTCAATGGCCAACTGCAATTAACAATTAACCATTACTTATTTCAATTGTTAATTGCTATTAACAATTAAATTTACAGATTAATTGTTAATTGTTAATTCAATTGAAATTTGCCCAACACTGCTATATTGATAAATTAGGTAAACTCTTTCCAGCCTTCGAACAAAGTAGACGTAAAGAAAACTAAATGTATTACTCCGCAGCTCACATGTGCTTTATTAGTGAGAGACATGAACAGGAAAATCGTCTGCTAGGTTACTGTCGTCACATAATTTCCAAAGTGTACGGCTACGGTTGGTTGATAAACAATTAACGCACTGCAACTGACGACTGCAATGTTGGAAATGTGTATTTTCTTAAATCGTTATATAGGTGATTTTCGCAGCACATTTAATCAGTTGTTCTCTTTTGAGTTTTATAACTCGAAACGAAAATGGATTGTCACTCATCGTCGTCATGAAACTCTGCATTCTACAGTTTCAAATGAGCGCGCGAACGCGTATGTATGCCCAGTAAACACTATAAGCCCGAGTATGGGTGAGGTTGAAATGAAGCTACATCTGTTGTTAAATATTATAAATATTGCGTTTATTATCACAAAATGCAAAGTAAATTCATATATCTTTGTTTGAAAATATTGTTTTAGTAGGGATTATATTGCAGTAGGATACTAGTGTAGCAAGACGAACAACCAATCACTAGTCATCGACCCATTGGCAGTCAGGTGGGTTTGTTTACATTTATTTTTTCCAACGCTGAAAAAACTTTAGTACAGAGTAATTCCATTATTATATTAGGCTTATATGTCTTCACCGTAATTGCCAGTTTTTTGCATAAATTATGTAGACCTATGTTAATGAGTTATGTACCCGTTCCCTTCCAATTAATGCCATTCTACTGGTAAAATGTTCCACTGTCTACAGAGAAAATACTCATACGGAACATATTAAACAGTAGTTTTTTAAAAGTGTTAATTCATCAAAAAGTATTTCAGGAATACCTAATTGAACACATTAAATCATGGATTAAAATGTCATAAATGGACTTTAAAACTCCGTATTCGCTTATCTCTGTAATACGTGCATACGTGTCACTTTAAACCGGATGATAGCTGAACGAGAAAAAGCTGGCAAGTTGACTCGGAAAACAAACTGACTGAGTCCAATATGGAACTCATCTCCTGTTGTTGGCTTGACATTAATGTCAATTTCAACTTCATTGGGTTAATAGTTAATTCTTTGTCGTCACTCAAACACTTTTAACCGAGCTCTGATTGTAGAAAGTGTACATGTACAAAGACAAAGGCAATTATGTTTAATATCGTTTTAAAGAGTGTATATTTCAATCAAATAGTGCAAAAGAATCATATGGTGCAACTTACTATATAATGAGATGAATTATCAATTTTGAAATTTTGTACCAGAGAAAATAATGACTTAAGAGAAAACTCGGCCATTTAAGAGAAAACGTTTAGTTAACACGAAATATTGCTTGACGAAGGTCATTTAAAGCCAAACGTTGTTTCAGAAAGCGTTCATTGAAGAGAAAACCTTTTCTTCTTTTTCAAGAAATTGTTCATTTTAGAAACTCATAAAAGGTTCAACAGTTTTTACTAATCTGGTTTACTTGGCGCCCTCCTTCGTGAGCTCCACATATTCCATAGAACCCTTTGTGAACTCACTACATACTTCACTTCTCACCGTTCTTGGCGCTACTAGATCTGCCCCTTTTTGTGATTTCTGATGCAGCATTAAATTATATATTAATTATATTAATAATAATATTAATCATCATAATATTAATAATATTAATAATAATAATACCTCCAATTTATTTCCAGCTAAACTTGTAAATACTATTGTAATGAATTCTTTACCATCTTCGTTTTTCATGAATTTACAAAGTTTACTCAATAATTATTTTCTGTTTGTATGGTTTTTAATTTAATGACTCCTTTAAGCCAGCCGGCATAACAGTTTGGCGTAAACCTTCATTTAATTTCATTCTTTCATGGGTAACGGTAAATTTAATTGTGGCTATTCATGTCCAATTCCTTCATAAATACGTTTCACTTGACCCTCTTTACGTCTCTACCAGTAAAGACTCTAATTTGACTTCTTTCAGTCCACAAACAAAGATGCTTTTGAAACTTCGAGAAAACATTTAATTCAGATCGAATCATTTTCATGGAAATTAACAAAGTTATCTTTCATTAAGTTTAATGTCCCACGTCTTTGCTCGTTAGGAAGGGAGACGATGATTAAAGCAAGTGAATGATACTGATGGAATGAGAAGGTGGGAGGAAACGGGAGTATCCCGACCAATTCCACATTCACGATATTCTTCATCACAAACTTACTTGGTTGGAGATCGAACTAAGGACCCCACGCACCAGAGGTACCTAAGTTATAGTGAGAAATTGTTTTGTTATTACATTACATTTCAAGTTTCACTTATTTTCTTTCTTTTTTGTTTTTTACAACAGGAATGACCAACAGGCCAATCTGAGGAAGTTCTAGAAAACACATTCGAAGTTTCATTAAAATCGGATGAACTCTATCAAAATTATTGTGGAAGAAACACACGTACATATGAATGTCGTGTTAAATGGCAGACAGTCGCTTTAACTAACATACAAGATCCTGACTAGAGATTGACGAAACGAAAAGAGAGAGCTTGTGCTTTAAACCGAGATTTAAAATCCTATTTTTTGTTCAAAGTAAAGGAAAGAAAGGAGCTATTTTATTTTAATATAATCCATTATCTTTATTCTAAACGACAGTTAAATAGCACATGGAAGTTTGATTCATTATAGGGTTAACATAGGCAGTCAACATGGTTTATCTGGTTTACTACTTCTCAAAAGAAGCAGAGGATGAAACGCAAACAAGAAAGACTCCTCTTCAAAGCAAAGAAGTTTCCATTTTAACTCTCGGTTATTATTAATGATCTTTGAAAAGGCCAATGTATAAGTTATGATGAACTTTAGTATGATGCTACAGACTTGCCAAGTGAAATCCGTGTGTCGATAGAAGCTGTCCTCTGAGAAATACCGTCGGTAGGTTAGCATGGTGACGTATGTCATTCTTCCCGAAATTGAGTTATTGTCACTTTGAGGTAGTTTATGATCACAATATTATCATCTCACATTATGGCGTACCTCAAAACTCAATAATTGCAGACTTACAATACTTAAAAGATTTTGATGTATCTCAAAATACGCTTTCGGTTAAATCGACATAGTGACGTATTTTCGTAACCAAATTTCGAAGAAAAAAGTAGACATGCTAGCTTATCAATGGTATGTTCCACGATTTGCTTGAATGATGCAATGTACCTGCCTACATTTTCCTCAACGTTTGGTATAAATTCGTAGGATGGTTGCGGAGTTGAATACTTAAAAAAAAAAAAAAAAAAAAGGTTATTCGCGTTTGAGTCAGTTGATTTTCGTATCTAGCGACGCATTTAGTTTAACGCCAGTCTGGAAAATTCCACGAAAGATTTGCAAGTTCGTTACCTCCTACCGAAATCGAACAGTTGGCGAAATCATGAGTTAGGAGAGATAGCGCAGAAATTCATTGAACGCAAGAATAGGAGTATTTGATTGATTGATCGAGTTTGAGTTTAAAGTTTCTTTCAGTAGCGAGACTATATGAGACGTGGACCTACTGATTAACATGGATTGATTGATTGATTTTGAGTTTAACATCCCTTTCAGCAGCGAGGCTATATGAGATGTGCACCTACTGATTTACGTGGAACCGTGGAGCCAAAGACGCGTACTCTAACCTCTGAGCCACGAGGGAGCTCAAACATAATAGGAGTAACTACGCATGCTGGGTAAGTAACATATTTTTCGTGAATGTCATACTAAACAGAGTAATAAGAAAATATGCAATAAGTACAGTTATTTTCTGTAAGTACATCGGGCCCTAGGGATGCATTCGAGTCGAGCCGAGTCGAAATTTAAGCCTGTCTCGACTCGTCTCGAGAAAATGTTGTGTCGACTCGTGTCTCGACTCGAAAATATGTTTCTGTCTCGACTCGACTCGAATTCGAGTCGAGACGTCTCGAAATTCGAGTCGAGACAAAATATACGAGTTAAAATATACGCACACATCAGCCAGACCATCATGACTACCTACCTAATTGTCAGTATGTCGACTTTGGCATGGATAAAAAAGGCGACACGTCTTGGCATACACGCAATGATCCTTGATAGGTCGCTGGAGAGAGCTGGCACCACATGTGCTCACTCAGGTCACCTAATTCTCGTAAATTCCGGGAAGGGGGGGATGTGTTCTGACGTCACGTTCAATCACATCCCACAAGGGACATCACTCAAATGTCCGGCTTCAATTTCAATGAAACTTTTTTTGCTGATAGAAGGCATGTATGCATCATTACTTGTGATGACAAATTTTTGCCATGGTGCATGTTTTCTATTTTTTTTTAAATAACTTTTAAGAATTGTGATGTGGTTATTAGAGATTACTACAGAAGTCCCTTACTACCCATTGTAAACGGAGCGTTAATGAAGAAAAGTGAAGAAAAACCATGTGGATACATACAGGGTGCGACACGTAAAACCGGCCCGTCTTAATATTCTGGTATATTGTGTTTTTGGCAACACTTAAATAATCTACCTTCCTACCAAGAGATGGCGTGTCGAGGTCGGGTCGACTTACGTGACCTGCAGCAGTCACGTGCAGCCGCAGCCAGTGAAACTTGTCGAAACCAATTGAGAAAAAGTATTCGTTGTGTTAAGCCGGGTGAGTGTCAGTGTGTGATAATGCCGTATTCGACACCCGAGCGTGTTGCCATTGTTGAAGGGTTCATTCTCACTGGATCTATTGTGAAAACAAAGAATTTGTTTCGGGAGAAATTTCCAGGACGTTCTGTGAAAAGCAAAAAGCACCAATCAATAATTGATTGAAAAATGGCGGCGTACAGGATCGGTTCATAATGCTCCCAGGAACAGACGACCATCTGTCTGCATACCTGAATTAAAGATGCAGGTGGAGGAGATAATGACAAGAAGTCCTCGAAAGTCAACCAGGAGATTGAGTCAACAAGTTCATGCGAGTGAGAGAAGTTGCAGACGTGTTTTAAGGGGACTGAGGTTAAAACCGTACGGGATAAGCTGCATCATTGTCCCTTGTGCATGAGATGTTTACACCAGAGAGGACAATCAGCAAAGGCTTGTGGCCTCCTCGGTCACCAGACTTGTACACGAGTGACTTTTACTTATGGGGACTGTTAAAGGGAAGAGTATACGAAACAAATCCACACACAATTGAAGAACTCAAGACCAGGATCCAGGATGTCACCAATAGCATTACAACACAAGAACTGACAAGGGTATATATGAATCTCCTCAATCGTGCTCACATGTGTGTTGAAGTGGGCGGAGGACACTTTCAGTACCTGCTGTGAAGGTGAGTAGTCATATTCAATACATTACATTTCATTTATGTGTTGTAGTTAATCATATTCAATTACATTTCATTTTATTTGTTCACTTTACGGGCCGGTTATACGTGCCGCACCCTGTATAAGTCCTGGGGGGAAGTCGTATGGTAGATATGACCTTGATGGCAGCCATCTTGAAATCCGCCATTTTGAATTAAGGTCAAGTTTTCAAAATGGGAATAGGGTAATATGATACATAATTTCGGGCTAGAATTTAACTAGAAAAATAATGGTGAGGTTAGTTTTAAGATACAACCATTTGGGGGAAAGTTACAGGCATATTAATTGTTTTTATTTACTGTGTGCGTAAGTCCCTTCTTACTTTCGTCTCAAGACCCGTAAATCGATCGCAACGGCAGAGCCCGGTTTCGCACTAGTGTTTACAAATCTTTAAACTCACTTGAGGCAATATTTGTGGATTATTGTATTGTATTTTGCCTTTAATTAAATTTGAACCCACTTCATGATATTGTGTAAAGTATCACTAAAAGAGAATTTCTGTTTTTGTGGAGAACGTAAGCATAGCAATTATAAAAGGTGAGTAAGGTGCGTATGTATTTATAAGAAAGTTTATTTTACGAGTCTTTTGTGGTTCCGCCAACCTATTCTTTAGTTGTTTTTTTTTTTCAAAATACTCATATCTCATAAATAAAAGAGCTATTATAAAATCTCTTACCACTATTCTTTAATACTTATAAAATTTTATTTATTGTAAAAGCACTGGCGAGATATTTCTTATCGCCCACTAAAATTATGGTGGAGCTCCTTCGTGGCTAACGGTTAGCATACTTGCCTTTGGCGTGGGAAACCTGGGCTTGATTCCCGGTGGGAGTTCATGTGGTTCGGATTCCACGTTAATCAGTAGGTCCACGTCTCACATAGCCTCGCTGCTGAACGGGACGTTAAACTCAGAATCAATTCCTGAAATTATGGTTTTGACTTTATTATGATGTCATTAGTTTAAACGCCCAACTGCCCAGTAATTATAAACATTGACTACATTATAAAATTGTAATTTATGACGACTAAAATATCATAAATTAAAGATTATTCTTTGGGTTTTGAAACATTTTGAAAAACGTGAAAAACTGGTACTGCACCGATACAACACACCTTTTGGATTTGTCATTGTGTAAAGTGATACAAACTAAAGAAGAATTACAACTTTATGAAATTGTATTAGGACTTATTATTTAGAAATAAACACCAAATAAGTGTAATTGAATTGTTTACAAAACTAATCATGACGAGAAAACTCTTGAATACTATTATATAAACAATTATTCTCTTTTGTTTAACACTTTAATGTAAAGATCCAATAGTCAGAGAAATAAATATAATAATAATTGTGTTTGAACATTATTCACGGTCATTTTCTACAATCCTAAAACACGATTGTCTAGTTTGTTCAGCATTGTTTATTAAAAGAATACTTAAGAGCCTGACCCTAAACTATGTCTGTCCGACCAAATCTTCAAGCCTGATTACGGCCATGGGTGTCAATATGTTTCCCATCCTAAAAGAATAAACCTTCAATTTAATTATGATTTAATTGTTTTTTTAAAAAATGAAATGAAATCTTTGAGTTTAACCTCCCAGGATTATACCTGTTAGGCTAAGGGAGATAATGATTAAAGTAAGTGAATGATGATGGAACAATTGTTGGAATGAAATTGTGGGAGGAAACGGGAGTAACTTGAGAAAACCCACGAGCACGATGTTGTCCACTACAAAACTACTTTGCCGGGAATCGAACCACAGCCCCACGCACCAGAGGTAAGCGCTCTACCACTGAGCCATAGTGCTCCATCTAATTTGTTTAGATGATAAACTAAGTAGTAACAAAGACTATTTCAAAACCACTGGTTATTTACTAAGTAGTATTTTGTGTTCCCTGAATATCACACAAATACAATTTCTAAACTATATTGAAAAAATGGGGGTAAGACTGACAAACATCTAAAGGTTGAATAAATATCTCACAAGTTGCTACAAAGATACTAATATTAGATTATTTTATGCGAGTTCAAATAAGTTAAATCGACTCGAATATACTTCTTATGACTTCACAATTCGGTATATTGTTAAATATATACTCGATGTCAACATAGAGCTTCTCATATGTATAGCATACGGATTCGATTCCAATGGGATCACATATGGGTTAAGCTTCGGTGTTGAAAGCGACATTAAAAGCATCAAATCATCAAAACCGAAAGAAAGGAAAGAAAAACATTCTTTCCCACAGCTTAGTGATCAAATTCAGGGTCATTAGTAAGATGAACATTTTACTTTGTTTTCCTTATGTACAGTTTGAGAGTCTTGTTCCGTTCCTTCCGGAACCACAAAGCAGCAGTCAAATAACAACAAAAGACAACTCTCCTCCGTCAATCTGTTCTATGACGTTGGTGTGTCTTTTCATATTGTCAGCCAGAATATATATTGCATTGAAAGAGATCTGATGGTCAGTGACTCTTTTCCCTTTAGCTTTATCGATATGCTTTTCTTGTCCGTTTCGCAACAACCTTTTATCTCTCCTGAATATATACGGAAAACTTTCACGAGGCAATTCTTGGTTGACGGTGTGTATAACTTTATGGCGACTGAGAAACCCCTTATATAAAAAATATACCCGTTTTATATATGGAAGTCACATAATTTTGATAACTCATTTGACGTAGTATGAATGTGAAAAAGGTATCAGTGTTTACTCTTTTAGCTCACTAAAGTTTCAGGTTGTAAAATTAAGTACACCTTGTCTCAAAAAGGTTGAGCGCATTCTTTATTGGTGTTTTGAGGCAAAAATTTTCTAAGTCCAGCTTCGGGTATCTTCGGGAAAAAGTAAGCCAGGTTCGAACCTCCAAGCCAGCCTTTGCAAAAGGGTAAAAGTTTGCAGATGTGTTTTTCTTCTTTTAAATATAATAAGACTTGTTACCAAGTGTTTAAAAAAGCAACATTGATTGAAATACTAAATGATACAATATTTCGAAACGTTTTTATTAATGTGAGCACATGCTTGTTTGTCATTTAGCTCTCTATACGTAATGGAACATTTAAATACGTTAAAGAATCTTTCCATATGTAAAAGAATGCTCAAAATTAAGAAATAGAACATAATTATCGCCTGAGTACTAAAATAAAAGTCAAAGTAGAACAGAAACTGCGTTTGTAATGGATATGAATGTCATAATTATCATGAGATCCGTTATACATCGCTAGAAGCTTAGTTCTAGAAGTCCTTGTGTTAGCTCATTGGTAAGCTGTCGGATTTCAAATCATATGGTTGAGAGTTCGATTCTAGTCTGGGCCAATACTTTTTTTTTAAATTATATTTTCCGCAATGCATGAAAAATTATATAAAATAATTACATTAAAATATATAAGTTGTTTATATATAACATAATAATTGCAGAACATAGTAAGTATTATGTTTAAAATATAACATCTGAGATAATTTTCACAGTAGGTCGGTATTATATGAGAATGTTAAATACAAGTTAGGAAAATCGTTGAATAGCAATAAATAAGTTATGTAGTGTATTTATTTGCAGCTATTTGTCATACAGATTTAACTTCTCAATATTCTCATTACAGTATGTTATTTATATTCGTGAAATACAGTATATTCCTACGGATATAGAAAGTGTATAAACAGAGTATCCAAAGTCGTATCCTGCTTCAAGACACATAACTTTTCCCGATCCCCTTAACGTCACGGGAAGAAACACAAATTCTCTTTAGAACGGAATGTCGTTACTTAGAGTCTCATTCGAATACGTTGAATATGCTTTTGTGTATTCATCTCTCTCTCTCTCTCTTTCGCTTTGTTTATGTGTGTGTGTGTGTTGCGGAATATCCCAAGTTGAATACAACATTTGCAAAGTATATGAGCATCATTGTCATCGAATACCAGAAATTGAAAATCGTGTTTCTTCAGGTTAGGTTTGCGTGTTCATGTTAGTTCACTGGTAGAGTACGGACTTGCCACTGAAGAGGTCTTGAGTTCAAAGCCTACAGCTAATTATCATTCTTTTGCTAGTAGGATTGCATAGAAATGGGATACAAGGAGTGGTTTGCTTCTAGAAATATTTTCAGAGGCGTTTAGGTAGCCCTGAAAAGGGCTTTTTTCGGGAGTTAAGGCGGGGACATTAATATTGTGTCCAAGACCCTTCTGAATTTATTACACGCCCCATTCTTCTGGGCATGAAATCTATTACATGGGTGACAAATCTATCTCCTTCCCCTACCTCCAGCCATGCTTCGGAAACAAAATGCCACAGGTCATCCTGAGTTCTTGGTGGATCTGCCTCAGGCCAACTTTCCCTTAGAGTACGCTTCACTTCTGCCCACATATTTTCCATGAGATTGAGGTCTGCTCCACGAGGCGACCAGTCGATTAAATCAATCTCAGGGTGCCCTGCGAACCATTCATGAACCACACGGGAAGTATGTATTGGCGACTGGTATTGCTGGAACTGAATTACACCATCAGGCTGAAATACTCGTACAGATGGCACCATGATATTACTGATAATGTCTAAGTACTGAGCATTGTCCAGATGTCCTTCAATTCTATGAAGCTGTCCTGCTCCGCGACTGGAAATCCAACCCCAACATAAAATAGATACATGGCCACTGCGATTGCAAGCAGCCACATATCCATGGTCATATCGGATGCCTCTCGGACGATACACAAAACGGCGTCCCTCCTTTGATGTTGTGAATATGGATTCATCTGAGAAAACTACGTTTTCCCAATTGAGACCCACATTCGCCTGTGCAAACGCGAGACGGTAAATTTTGTGGTCGTCTGAGAGTTTTTCCTTCACGGCAGCAACACGGCCACGTAACCCAGCATGACGAAGCCTTCGCAGAGCTGTATGCTTACTACCAGGAAAGAGAGAAGCTTCCCTTAGCTGTCCAGACGTCCTTAGTGGGTCTAACCGGGCTTCGTTTACTAATCCCGCATCTTGGGCTTCGGTTGACACATGCGGACGACCAGGAGATCGTAAATTACCAGTCTGACCTGTAGCACCATATTTCCGAATCCATCGCCTTCCTGTAGAGGCCGGGACACCTACTCGCCTGCTAGCTGCAGTTGCAGAATAACCTTCCAACTCCCATAAAGTAATTACTGCTGTACGTCTATCCATAGTTACCAATGTTCTGAGCTGTGAGAAGAAAGCAATAGGTAAAAGCTAGTACCTGGCGTGTGATTGGTTACTTGCACGACACGCCTATTGTGGGGAACAGCGTTGCCAGATCTAGCATAATGATGCTAGATCTAGCATAATTTGCATGTCTCTAGCATCTAGCATCTTGCTTTTAGCATCCTGCCCAAATCTAGCACAATTTCAGCAAGTTATCAAAAAGCCGTAAAACCTGGAGAAGTTGGTCGTGGGAAGAAAAAGAACGGCAGAAATGTATCCTCTTCCATTGATTCATACACTCGGTAAACCATACAGGCAGTCTTATTTTCCGAAGTAAGTTCGGAACGGCTTTGGGCTTTTTTTTGTGGCTCCACCCAGGGTTTTCTAATCCTTTAACTCCGAGGCATGGGCGGAGCTGTGGGGGCCATTCTGCCCCCAACTTTTTGGCAACTTCACCATCTTTATTTCTGACTTCATGATCATATTTATTCCTGAAATGACAGCTCCGAGACCGACCAAAAATCTGCCCCCCCCCCAGCAGACGATTCCCAACTCCGCTTATGCTGCGAAGTAATTTTCTTTCAAAATATGTAAACAAAAACTTTGCATTCATTTATACGATATATACGCCATTGAGTCTGACAACGACTGCAGTAATTTAGTTGAGTTAAAATTTTGGTGCGTGAAGTATTGAGTTCTATCCATGCATTCTTGCTCTCTGTGTATTTTAAGTTACGTTATCGTATCTCAACTTCCTTTTTTTAAAACTCCTGAATTAGTAATTATCAGGATCTAGCATAATTTGACCGAATCTAGCATAAGTTCGATCAGGTTTTGGAATAATTCCGAGCTGTGAGTCTGGCAACGCTGGTGGCGAACGACTTGATCAACGACTCGCGAAAGAAATCTGAAAATGGTGCGCCGTAATAATAATATTAAAAACAGTTTTTATAAAGAAATATTAATACATACGAAAAGCTGTTTAAAGAATGAATTGTTATACTGACTTTACACGTATAAAAACATATACCATATACCAAACAGATTGAGCGATATGATGATAGCTGTTTTGAGACGAACACTTTCGAAGTCCAACTTCGGGTATCTTCGGAAAACAGTAAACTAAAGCTGCTGGTTCGAACCTCCAAAGCCAACCTTAGTAATCGGGAAAAGATGTACAGATATGTTTTTCCTTCTGTTAAATATAATAAGACATGTTGAAATGGTATTAAGTGTAGAAAAAAGTAACATTGATTGAAATACTTAATGATACAATATTTCGAGACTATGTATTCACACTCTCGTTTCGTCATTGTGATTTCCATACGGAAAAGAGCATTTACGTATGAGCTCAGTTATATTTCAGAAGCAGCTTCCGAAAAGCGGTCATGTTAGCTCAGTGGTACACCACCGAGTGTTTAAATCGTGAGTTCGATACCCGTTCAGGTGAGATTCTTTTATGATATTCTACTTTCCTCAATGCATGAAAATTATGTAAAATAGTTACATTACAATTCATCAGTTGTATATATATTTTCATACCATCAGTTGTATATATGAGTTGAATATATATATTCATATCATTTCACGACATAAGTAATTCTTATCTTTAAAATATAACATCTGAGGTATTCACAGAACGTCGGTGTGTTATGTGTGAATATTGAATACAAATTTAAAAAATCGTGTAATAGCAATAAATAAGTTATGTAATGTATTTATTTGCAGCTACTTTCATCGCAGATAACTTCTCAATATTCGCATTACAGCATTTAGGTCGAGCATATCGAAAATCGGATCGTGGTTCAAGACAAAAAAACTAGCTAGCCCCAAACTGTCACGTAAGAAATTCACGAATCGCAAAAGTAAAGTGAAGAGATTGAGAGCGGTAATTCCTTAATCGCTCTCTCTCAACTCTCTCTTATCTGCATTTATACATATAAAAGTGTATGTATGTATGTTCCATCATAACTCATGTGTGCCTAGAGCAGGGTTTCTCAACCTGGGAGTCGCGGCTCCTAGGGGATCGCGAAGATAGGCGGAAGAGATAAATATAGTTAGAATCTAATACCAGAAATTATTTTTAAATATTATTTTTAATTTTGTTCTGATAGGCATACTTTTATTTTTTATACACACTGTAAAGAACAATAAAAAATAAGCCTACTGAACATTTTCAAAGGGTGTAGAATTCGTGTTACTATTCGGTTCAAAGTCTCTTGTCGTCGCGAATTCTGTCGAGAAATTTGAAGCTTAAAATATACAAAACGATAATCATGCCTGCTGTTCTGTATGGTTGCGAAACATGGTCACTTACTCTGAGGGAAGAACATAGACTGAAAGTATTTGAGAACAAGATCCTTAGACGAATATTCGGACCCAAGAGGAACGGGAATGGGGAATGGCGGAAACTTCATAACGAGGAACTACATAATTTATACGGTTACCCAACATTGTTAGGGTCGTGAAGTCTAGGAGGCTTAGGTGGGCAGGTCATGTAGCTAGAATGGAAGAAAGTAGAAACGCTTTCAAAGTGTTGACTGGAAGACCAATCGGAAAACGACCATTAGATAGACCTAGGCGCAAATGGGAAGACAATATTAAGATGGATCTCGCAGAGATAGGAATACAAATTAGAAACTGGATCCAATTGGCTAAGGATAGAAGTCAGTGTAGAGCTTTTGTGAACGCGGCATTGAACCTCCGGGTTCCATAGGCCATAGAGTTAGTTAGTTAGTAGAGTTGTTTAAAAATGAATTTAAATCAAAGAGGTATGATATAAAACTAATGAGAACTGTATATAGAAATACTAGAAAAATACACATGAAACAAAACCTGCACATTGAAATACAATTAAAATTAAAACCTAATGAGATACCTAAGCATGGTGTAATTTCACTAGTGCAGCAATGCCCGGTTCAATCTTCATGACGAACATTATCAAGCCATTTTCAACTGATAAGCGATTTCTTATCTTTGTTTTAATGTTTACCATAAAAAAAAAACACTTTCGCACAAGTACGATATAGCAAATGGAATTATTACTTTTAAAGCAGCAATCACCAGACCAGGATATTCTTCTCTCCTCATCAGGCAGAACTTGTCCAAGTCTTCGTTACAGAAAACCAGTTGCAAAGACTTGTCGCATGATCATTCTATTATTTGGTCAAGAAGTTGTGGGCTTAGATCGGATAGGTTAATGGCCTCTTCAATGAAGGAGTTTAACATCCATCTTGAACCAGCACCTTCGTCGTTGGGAATATAGATATTACAGTTACTGTATCCACTGTCAGTGCCGGACGCCTAAAAAAGGGGCCACACATTTAGGAGGAAGTGTGTTACTCATGTTAGGAAAGTGCATGTGCACATGTGTAAAATAGAAGGAAAACGTAATAAAATGTGCTCAAAATTAAGGAAAGGTAGGGTTTATTTTGAAAATGTTATTGAGCTTCGTGCCAACCATGGTGGCGCTTCGTAGCTAGTCTGTCGACGTCACTCATATATACGGTGACATCGTACTATACTCTCGCCCCGGGCAATGATTTTCCATGGCACTGTTCACTATAAACAAAAAAATGGATTCTACTATTATAGAAATAGGTATGTTAAAAATCCCACACAAGCTTATTATAAAACAAATTATAAAAGGGTCGCTGGCAAGAGCGTGTGATAAAAGTGGATCGTGATAGGAATTAGATTGAGAACCACTGGCCTAGAGTAATTTTAACCACATTTCTTATAGTTTCAAAAAGAGTGCTGTCGGGTTACCTATGGTGAATGGGAGGGGGATACATATAAAAGATTGCTAGAAAATGATCGATATTAGATTCATAGTTTTCGGGGTCGCTTAGATAAATAGTGAGACTTTCAATTTCGCTTAACTCCGATTAAGCTCTCATTAGTAGGGATGGGCACGAACGACTTCTCTTTGAAACTCGACTCGACTCGAAACAGACATCTTTGAGGTCTACTCTTGGACTCGGCGCGAAAAATATCTTCCAACTCGACTCGGATTAGAGTCAAGTCGAACCAAAACGAGCCAAATCCTGTGTGTAGTCCTACCTAGACAATACATAGACAATAATTATTCTATCATCAATTATACTACTGTTACTACAAATAATAATAATAATAATTATTATTATTATTATTATTATTATTATTATTATTATTATTATTATTATTATGACAACACCGTGTACAAACATGAACGATAGATGGTTAATAAAGGAATACTAAAAGCTAGTTGACTGCCGACGTCGGTAGTCATGAAGTCTACAAGGCAAGGACATCGTTCATTACCCTAAGCTGTAAGCGTCGGTGGAGTACAGATCGTCAACTATTAACCTCTCGCCAGAAATTGGTGGCCCCGCAGCGACGATCCGTGATGGCCCAAGTTCAATTTTGAAAACTTTACTACCAGCGGCAGAGACGCGATGAAACGCCAACGAACCACAAAAATTACTCTCCCAAAATATGTTAAAATGCCTATATGTGTGATTTGTTTATATTTAGGTGAATCAAAAAAACACAAAACAAATACGCCGGGGTGGACGCGAACTATCAATATTACGATTACTAGGCACGTGTTCTGCTGACTTCCCCACGGAAACGATCATAAAAAGCTTGGTTGTTGAAGGATAAATCATTGACGTCTTAATTTAGCCAATCAGACAAACCCCTACATCTCGAGTTCTAGGAGGTGATACCGTGAACCGTTTCAGATTTATTGCTTTCTGGTGGAGTACTATCCATGCGCAAAATTTGAGCATAATAGCCGACATGCATCTTCGGTGCCTCTTATCTTTAGTACAATTTTAACCAGAGATGGTGTGGGTCAATGAAAATTTGATCCACGACCCACCATGACCCACTATCACCCACCACCCAAATGACCCATTGGCCCACTCTGACCCATCAACCATCGTGATCCACTCTGACCCACCACCAACTATGAACCACTCTGAACTATTGCGACCAACTCCGACCCACCAAAACCCATCGATATCAACTCTGACCGATGACCCACGTCCTCCTCTCCATTGACTAAAGAGATTACACTTGTAATAAAACAAGACTGTGAAATTATCACTTATCGGAGTTTGAATTTCTACCGTCATTGGCTCAAGCACCTCTTTGTTACAATACTGGTGGGTCTGACCTTTACGATATATAATGGCAAAGTGTTTCTCATTTTCCGAATTGAAATGAATTTAAATTTATCATATGTAATTATTTCTTTGTTGCCTTACAGACACATTCAGTAGAAAATAGGGTGAAATTTAAAAGTTTCGAATCAAGGAAAAGTAGACCAACGTAAAAAAAAAAAAAGAAAAAAAAGAAAAAAAATTGAAAATGCCCATGTAATTACGTTTAGAATACAAATTTTATGGCCATTTTCTCTAACTTTATGGCTTGATTGCCTTATGCTCGGAACGCTCCATATATTAAACACCAGCTTCACGATCCACTTTTATCACACGCTCTTGCCAGCGACCCTTTTATAATTTGTTTTATAATAAGCTTGTGTGGGATTTTTAACATACCTATTTCTATAATAGTAGAATCCATTTTTTTGTTTATAGTGAACAGTGCCATGGAAAATCATTGCCCGGGGCGAGAGTATAGTACGATGTCACCGTATATATGAGTGACGTCGACAGACTAGCTACGAAGCGCCACCATGGTTGGCACGAAGCTCAATAACATTTTCAAAATAAACCCTACCTTTCCTTAATTTTGAGCACATTTTATTACGTTTTCCTTCTATTTTACACATGTGCACATGCACTTTCCTATCAATTTTTTATGATACATATCCTTATTTCATATGTTACAGATGATTCAAAAATATTTTTTCAAGCAGTTAGCTCCTCTAGAATCTCACAGGCTGCATCCCAAAATCCAACTCCTACTATCCTATGACAATCCAAAAGTGACTGAACTTTTTTTATTAGGAACAAATGACAAAAGAGAAATGGAGATCTTGAAAGTAAAATGAAGAAAAGCTCGGTGCCGCCAATAACTACATATTTCTCCGCCCCTTCATTCCGAACTTAAAAATAAAACTTAATTCGAATATGGTTAATTAGTGAATTTATTACAGTTAAATTCCACTCACTACATGCTATAGCTACAACTATGTAACAAAAAATAACAACTGTGAAACATGTTCTGAATTACTATTACATTTCTTACGCAATTATTAAACATATTAGAATAGTAAAAGAGGATTGGTCGTGAAATAGTATATTTGCTCATGATTTTTAACTTTTTCATACGGAAAAAATTAAAATATTATTCAAGTTTTAAAATTTGCACTCTGCAAATATGTTGCCCTCTAGGCAATGGGACTAATGTGGACTAATGGGAAATGCTACACTGTTAGCGGCGCTGAAAACTTACGATTCGATTCTAATATCGGTTGATTTCGATATCTTTATGTCGCTACGTAACCACCCTGGGTGCTAATGGGAGCTTAATTGGACTTGAATTGAAAGTAGAGCTATTCACCTAAGCGACCACGAAACTATGGATTCGATACTAATATCGACCCGTTTCTAGCATTTTTGATATGTATCCCGACAGTACTCTTTTTCCAGACTGTAAGAAATATAGTTAAAATTGCTCTAGATATATTAGAATTATGTTGAAACACACACATAAATCCACTTTTATATTTTGTATAAATAGAGTGAGCGAGCGAGCGAGCGAGAGAGGGCGACTCAAGGCATCACCACTTCCACATTGCAAAAGCATATATCAGGAATTGAATTGAAAATCTATGAAAAAACTTTCTGCTGTGGCATGCTTCATAAGCACAATTCCAGTCTGCTCACGTGACCATTGGGGTTCATGAATTTTTTTGCGAGCGTTCCGACTTTGGATTCTCTGTTTATACCCTCTGTTTATGCATCGAATAACTTTTCAAGAACATAAATGACATTCTGTATTATGAATGTTGAGAATTACTCTCTATATGACAAATAGCTGCAAATAAATACACTACATGATTTATTTATTGCTATTGAACGAGTTTCTTAACTTGTATTTACATCCTCATATATAATACCGACCTACTGTGAAAATTATCTCAGATGTTATATTTTAAACATAATAATTACTATGTTCTGCAATTATTGTGTAATATATAAACAACTTATGTATTTTAATGTAATTATTTTATATAATTTTTCATGCATTGAGGAAAATGTAATTTTAAAAAAAGTATTGGCCCAGACGAGAATCGAACTTTCAACCATATGATTTGAAATCCGACAGCTTACCAATGAGCTAACACAAGGACTTCTAGAACTAAGCTTCTAGCAACGTATAACAGATCTCAAGATGATTATGACATTCATATCCATTACAAACGCAGTTTCTGTTCTACTTTGACTTTTATTTTAGTACTCAGGCGATAATTATGTTCTATTTCTTAATTTTGAGCATTCTTTTACATATGGAAAGATTCTTTAACGTATTTAAATGTTCCATTACGTATAGAGAGCTAAATGACAAACAAGCATGTGCTCACATTAATAAAAACGTTTCGAAATATTGTATCATTTAGTATTTCAATCAATGTTGCTTTTTTAAACACTTGGCAACAAGTCTTATTATATTTAAAAGAAGAAAAACACATCTGCAAACTTTTACCCTTTTGCAAAGGCTGGCTTGGAGGTTCGAACCTGGCTTACTTTTTCCCGAAGATACCCGAAGCTGGACTTAGAAAATTTTTGCCTCAAAACACCAATAAAGAATGCGCTCAACCTTTTTGAGACAAGGTGTACCATCGCATTAAATTGCGTTGTAAGCCCGAATTATAACTTCAGTGATAATTTAATTCGCATTATTTCTTTCACACAATATTCATATACGGTACATGATTTGCAGATCGCTTGTTTAGATATTTCTAATCTTCGCCAACAGGGGGCAGTCAAATTTAGTATTGTAGAAGCTCTCCTACGTTCCGCGAAAGTTCTTTTTTCATTTTTTTTTTTATTTGTGGTTTCTTGCTCTGTAAGAAAATATTTCAAGGAATACTCTGCCTATTATTGAGAGTATTCCTATGATATTTGATCACAATAGGGCTATGCTGCTCAGTAGCTACACATAAAACCTATTTTATGAGAATGTTGCTTTGAAATAAACATCCTGTATTTTGTAACCAAAGTACAAAAATACTTTAAAAATTACGAAATTATGATCAGGAAGACATGGTTCAACCACAAAAACAAACTAAATATTTTAATGGTAATGCTATCAATGCTTGCCAATTAAAGGGTTAAAATATATTTAATTCTCCAACTCAGGTAGACAATTGCTCCCCCCCCCCCCAACAAAATCCTAAATAGGCTACGCCACAGCCCTGTACAAAATGGAAAAGGTTATGATTTCTCAGTTCACAGTATTTTTTCTTAGAAAAGACTTGAAAAATCAGCTTTCCTAATGTACACCTTGTCTCAAAAAGGTTGAGCGCATTCTTTATTGGTGTTTTGAGGCAAAAATTTTCTAAGTCCAGCTTCGGGTATCTTCGGGAAAAAGTAAGCCAGGTTCGAACCTCCAAGCCAGCCTTTGCAATCGGGAAAAAGTTTGCAGATGTGTTTTTCTTCTTTTAAATATAATAAGACTTGTTACCAAGTGTTTAAAAAAGCAACATTGATTGAAATACTTAATGATACAATATTTCGAAACCTTTTTTTTTTTTTTAATGTCAGCACATGCTTGTTTGTCATTTAGCTCTCCATACGTAATGGAACATTTAAATACGTTAAAGAATCTTTCCATATGTAAAAGAATGCTCAAAGTTAAGAAATAGAACATAATTATCGCCTGAGTCAAAGTAGAACAGAAACAGCGTTTGTAATGGATATGAATGTCATAATTATCTTGAGATCCGTTATACATCGCTAGAAGCATAGTTCTAGAAGTCCTTGTGTTAGCTCATTGGTAAGCTGTCGGATTTCAAATCATAAGGTTTTGAGTTCGAATCCCGTCTAGGTTAATCCTTTTTTTTTAAATTATATTTTCCGCAACGCATGAAAAATTATATAAAATAATTAAATTAGAATACATAAGTTGTGTACATATAACATAATCATTGCAGAACATAGTAATTATTATGTTTAAATTATAACATCTGAGATAATTTTCACAGTAGATCGGTATTATATATGAGGATGTAAATACAAGTTAGGGAAATCATTTAATAGCAATAAATAAGTTATGTAGTGTATTTATTTGCATCTATTTGTCATACAGATGTAACTTCTCAATATTCTCATTACAGCATGTCATTTACATTCGTGAAATACAATATATTCCTACGGATATAGAAAGTGTATAAACAGAGTATCCAAAGTCGTATCCTGCTTCAAGACACATAACTTTTCCCGATCCCCTTAACGTCACGGGAAGAAACACAAACTCTCTTTAGAACGGAATGTCGTTACTTAGAGTCTCATTCGAATACGTTGAATATGCTTTTGTATATTCATCTCTCTCTCTCTCTCTCTTTCGCTTTGTTTATGTGTGTGTGTGTGTGTGTGTTGCGGAATATCCCAAGTTGAATACAACATTTGCCAAGTATATGAGCATCATTGTCATCGAATACCAGAAATTGAAAGTCGTGTTTCTTCAGGTTTGGTTTGCGTGTTCATGTTAGCTCACTGGTAGAGTACGGACTTCTCTTACCAATAAAGAGATCTTGAGTTCAAAGCCTACAGCTAATTATCATTCTTTTGTTAGTAGGATTGCACAGAAATCGGATACAAGGAGTGGTTTACTTCTAGAAATATTTTCAGAAGCGTTTAGTTAGCCCTGAAAAGGGCTGTTTTCGGGAGTTAAGGCGGGGACATTAATATTGTGTCCAAGACCCTTCTGAATTTATTACACGCTCCATTCTTCTGGGCATGGAATCTATTACATGGGTGACAAATCTATCTCCTTCCCCTACCTTCAGCCATGCTTCGTAAACAAGATGCCACCTGAGTTCTTGGTGGATCTGCCTCAGGCCAACTTTCCCTCAGAGTACGCTTCACTTCTGCCCACATATTTTCCATGAGATTGAGGTCTGCTCCACGAGCGGCCAGTCGATTAAATCAATCTCAGGGTGCCCTGCGAACCATTCCTGAATCAAACGGGAAGTATGTATTGGCGACTGGTATTGCTGGAACTGAATTACACCATCAGGCTGAAATACTCGTACAGATAGCACCATGATATTACTGATAATGTCTAAGTACTGAGCATTGTCCAGATGTCCTTCAATTCTATGAAGCTGTCCTGCTCCGCGACTGGAAATCCAACCCCAACATAAAATAGATACATGGCCACTGCGATTGCAAGCAGCCACATATCCATGGTCATATCGGGTGCCTCTCGGACAATACACAAAACGGCGTCCCTCCTTTGATGTTGTGAATATGGATTCATCTGAGAAAACTACGTTTTCCCAATTGAGACCCACATTCGCCTGTGCAAACGCGAGACGGTAAATTTTGTGGTCGTCAGAGTTTTTCCTTCACGGCAGCAACACGGCCACGTAACCCAGCATGACGAAGTCTTCGCAGAGCTGTATGCTTTCTACCGGGAAAGAGAGAAACTTCCCTTAGCTGTCTAGACGTCCTTAGTGGGTCTAACCGGGCTTCGTTTACTAATCTCGCATCTTGGGCTTCGGTTGACACATGCGGACGACCAGGAGATCGTATATTATCAGTCTGACCTGTAGCACCATATTTCCGAATCCATCGCCTTCCTGTAGAGGCCGGGACACCTACTCGCCTGCTAGCTGCAGTTGCAGAATAAGCTTCCAACTCCCATAAAGTAATTACTACTGTACGTCTATCCATAGTTACCAATGTTCTGAGCTGTGAGAAGGAAGCAATAGGTAAAAGCTAGTACCTGACGTGTGATTGGTTACTTGCACGACACGCCTATTGTGGGGAACAGCGTTGCCAGATCTAGCATAATGATGCTAGATCTAGCATAATTTGCATGTCTCTAGCATCTAGCATCTTGCTTTTAGCATCCTGCCCAAATCTAGCACAATTTCAGCAAGTTTATCAAAAAGCCGTAAAACCTGGAGATGAGAAAGAAGTTGGTCGTGGGAAGAAAAAGAACGGCAGAAATGTATCCTCTTCCATTGATTCATACAGTCGGTAAACCATACAGGCAGTCTTATTTTCCGAAGTAAGTTCGAAACGTCTTTGGGCTTTTTTGTGGCTCCACCCAGGGTTTTCTAATCCCTTAACTCCGAGGCATGGGCGGAGCTATGGGGGCCATTCTCCCCCCAACTTTTTGACAACTTCACCATCTTTATTTCTGACTTCATGATCATATTTATTCCTGAAATGACAGCTCCGAGACCGACCAAAAATCTGCCGCCCCCCCCCAGCAGACGATTCCCAACTCCCCTTATGCTGCGAAGTAATTTTCTTTCAAAATATGTAAACAAAAACTTTGCATTCATTTATACGATATATACGCCATTGAGTCTGGCAACGACTGCATTAATTTAGTTGAGTTAAAATTTTGGTGCGTGAAGTATTGAGTTCTATCCATGCATTCTTGCTCTCTGTGTATTTTAAGTTACGTTATCGTATCTCAACTTCGTTTTTTTAAACTCCTGAGTTAGTAATTATGAGGATCTAGCATAATTTGACCGAATCTAGCATAAGTTCGATCAGGTTTTGGAATAATTCCGAGCTGTGAGTCTGGCAACGCTGGTGGGGAACGACTTGGTCAACGACTCGCGAAAGAAATCTGAAAATGGTGCGCCGTAATAATAATATCAAAAAACAGTTTTTATAAAGGAATATTAATACATACGAAAAGCTGTTTAAAGAATGAATTGTTATACTGACTTTACACGTATAAAAACATATACCATATACCAAACAGATTGAGCGATATGATGATAGCTGTTTTGAGACGAACACTTTCGAAGTCCAACTTCGGGTATCTTCGGAAAACAGTAAACTAAAGCTGCTGGTTCGAACCTCCAAAGCCAACCTTAGTAATCGGGAAACGATGTACAGATATGTTTTTCCTTCTGTTAAATATAATAAGACATGTTGAAATGGTATTAAGTGTAGAAAAAAGTAACATTGAAATACTTAATGATACAATATTTCGAGACTATGTATTCACACTCTCGTTTCGTCATTGTGATTTCCATACGGAAAAGAGCATTTACGTATGAGCTCAGTTATATTTCAGAAGCAGCTTCCGAAAAGCGGTCATGTTAGCTCAGTGGTACACCACCGAGCGTTTAAATCGTGAGTTCGATACCCGTTCAGGTGAAATTCTTTTATGATATTCTACTTTCCTCAATGCATGAAAATTATGTAAAATAGTTACATTACAATTCATCAGTTGTATATATCAGTTGAATATATATATATTCATATCATTTCACGACATAAGTAATTCTTATCTTTAAAATATAACATCTGAGGTATTGACAGAACGTCGGTGTGTTATGTGTGAATATTGAATACAAATTTAAAAAATCGTGTAATAGCAATAAATAAGTTATGTAATGTATTTATTTGCAGCTACTTTCATCGCAGATAACTTCTCAATATTCGCATTACAGCATTTAGGTAGAGCATATCGAAAATCGGATCGTGGTCCAAGACAAAAAACTAGCTAGCCCCAAACTGTCACGTAAGAAATTCGCGAATCGCAAAAGTAAAGTGAAGAGATTGAGAGCGGTAATTCCTTAATCGCTCTCTCTCACCTCTCTCTTATCTGCATTTATACACATAAAAGTGTATGTATGTATATTCCAACATAACTCATGTATGCCTAGAGCAGGGTTTCTCAACCTGGGAGTCGCGGCCCCTAGGGGTTCGCGAAGATAGGCGGAAGAGGTAAATATAGTTAGAATCTAATACCAGAAATTATTTTTAAATATTATTTTTAATTTTGTTCTGATAGGCATACTTTTATTTTTTATACACACTGTAAAGAACAATAAAAAATAAGTCTACTGAACATTTTCAAAGGGTGTAGAATTCGTGTTACTATTCGGTTCAAAGTCTCTTGTCGTCGCGAATTCTGTCGAGAAATTTGAAGCTTAAAATATACAAAACGATAATCATGACTGTTGTTCTGTATGGTTGGGAAACATGGTCGCTTACTTTGAGAGAAGAACATAGACTGAAAGTATTTGAGAACAAGATCCTTAGACGAATATTCGGACCCAAGAGGAACGGGAATGGGGAATGGCGGAAACTTCCTAATGGTCGTTTTCCGATTGGTCTTCCAGTCAAGATTTTGAAAGCGTTTCTACTTTCTTCCATTCTAGCTACATGACCTGCCCACCTAAGCCTTCTAGACTTGACGACCCTAACAATGTTGGGTAAACCGTATAAATTATGTAGTTCCTCGTTATGAAGACCTAGGCAGAGATGGGAGGACAATATTAAGATGGATCTCGCTGAGATACGAATACAAAGTAGAAACTGGATCCAATTGGCTAAGGATAGAAGTCAGTGTAGAGCTTTTGTGAACGCGGCATTGAACCTCCGGGTTCCATAGGCCATAGAGTTAGTTAGTTAGTAGAGTTGTTTAAAAATGAATTTAAATCAAAGAGGTATGATATAAAGCTAATGAGAACTGTATATAGAAATACTAGAAAAATACACATGCAACAAAACCTGCACATTGAAATACAATTAAAATTAAAACCTAATGAGACACCTAAGCATGGTGTAATTTCACTAGTTCAGCAATGTCCGGTTCAATCTTCATGACGAACATTATCAAGCCATTTTCAACTGATAAGCGATTTCTTATCTTTGTTTTAATGTTTGCCATAAAAAAAACACACTTTCGCACAAGTACGATATAGCAAATGGAATTATTACTTTTAAAGCAGCAATCCCCAGACCAGGATATTCTTCTCTCCTCATCAGGCAGAACTTGTCCAAGTCTTCGTTACAAAAAACCAGTTGCAAAGACTTGTCGCATGATCATTCTATTATTTGGTCAAGAAGTTGTGGGCTTAGATCGGATACGTTAATGGCCTCTTCAATGAAGGAGTTTAACATCCATCTTGAACCAGCACCTTCGTCGTTGGGAATATAGATATTACAGTTACTGTATCCACTGTCAGTGCCGGGCGCCGAAAAAAGGGGCCACACATTTCGGAGGAAGTGTGATACTCATGTTAGGAAAGTGAATGTGCACATGTGTAAAATAGAAGGAAAAACGTAATAAAATGTGCTCGAAATTAAGGAAAGGTAGGGTTTATTTTGAAAATGTTATTGAGCTTCGTGCCAACCATTGTGGCGCTTCGTAGCTAGTCTGTCGACGTCACTCATATATACGGTGACATCGTACTATACTCTCGCCCCGGGCGCTGATTTTCCATGGCACTGTTCACTATAAACAAAAAAAATGGATTCTACTATTATAGAAATAGGTATGTTAAAAATCCCACACAAGCTTATTATAAAACAAATTAGAAAAGGGTCGCTGGCAAGAGCGTGTGATAAAAGGGGATCGTGATAGGAATTAGATTGAGAACCACTGGCCTAGAGTAATTTTAACCACATTTCTTATAGTTTCGAAAAGAGTGCTGTCGGGTTACCTATGGTGAATGGGAGGGGGATACATATAAAAGATTGCTAGAAAATGATCGATATTAGATTCGTAGTTTTCGGGGTCGCTTAGATAAATAGTGAGACTTTCAATTTCGCTTAACTCCGATTAAGCTCTCATTAGTAGGGATGGGCACGAACGACTTTTCTTTGAAACTCGACTCGACTCGAAACAGACATCTTTGAGGTCTACTCTTGGACTCGGCGCGAAAAATATCTTCCAACTCGACTCGGATTAGAGTCAAGTCGAACCAAAACGAGCAAAATCCTGTGTGTAGTCCTACCTAGACAATACATAGACAATAATTATTCTATCATCAATTATACTACTATTACTACAAATAATAATAATAATAATAATAATAATAATAATAATAATAATAATAATAATAATAATTATTATTATTATTATTATTATTATTATTATTATTATTATTGTTATTATTATTATTATTATTATTATTATTATTATTATTATTATTATTATTATGACAACACCGTGTACAAACATGAACAATAGATGGTTAGTAAAGGAATACTAAAAGCTAGTTGACTGCCGACGTCGGTAGTCATGAACTCTACAAGGCAAAGACATCGTTCATTACTCTAAGCTGAAAGCGTCGGTGGACTACATATGGTCAACTATTGACCTCTCGCCAGAAATTGGTGGCCTCGCAGCGACGATCCGTGGTGGCCCAAGTTCCATTTTGAAAACTTTACTACCAGCAGCAGAGACGCGATGAAACGCCAACGAACCACAAAATTACTCTCCCAAAATATGTCAAAATGCCTATATGTGTGATTTGTTTATATTTAGGTGAATCAAAAAAACACAAAACAAATACCCGGGGTGGACGCAAACTATCAATATTACGATTACTAGGCACGTGTTCTTCTGACTTCCCTACGGAAACAATCATAAAAAGCTTGGTTGTTGAAGGATAAATCATTGACGTCTTAATTTAGCCAATCAGACAAACCCCTACATCTCGAGTTCTAGAAGGTGATACCGTGAACCGTTTCAGATTTATTGCTTCCTGGTGGAGTCCTATCCATGAGCAAAATTCGAGCATAATAGCCGACATGCATCTTCGGTGCCTCTTATCTTTAGTACAATTTTAACCAGAGATGGTGTGGGTCAATGAAAATTTGATCCACGACCCACCATGACCCACTATCACCCACCACCCAAATGCCCCATTGGCCCACTCTGACCCATCAACCATCGTGATCCACTCTGACCCACCACCAACTATGAACCACTCTGAACCATTGTGACCAACTCCGACCCACCAAAACAAATCGACATCAACTCTGACCGATGGCCCACGTCCTCCTCTCCATTGGCTAAAGAGGTTACACTTGTAATAAAACAAGACTGTGAAATTATCACTTATCGGAGTTTGAATTTCTACCGTTAATGGCTCAAGCACCTCTCTGTTACAATACTGGTGGGTCTGATCTTTACGATATATAATGGCAAAGTGTTTCTCATCTTCCAAATTAAAATGAATTTAAATTTATCATATGTAATTATTTCTTTGTTGCGTTACAGACACATTTCAGTAGAAAATAGTGTGAAATTTGAACGTTTCAAATCAAGGAAAAGTAGACCAACGTAAAAAAAAAAAAAAAAAAAAAGAGAGAGAGAGAGAGAGAAACTAATTTTCTATATAATTAAGCATGCCGTACTAATTGAAAATGCCCATGTAATTAAGTTTAGAATACAAATTTTATGGCCATTTTTCTCTAACTTTATGGCTTGATTGCCTTATGCTCGGAACGCTCCATATATTAAATACCAGCTTCATCAATTATAAATAGAAAGCAGTGGGTATAAAATTCAAAAAGAACTTTAGTTTGCATTACTCAATTTGTTTCTCAACTAATATCAATCGTTTTCGATTATTTTTACAAATCAACCCACTACCAATTTCCAATATATAGAAAATGTACCCCCGTCCCCCCGCTCATAAAAGATAATTTTAAAAAATGCCAGGACATATTCTCTTTATTTTTAATAAAGAGTTATATGCTGAATTTCAGCTCAGTTGAACGGCTTGTGAGATACTAAATTTTTCGCAAAAATTCGGACTTCTACTCCCCCTAAGGATATGTATTATAATGAAAGTGACACGCGTATGATAACTTCCCAGTTGGGATTGGAGCCTGATTATATACCAAACGTCAATTCATTTGACTGCAATTTGACCGTGATGATTACGCAGACATAGTTACTTTCAATTTTTTATGATACATATCCTTATTTCATATGTTACAGATGATTCAAAAATATTTTTTCAAGCAGTTAGCTCCTCTAGAATCTCACAGGCTGCATCCCAAAATCCAACTCCTACTATCCTATGACAATCCAAAAGTGACTGAACTTTTTTTTTATTAGGAACAAATGACAAAAGAAAAATGGAGATCTTGAAAGTAAAATGTAGAAAAGCTCGGTGCCCCCAATAACTACATATTTCTCCGCCCCTTCATCCCGAACTTAAAAATAAAACTTAATTCGAATATGGTTAATTAGTGAATTTATTACAGTTAAATTCCACTCACTACATGCTACAGCTACAACTATGTAGCAAAAAATAACAACTGTGAAACATGTTCTGAATTACTATTAGATTTCTTACGCTATTATTAAACATATTAGAATAGTAAAAGAGGATTGGTCGTGAAATAGTATATTTGCTCTTGATTTATAACTTTTTCATACGGAAAAAATTAAAATATTATTCAAGTTTTAAACTTTGCTTTCTGCAAATATGTTGCCCTCTAGGCAATAGGACTAATGTGAAATGTGGACTAATGGGAAATGCTGCACTGTTAGCGGCGCTGAAAACTTACGATTCGATTTTAATATCGAATGATTTCGATATCTTTATGTCGCTACGTAACCACCCTGGGTGCTAATGGGAGCTTAATTGGACTTGAATTGAAAGTAGAACTATTCACCTAAGCGACCACGAAACTATGGATTCGATACTAATATCGACCCGTTTCTAGCATTTTTGATATGTATCCCGACAGTACTCTTTTCCAGACTGTAAGAAATATAGTTAAAATTGCTCTAGATATATCAGAATTATGTTGAAATACACACATAAATCCACTTTTATATTCTGTATAAATAGAGAGTGAGCGAGCGAGCGAGCGAGAGAGGGCGACTCAAGGCATCACCACTTCCACATTGCAAAAGCATATATCAGGAATTGAATTGAAAATCTATGTAAAGACTTTCTGCTGTGGCATGCTTCATAAGGACAATTCCAGTCTGCTCACGTGACCTTTGGGGTTCATGAATTTTTTGCGAGCGTTCCGACTTTGGATTCTCTGTTTATACCTTCTGTTTATGCATCGAATAACTTTTCAAGAACATAAATGACATTCTGTATTATGAATGTTGAGAATTACTCTCTATATGACAAATAGCTGCAAATAAATACACTACATGATTTATTTATTGCTATTGAACGAGTTTCTTAACTTGTATTTACATCCTCATATATAATACCGACCTACTGTGAAAATTATCTCAGATGTTATATTTTAAACATAATAATTACTATATTCTGCAATGATTATGTTATATATACACAACTTATGTATTCCAATGTAATTATTTTATATAATTTTTCATGCATTGCGGAAAATATAATTTAAAAAAAAGGATTAACCTAAACGGGATTCGAACTCAAAACCTTATGATTTGAAATCCGACAGCTTACCAATGAGCTAGCACAAGGACTTCTAGAACTATGCTTCTAGCGATGTATAACGGATCTCAAGATAATTATGACATTCATATCCATTACAAACGCTGTTTCTGTTCTACTTTGACTTTTATTTTAGTACTCAGGCGATAAGTATGTTCTATTTCTTAACTTTGAGCATTCTTTTACATATGGAAAGATTCTTTAACGTATTTAAATGTTCCATTACGTATGGAGAGCTAAATGACAAACAAGCATGTGCTGACATTAAAAAAAAAAAAAGTTTCGAAATATTGTATCATTAAGTATTTCAATCAATGTTGCTTTTTTAAACACTTGGTAACAAGTCTTATTATATTTAAAAGAAGAAAAACAAATCTGCAAACTTTTTCCCGATTGCAAAGGCTGGCTTGGAGGTTCGAACCTGGCTTACTTTTTCCCGAAGATACCCGAAGCTGGACTTAGAAAATTATTGCCTCAAAACACCAGTAAAGAATGCGCTCAACCTTTTTGAGACAAGGTGTACCTTCTTTTCTTTCATTTTCCTTAGTGTTATATTTTTATTTTCACTTTCGCCCACTAAGAATGAAAACAATATAATTCACAAACATCACAAAGATTTAGACAATCCTACATACAACCAACAGAACCTAAGCTGATTTTGGGCTAGTCGTTATAGTACTAGCGCGAGATAGATTGCTAATTTTTACTATTTTTTCTAAAAAAAAATCATCACTGCTTTTATAAGTCAAATTTCACTGTGATCAGTATGTGTAGACCGTGGGAACAAGGCCAAACTTTCAATGTTGACTCGAAAAAAAGTCCTTAACACGATTCTTGTTGCTACACACTGCATGTTCCTAGCCACAGAAAGGATGCAGCGATAGGTAGGCTATTTTTCAATTGCTTTACATTAGCTTGATGTTTCAAGTCTTTTGTGTGTTTCTGAAGTTCACTTTTACCACAAAAGAGCTCAATATTAACATGTCTTACATAGCTTTGGTTCGATTCTCAACACGGACTGCAATTACCAGTTAAATTGTGCATACGAAAGGCACTCTTTGTTAAACCTCGCTTATCACCGCTCATCTTAATAATATATATAACTTCACCGCGAAGCAAATGTTGCATTTCTCTCTTTCATCCTAACACAAAACAAAACTAACCACAGCTGTGACACAAAGGAGCTATTTCGAAAAGAAACAAGCTGTGCTTCATAGAGATGTGTACCAAATGATAGAAGTATAAAGTATTGTTTAATATCCTGTTTATTGATATCAGTTGGTGTTCTTAATGAGTTTACTCATTAGTTTAGAAAGAGTATATATGGAATTTGGACATATATTGTACGTATTCTCCTGAGAAATTGATGAGACCAGAAATATTATAAGGACAGATGGAATAGGTTTAAGCGCATCTACGTGACTTTATCAAATATTTATTCTCTATAATGGTACCACGCGGAAAACTTGTTATAGGCCTACTTTTATCTTTGCCTCCCTCTGTTAGCTGTGTCGTATCATATATATCGGATGATTTTGATATTTCTTCTGATCATTAAAACAACAATGGTACATGTGTGCGTGCAGAAATGCAAAAGGACAAGGTAACTTCCTATTTGTTTTGGAAACAACAAACCCATTTCACGTGTGCGAGAGAAATTGAGCACAGCGAGATCGGGTGTTTACTCACGGTCAGTTCGCAGCAAGAGTCCATGGTAAAAGATTTGGCTATCTCGAAAACACTCGCAAAACCTTACAAATACAAAAGACTGCGCTTCAAAGAAAGTTTAGACACAGATGTTTCAATTTTCTTTTAGCATCTTTCTTCAGCAAAAGAGTCGGTTCATTGTATTCGAAAAAGGGAAGGGAGAAAGGGCGAATTTATATTTTATGGGGGGGGGGGTAACGTTGTAAGTAGTATAAACAATACATACCGCTTCCGACTTTGTACTGAAGCACTTCCTTTAGCGGTATATCACTTGATCTATCCTGACCCTCATCCCATCTCAAGTTGTAAAGTAGAAAGGGACAGAAGTATTCAACATGACTGCGCACTTGAGTTTCAGTTCACAATACTAAAACCAGTGAGCAAGTAAACAGTCTTTTGTAGGATCGTGTTTTACTTCTTGAATTTATTTTTGAACATTTCTGTGAATTCAACAACAGAACGCAGTAGAAATACGGACTAGTTTTTACTCCAACCATTACTTTCGCTCCAACCCAGGGATGCCACATTTATGATTTCGTACAATACTAGATTTAGTGATTTTACTATTGAACTAGTGATCTAGTACGTACTTGGGTAAATAGGCACATTCTAGTGATTTTTTTGCATTTTTTTTCTGATGCAGACAAATGAGAAGTAAATGGTTCTTAAAATAAAAGGAAGAAGTATATTGCAGTTCAAAACAAATTTAGAAACCTTAAATTATTTTTTCTTTTCCCTCTGACTGAATAAAACCCCTGCTGTGTAACGACCTTAGGTAAACAACGGCTATCTTTGGTCCGCTACCTCCCTTTGTTAGCCGACATGAGATGGGTTACTTTTTTTTTGCAAGAAAGTGAAGAAATAATTATCCAGTACATTTACGTTTTGTCAGGCACACAGGCGCAGTCTGTACTTGTTTCCTAACGAATTTTAGCAACATAACATAAATGAAACATATGTACCAGAAAATAGAGGCAGTACAAACGGAAATTTTCATCTGTGACATTTGATGAGAAATATAGTTAGATGTCACGTGCAAGCACTCTAAACATGTCCTATACTGTAATTCTATTCTTATGTTTATGTAGGTGAGACTGAGAAATCAAGAAACAATAATAACTGGTTTTCTTCCAGGGGAAAAATCTAAATGTGAAGGGGTGTTACACTGGGACTTTAATTGCGTTCTTTGTACAAGATTAATAAGTAATAGCAATTTTTTTAATTTATCTTAATTCTTGGGGAGAGGAAGATGGAAGCGAACCTTCGTAAGGACCTCTGCACGGAAACATCAATACAATCCGCCACTCTTTGTTACATTACACAAAAAAGTTTTATATATATATATTGAGTTTTAGTCAGGGTTTTCATTCTGCAGGAGAGAGGGGGGATAGTAATACCTGACGAACATTTTCTATTCTCAAAGTGTTGCAATGATAGCATTTCCTCCATTATAACTTGGCCAAGCTAGTTGCATTATAGGTAAGGATTAAGTTAGCCTAAAAAGCTTAAATTTCTATGGCTGTTTTACTCTGTACCCATGTTTCTCATTTTCGGTCTACGGGACTCTGTGTCCGGAAATTTTCGATGGCTTGCAAGTCGGAAAATAAGTGTATCAAAGGCATATATATTATATCTATGGTTATATGAGGCATGGATCTACAGTTTAAAGTGGGATACCGGTAACAACTTCATGAGCTTCTACCGTAAATCGAACCAGAGTCTCCCGCGATCAAGGCGTATGTGTTAACCATACAGCCACGAGGAAATTCACATAAGCACACACACATATATATTGTTGAGTTGATTTTGACTTTACCGTCTCTTTCAGCAGCGAGGATATATGAAATGTAGACCTACTGATTAACGTGGAATCCGAACTACATGAGCTCGCGCCAGGAATTGAACCCGAATCTTCCACGGCAAAGACCCGTACACTAGCCGCGGAGTTCACACACACACACAGAATCAGAGTCCTCACACACCAAGGGTGAGAGCTGTGCCACTGAGTCACAGCGGCCACGGGGCTAGGTCGAGTCCACTTTACGTTCATAGTTTCTTAGTACATAAATGTTACGATTATGAAATAGATTTTCCTTAATGAGCTGCATAAAAACAAAAGCTTTCGAAATGCATTAAACAATTAGCTCGATTTGAGTGTGAACTTAAAGTTATATCAGAGTGTAAATACGGATACGCACCAAAGCTCGAAAACTTAATACACTATTTCTCCTATATAGTCAGCATGTATCAAGCAATCGTTCAGCTTTCATTTGAGAGGATGGAAATCGAAGGCCCCTAAACAACTATGTTACTAATGTGCGGAATGTATTTATCTTACAGTGAACTGCTTTGATGCCAAGTGGCCTAACTCCACAATTGAAATTTTCCAGGAGTGAAAGTTGAAGTTCAATATCTCATGAACAATCCATATTTCTTTTATGTTGGGAACCAAAACCATAACTACTTCATTGTTCATTGTTTTATAACTTAGTGTTTACAAAAATCCTTTTAAAAAATACCTATTCATAGAAGTGAATGGTGCTTATCTGTACTAGTTCTTGGCATCCAAGCAGTCCATTTATTGTAATACTAGCTTAATATACCCATTCTTCGCATGGGGGCTGTATTTGGAAGTCAACACCTGTGGAAGTATCACCATTCATTTCAGTGACCGCGAAAACTATGGATTTGACACTAGTATCAATCAATATGGGCTGTTTATACATGTCTCGGTATTCCTCATCCGCTGACACCCGGCCCGCATACAGTAGTAGCTGAATTTGCAAGTCATCGCTGATGGAAGTGTCACCATTGATCTCAGCGACCGTGAAAACTATGGATTTGACACTAATGTCGATCAATTTGGATTACTTTTACTACATGTCTCGCTAAACGCCCCCCTGAGACCCCCTGGTTCCAATTTTGACAAAAACGCTTCGCCTTAGACTGGGACCTGGACCAAGGTATCCGTGACCAAAATTTGGTAACTCTCGGTCAACTTGTCTGGTCCCAGGTCGGTCCCAGTAAATGTCCCCACCAAGACCCCCTGGTTCGAAATTTAAAAAAAACGATTCGTCTTGATCTGGGGCCTGGACTAAGGTACCCGTGAACAAATTTTGGGAACTCTCGGTCCACTCGTCTGTTCCCCAGGTCGCACACAGACAGACAGACAAACACACAAACAAACTATTTTATTTATATTAGATAAGATATACTATGTAAAATAGTCTCGTATCATAATATGTGATGTACAACAAATGTTACATTATATATACCCATAGCTCGTGATATGCTGCAACATATTAAAGCCTCAGAATAGTTGGGCAAGCGAATAATCCAGAAGTTACGTAACCCTATTGCGTTCATGGGAACGAAAACACAATAATTATAACTATGCTAAATTACTATAGACTACCAACTGCTCATTCAGAGAATTTATGAAGTTCACTTTATCGCAATAGTTTTATACAAACTAGATTTAGACTACGGATAATAGTTTTATACATACTAGATAATCAATTATTATTGTTATTATCATTATATTTGCAGTACAACCAAATACAACGACATTAACTATTAGTTCTAATTAACTGAATTGAGCTGAAAATTAAATCTTGATCTTTAAAGATTAACTATTAATTTTATGCGTTCTGTACCTTTCTGAAGGAATAAAACCTGGAATTGGTTTCAAGGCTGTTTCTGAGTGAATACTTTCTTCAAAATAATATTAAAAATTATAGAAAGATTTTCGAGACATTCGAGTCGAGTCGAGATTTTTAAGAGCCGTCTCGACTCGACTCGTGTCTCGACTCGAAAATTCGAGTCGAGAAATACGTCTGTCTCGACTCGTCTCGAATTTTACAAAGTGTGCCTCGACTCAAATCTCGACTCGAATTCGAGTCGAGTCGAGTCGAGATTCGAGACATGTCTCGACTCGAGCGCATCCCTATCGGGCCCGTAGCTAGTGTCTGGCTAGAGTGTTGATCTCCCCTGCTACAAGCTTCAGCCCCCCTGAAGCATATTTATTTGTTGGAATATAGCCCCTGTGTATGAGGGAGGCATTGAAGTCAGCTCAGCAAAAATCATCATCGCTTTCCTATGTTAATGCCCTGGCGACGCGCCTTAGGTAAACGTTTGAACGAGATTTTATACGTTAACTGTCTATTTCAAAGTTGTTCATTATTTTGGTAAAACAGTTAATAATTATGTTTTCATAGTATCAATACTAACCCTGCAACTACCATACATTTTTACACACATGTTCTACTATTCGGGTCCAATGGACTCTAATTAAGAATCGAGGATATGGAGTAATTTTATGAGATTTTCAATTGTTTTATTGTATGAAAAAACTAATACAGCGCAACAAATTAACTTTCATGAAGAGAATAAAAATATTGAAAAGTATAATCACGGGTCCAATTGATCCGCTTGGTAGTTCTAGGGTTAAATAATGTATCGTACAGTTGTATAGAAATCTTCACTGTCAGGTGTTCATATTTCTAAACAAACATGATTTATATTTCCTTAGTCATACCAGGTTGTTTCCGTAATATTACCGTCGTGTGCAATCTCACCTACTCATGTGTCCGATCTTCCCTACCCCTATAGGGAAGATCGTCCAAAACAGGGGTTTTGAGAAACGGCCACCACTAAAGAGCACAATAAATTACAACAATGATCGCAGGTTTGGTAATATGCAGTGGGTACCCAACTACACATTGGATCATTCTTAACACGGTTGGTTTAATATTTTCTATATTATGCAGGGCTGTTGAAATGTGTGCAAACTATTCTTACTATACCTTAAGCTGAAAGTTCTTGTCTGTCTCTCAAATACACGAAGAGACGCAACTATCTAGAGGATCGTTTCTTAATGTTGAACATTTCTACGCATATTTTTAACTATAGTAAGTAGTCAAATATTATTAGGATATAATAGTATGATAGTAAAAAAGAAATATTTATTCATATTCGTAATTTGATAATATACTTCCAATCATATAATAATTCAACTGTACGGTTATTTTTTCTCTGAGTTATATCGTAACATTATAACACTTGAATTCTTATAAAGAAAAAAGACAGCAAATACAAGAATCAGAACAACAAGAAGAAGAACAAAAAACACAGGAAATATCATACCAACTTAATTCAAAAATGTAATCACATTTACTATCAATAGTAGAAACATGGAAAATAACATGTTCTTTGACGATGAGTGGAATAGTAATTCGTTGGTAGTGTACTTGTCTCTATTACTCTAGGTTCGATACAATGTACTGTGAGATTATGGCATACGACGTGTTTCTGGATTTCCTAAAAATTGTTAGGCTTCATTCCACATCTTCAATGAGGGGCCGCGGTGGCTCAGTGGTAGAGCGTTCACCTCCTGTGCTTGAGGTCCCTGGTTCGATCCCAGCTCGCGCAGTTTGGACTTTGCGGATTTTCTCGGGGTTCTCCCGTTTCCTCCCACTTTCTTCATTTCATTCATTTCCCATCATCACCGTCTCCTTTAGCCTAACCGGCATAAGCGTGGGACGTAAAACTAAAGATTTCATATCATTTTTTGTAGTTCTTACCACCAAGGCTGAGAACTGCACGGTCCAATTTTTTAGCCAAAGTAGAAGCCCAACCGGAATAGTGATGTCAACCGGCCCGGCTCGGTTCAACTGAGCGTACAGCTTGAGCTGGCTTGGTTGGGATTACCCATCGACTGGGCTCAATTGAGCCAATGGCTTGAACCGGCTCGGTAAAGACGAGTTATCGACTCGGCTCTATTGGAGCCAATGGCTCGAACCAGCTCCGTTGAAACGAGTCCATAGGCTGGGTTCGAGTTAGCTTAACTGAGCCAATGGCTCGAACCGGCTCGGTTGGGGTAAGCAATCAGCTCGGTTCGGTTCGGCTCGAGCTGGCTCGGTTGGATGAGCTGTTGGCTCGGCTCACTTCACGGTTCGGCTCGATAAGTGAATGTGGTGTGAGCGAGCCGCTTGAGTCGTTGACAACCCTAAACCCGGGTCGAGCAGTTTTAAACATGTTTGGCTGGAGTCCCATAACTTCTAACAATTTTTGGCTCGAGCCCGAATACTTGCTCCTCCTGAACTCAAACCAAGAACCTCGTGACCGATGTCCTTGCCTCCTGAAGATTTCTTGACTACCGAGATCGACAGTTAACTAATTTTTAGTATTTCATGTTTATACAGGTACACGGTGTTATAATAATAATTAGTTATAGTAGTAGTAGTAGTATCATTGATAATTATATTGTCTATGTAGGATACTTGAAGATAGTAGTACTTGGAACTACACAAAGGATTTAGCTCGAATTGGCTCGACTCGACTGGAAACTTGATCCGACATCGAGTCGAGTTGGGGAAAATTTTTCGAGCCGAGATCTCGAGTCGAACTCAAAGATGTCTGCTTCGAGTCGAGTCGAGTTTTAAAGAAAACTCGCTCGAACTCGCTCATGTTCATTCCTATTGTATGCATGACGGGCATATAGAGTTCTTTCGAGGGGAGTTTCACGGCTTTCTTCCCAGGGAGGGAAAGGGATGGTAAGTATCCAGCATTTCTTATAAGTACCTTATTTGAAATATGTAAAACAGTAACAAGTGGACAATACAATATACACACATCTTCTTATCTTCAGTTTTAATTGCTGATTTCAATTGCAATTAACAATTACAATTAACAATTACAAGTTTCAATTGTTAATTGCAATTAACAATTGAATGTTTCAATTGCACCCTTTGCAATTGACAATTAACAATTAAAAGTTTCAATTGCCTGGTGACCAATTAACAATTAACAATTGACGAAAATTTAATTGCAAATTTTATGCTTTGAATTCAATTGCAATTGAAATTAATTGTCAATCACAAATTGAAATCAATTGGAATTGATTTTCAGAGCAATTACTTTCAATTGATTGATCAATTGCAATTGATTTCAATTGATTTTGCCCAACACTGCAATATAGTAACCACTAAGCACTGGGGTAACAGTTCTTTTAGGGCCTGAGCCACTTCATCGTCATCTGTTAGCAACCGGCTAAACTACATCTAACCTAGCGACCAACATATAGCAGCGCGCTGCGTCGCTCTGTCTCTAACAGGTATATCAGAAGTTTACTAGAGCTAGTGTCTGTCACATTTTTTATTCACGCGACTCCTCAGTTTGTCTCAGGACGCTGAGAGGACGACCGAACCTGCGGACGTGAGTCCAACCGTCTCACCACTAAACTACTGAATCCTCGTTACCAATATAGTAGATATAATTTGTATCTCGGGTGCTCTTGAAGGAGACGCTTTATACCAGCGCTATAAATTTACCGCAAACTTCCGTACTCTCCTCGACTCGAACCTTTTCTTTACAGTTCAACATAACTTTCATCCGAAGACACAAACTATTCATTCCTTTTCAGAGTACACGTACATGGTTTGTCAAAGAAGGAATGAGACTGAGCCTATAAACAGGAATTTATCGATACGATTTTAACAATTCCTCAAAATTATATATAAAAAAAAGAGTCCCCTTGGGCGTCGATGCACGCTACCAGCGCGATTTCCATGATTCATACGTTCCCTGGAAGTCAGCTTCCGAAATGTCTTTAAAAGATTTGTTTACGGCCATCTGGATGGCAACGTCATCAAAACGGCGACTTTTCAGGGCGGTTTTCACTTTGGGGACAAGGAAAAGTCTGCTTTACCTTCTACAGCCCATTCCATTCTATACTATTTATACACAAAATGTGTATGCTGATGTTATTGAAGAAGATATTCATCGGATATACAGCATTTGCTGCAAGACATGGATGATGGCATTGTGGAAAAAGAAGAAGGAAAAGAAAATTGCATATGCGCATACACGTAGTTAAACAAAATTATTTAATTAAATAAATTATATGTTATTTAAAATGGAATCTCATTCTTCGTTCTTTTCGAGTTGGAATTTTTTTTATTATCATCTGATCGAAATCTGGATAGAAATCCGGATACTCACTAAGTTTCTCTGAATAGAAAGCTTTGCTACCGCAAATATTTCCAGCTTTATTTTCTATAAGGTAGAGGGACACCTCTGTCCTCCGACAATCAGCATTTTGTTGTCATGTTTTTAATATGAATATAGTGAGTCAATTTTCAGTGACCATGTAATTTTGTTTGCTGTTTAACTGTAAAGAAGCATGAAATCCAAACTTTTTCCTTCGAAAATGAAAAAAAAAAATCACGAAATTTTTAGTTTAATGTCCCACGATTATGCCCTTGAGGTTAAAGGAGACAAATGGTTATAGATAGTGAAAGATTATTTTTTGTGCTCTCCTACTGAAAATGGAACACGGGAACCATATCGTCGGTAGATCCACTGTACATTCGCATCTGTGTGTTTTTAATTTTACAGGAAAGCGATTTGAAATTCTTCGTATAACGTTATATTATACCTTTAATACTATCTTCAGAAAACACCAAGGTCAAAGCTTTCTTGGTACAAACTTTCCCAACACTGTGTTGAAAATGAAATGAGTAGTCTTATAACGTTATACGAATAATTTCAAACCGCTTTCCTGTAAAATTAAAAGCATGCAGATATACTTGTACGTGGATTTATCAACGATATGTGCACGGAAGACGCTAGACCAACGGTAGGGCTTTTTTTCTTTCGAAATACTCTCGTTTCCTTCCACATTCTTATTTCACCAATACTTCGTTATCATTCACTTGTTTTCATTGGTCATCATCTCCCTTAGTCTAAAGGGCACAATCGCAGGACGTTAAACTGAAAGATTTCATTTCATTTGCCTACTCGTTATAGGTGTATTGAATTATGCATAAATGTTGAGAATTTCCACATTACGTAAAATATTCCACACTTCAAATATTCTGTCAACACGTGAAAAGAAATATTACCTCATTTTCGTTAAAAACCTCTGATGTTGAGAGAGCAATAGCAATGAGAGAGTTATATTTTTTATTTATTATTTTCAAAAATAAAATTTAGTTTAACGTTCCATGACTATGTTACATTGGTGGAAAGACAAAAAACAGATAAAAACGGGAGAACCTTGAGAAAACCCACGCACACCGTGTTTGTCCACTAGAGTAAAACGACTTTTAAGTTGGAAGGTGTATTTTCAGCATATTCGCTCCTAGTCATTGATACTTGTAGGCTTTCGAAACAAAGGTTCTCAACTATCTGAATACATTAAAATGTTGTCTTATGATGCTGTGGAATTAGAGAAAATTTATTGCGAATCGGGAATAACATTTTTAATGCATTGCAAATGGATCTTGTTGTATTATAAATTAACATTAACATCTGTTTACTCAACAGGTAAGAATGCTTTTCAGATGCTATTTGTTACCTCTGTTGCTAAAGAACGAAATCGAGAAGAGAGGGAAAAGAGAAAAAACAGAAAAAGAAAGGGAATAAGCCCTACATATCAAAAATGAACGCATAACTTTAAGATATCTTGTGGTAGAAAAGGAAAAACTTTGCTATCTTCCCACAAGGCTTGTTCCTCACTAACTTAAAGCTCCAGTAGCCTCTTGGCTTTGCTCCAAAAAGTTGACAAAGTGCCGAGAGTAAATTAAAAATTCCTTACCAAAGGTAAGGCAGAGACAAAGAACTTCCTACATGTATACACCCTTTCACTTTCTTTTCTTTTCCTATCATTGTAATTGGTTAATGCTTACTATTGAAGGCGAGGCTTAAGATTGGTTAACTCCCCCTCTCTCCTCCCATTCTTATTGCTATAAGGGCTGGGAAAATCTTTTGTCTACAAAGTTAAAAACTGTTTATAGTACTAGATGATCTACGGACGCTCTGCATTATAATGACAGGGGCGGACTGGCCCACCCTGCTACCCTGCAAATGCAGGGTGGGCCCCCTCCACCAACTTTAAAAAGATGTGCTCAATTAAACAAACCAGCATAAAAAAATATGGCAGGGTAACTCCCGCAAACTTGTGTTTTGCATAAAAAAGAAGTAAAGTTAAACTTTCATGAACATACCTTATTCTTCTTCACGTTTATCGACTTGAAAAGGTTCCGTCTACGAGACAATCAGACCCTAAAACATTGCGGGGTTTGTGATACAGCAGCTGTTAAAAACGAGTACTTTAACTACTACTTTTTAAATATAAGAAACACAGTAGATTTCAGGCTGTCATTGGATTTGGATACCATTGCCTACTCCGGTACTTTTACAAGCTGGCGAGTGGTGATGTTTTAAAGAAACAATAGTTTCGTAGATATTGTTATTGTGAAAAGTGGAGGTGGAGCCGGAACGCTTTTGAACTGCATTGTCCTCAGACCAAGCTTCGAAGAAAGAAATCGGACCAGGCTTCGTTGTTGTTGTTTTTTTTTTCAGTGCGGTAAAGCGAAAAGAAATTAGTCGCCACTATCAACGATTGTTTTATACAAACCTCAAACAATTACTATGAAGTTGCTGCCCTCGGCTCGTGTTTTATTTATATATTACATCGAAGAGCAAATCCGATAGCAGCAATTCAATTATTGGAACACCAGTTACGTGTCGTTTGTCGTGGAAGACAGATGTGGTTGTGTCAGTATGGATGGTAGGAGTGATTGTAAGATTACTGTAAAGAAAAAATATAAAAGTGGTGCTAAAAAGCGAGAACACAAACGAAGATGTGATATACAAAAAGCTGCAGCTGACCCAAAACAACGTGGGATATTTGAATCTGTGAAGCTCCAAGAAACAAATGAGCGTGATGTGACTCATTGGAGTACTGCAGGACAGATGCCAGGTTTTTTTTTGTTTGTTTGTTTCTGTTTGTTTGTTTCTGTTTTTCTGCCTAAGGTGTTTATAAATTATAATGTATACACCATGTCTTTGGATGATTTCGGTCAATTGTAGCTTATCTTTTATGGCTATTTTTACTTGACATTACACAACTTTAACAGGCGAACACGAAATTAACTGAACTGTTTGCTGCCGCGTAGTGCTTTCAAACGGGTCAGACCAGGCTTTCATGGGTGAGGGGTCGAGTCAAGTCTGCTTGAGACATGGGTCGGGTCAGGTCACCTACGCTAGGGTCAGGGCTGCTCTAGGGACGGGTCGACTCGGGTATGCGCCGTTTCGGCTAAATCCTTCTCGGGTCGAGTTGAACGTCGACTCGACCCGACTCATGACTCGAATAGGTTTTAGTCGAAACGACGCATAAGAAAGTTGACCCGAGCCGACCCGTGGCTAGAGCAGCTTGGACAAGATTTGTTGGAGGACTTTATTCTTTTATACATAGAAAGATTATATACGTTTGATTACGACAAAGTGATTGACGATCTTGTATCTAGCTCCAAAGAATTAGGTAGATATTTGAAATTGTGAATGTAACTGGGGCATAATGAAGATTTTAATATTAGGATACATTTCTGGCATTCATATTAATATTAAAAATACGGTATATATTATATTAGGTTACAAGTGCAATTCAGTAGAAAATTTCAACCAATTTGATATTAGATCTGATTTATGAGGAAAGAAACTTACATTATTTCTGTCAGTACTTTAATTATTTAGTGTTTCAAAGTTGACTTGAGATTAGTTTTTACTTATTGCACATGTATATATTTTGGGTTTTCTAAAACATGACACTCATTTCTTTAAATAAATGGTTTAAATTCACATAAAAAACAATAGCACTATATAAATAACTGAAAGCACCAATTCCGGTATTGTGTGTGTTTACAATAAAAAATGATAATGCCAATTACACACTGTATGAGTTACTATTAAAATGTCCCTACTTCAGATTTTTTGTAATTAGTGTTTTGCTTTTGTATGAATATATGGGATACTATTTATGGGTTCAAAGATGGACGTTTATATGTAATACATATGAAGAATGCCAAGTACATTTTTAACGTTTTTATACAGTGGGCCCTCATTTCAGTTTAGCAGGGTAGGTTGCCAGTCCGCCCCTGTATAGTGACGTTTTCTTAAATGGGTATGTAAACTTGACTTCTGGTTGTTGCCGTTAAAAAAAAAAATGAAAGTGCTACGGAGATAGACTCTAGTAAAGAAATTGACTCTACTAAAGTGCTCTGATAAAACTGACAAAGAGAGCGCTAAAGTTTTCTGCTCTGTCTATACCAGTAGTTGCAAAACTTATGGAGTTTCTCGGCTACCGTACCATTTTCAAATCCTATGTGACCTACCGACTAAAAGAACTACCGACTTTAAAAAAATCTTACATTTGTTTATTGCCTATAATTTTAAATTTCCAGTAAATACGAAATCAAATTATCCAAGTTACTAAATGTCTAATATACACACGAAAAACATAACGTGCACAACCCCACCTCACGAGTATACAATCAACTGTTCGATGAGGGTGACAATAGCATGGCAGTTGCGCGGGAGAAGCAAGCAGTTGTCGTCAGCGTCCTGTAACGTTAGCGTCAGCTCACAAGTGGAGAAATCAAAATTAGCCAACTGGAGCACAAACGCGATCTACAGAAAATGTCCCCGCGAGCTACTAGTAGCTCGTGATTAACGGTTTTACGATCACTGCTCTAAACAATAGATTTGTAATTCTTGCTTTCCACCAAATTCTAGTCTTCAGTCTGGGAAACCTATTACCTATTCCCAATATTTCTACTAGTCAGTAGCTAAAATAAAGCACATAAAAATATACAGGCACGGTAAATCAGTGGTAGAGTCCTTAACTCGAAAATTTTAATGACAAGATATCTGATTAGTAGCTGAAGTATAACGTAACATTTATACATGCAGGCATGTGACTCAGTGGGAGAGACCTTACCACTAAATCTTATATGACAAAGTCTCTGGTCAGCAGCTGAAATATAAAGTAACATTTATATATCTATACACGGTGGCTCAGTGATAGAGCGCTTATTTATGATGCGTGGGGTCCTTGATTCAATTCTCGGTCAAGTTTGCGGCGGCCAACATCTTGTCCATGGATTTTCTCGGGATACTTCAATTTTTCCTGAAAGTTAATTACTTCAGAATATTGGTGAAGATATTTTAAGTATAAGAACAACTGTGGAAAAAGCAGGACTAATATCTGCCAAGCTTCTACTCATTTCGCTTGACTGAAATTCATTATTTCTTACGTCTCTTTTCCCTTTCCCTTTGTTCCATATTACGTTACAAGATTTGCGATGTGATGCATTTTCAAGTTTACACGAAGCCATGTTACAGCAATATTTTATTGACTCTGAAGAGGGCATATGCTTGGTTAGAAAGTTAATGATTGAAAAAATCTTGAAATGGAATCTTCCAGTTTTACGTCCTTCAATTATGTCCTTTAGGCTAAGGGACTAATGTAAGTGAGTGATAATGGAAGAATTTGTGGAATGAGAACGTGGAAGCAAAGGGAGTACTCCGATAAAACGCAGGAACACTTAATGAGTGAAATAACATCAGGACTCTGGAAAGAATCTTTCTTTGTTGTAGAACACAAAACACGGAAAAAAGAGTATTCATTTCATATTCTACTACTTAAAGTGAATTTTTTATCCCTCCCCCCAAAAATAAAATAAAATAAAACACATAAGATATCTCGAATATTTATCTCTGGGAGTTTGATGATGTGAGTTCGAATTTATTAAATACCCAGAACTTTCTTCACCTTGAAATAAACCTTTGGTAAGCTGAGATCTTGTTTCCTTCTAGTTTCGTGCTGTACAATAGGGAAAAAATGATTAGATCTCCCAAATTATGTACTGTAAAGCCAGTCCGAAGTTATGATTTCTAAATCGAGAAAAGGTTACATAGTTTTCTCTCAGCCAAACAGAAAGTAAACCCATTTTGTTCTATCTATATACTCAAAAAATTTCATTTTGATTTTGATATTTTTTTCTTTAATTTACCTCCACTGTAAGAGAAAAGATTGGAGTATTATGGGCTTGAAAGCACTTGCGACAAAAAAGACTAAACAAATGACAGACAAGCTGCAAATGTAAGAAAAGAACCCGTGTTATATATATATATATATATATATATATATATATATATATATATATATATATATATATATGAGCTTCTGTTGCGAATAAACATTTATTTAAGCCATGCACAGAAATGATTTGATAAAAGAGGCTTTAGGCTTCAGTCATCTTAACTAACACAGTGTGTTTCCCTTCCCTCTTTAAATCTGATTTATTTGGTGCAAAACAAGAAAAACTAGACTGATTCAAAAAATATATCTCTTCTTGTGCATTTTCTGAGTTTCCTATGTATATTGAACATTAGAACCACATCGAGGGAAAGTAAAGTTAATTTATAATGAGTACCTCAGAGCAACCACAAGTAATTTCTAAAAGTTAAACTTTAGTTTGGTAGAAAAAAAGGGAACTTGTTTCCTCTTTTTAATTATCTTCAGTTACATGCAATTTTCAATTTTATACAACGTTTACTTTATCCTTATAATTATGTCTTGAGAACATTCGGCGAATGATTATATACAGAGCATCTTTCTCTGTATAGCATGAATTGGATGAATTGCGTCAATGAATGAGGTAATACTGTGATGCAGAAGCACTATAATTTCTTGTAGTGTCAAGAAGGTGGATCATTGACACCTACTACACTTCCATTATGACATGAACAAAAATAAAACAAGATATAAAAAATAATAAATATTCATTTTAGAAATACAATAAAGTTATATACAGGATGGTAAGAAACTATTTGAACAAACTTCGGGGAGCTGCTTCCCGACACTGAAACCAGCAAAAAGTTCTCTAGAACTTTGGTCAGTGAGGGATAGTTTCGGCGATATATGGTGCCGAAAGCATGGGAAAATGAATTTCAGAGGGCTGTAATTCAAACATAACGCAATGTAGAGAGTATGGTTTAGAACATGACACTTGAAGTCATACCTGCTCGATTGAAAAATGTATGTTTCAAATCTCCGCAAGATGTGTGCGAGAGATTCTTCAAAGGAACATAGGGATTACTTGCCAGGTTATAGGCAAGTAATCCCTATAATCTCTATAACCTGTCAAGTAGTCTCCTAAAAATTGGCAAGTAATCCCAATGTTCCTTTAGGTATTGCAGTGCAACACACCCATGAAAGTAAGCGGTTAAACATCTTCTATGATTAACTGAATATTTATGGAGTCATCATTAACATCATTATACTAAGCAATAACATTGCTGTTTGCTTCACATACGTCATTGAACTTTGTAAAATAAACAAATATTTAACTTTTTTAATAGAGCTATATACTTAATGATAATAATAAATCAGTTAATTACTTACGTAAGTTTGCTCATCAGAATATGGTTGGCACTTATTTCAAAGATAACACATTAAAATTAGGAGAAACACATGTATTCTACAGGACTAAGCGCTTCAATCACACTAACAGATTACTAAAATTATTCTACAATTTTCCAACTAAATTAATTATTATGACAGGTATATCGCATAACATAACAAACATGCTGACAAAACACACGATTTAAAAAGTTTCTAGATTACATAGTACGCGAAAACAACTCTTATGTGTGTTTGTCCTTGTGAAGCAATCAGTGTCCATCAGATATAATTGTTATTATGTTGCTCTCTACATAATGATTTCACTGCATCCCTTTGCATCATCTGCTGGTCTCTGAATCAACTGTTAAAGAAGAGAATTTCTTCCAATAACACATATTGAAATACCTGTTGGAGGGATTTTCAATGGGCATTGACATTAAAAGAGTGAAGGAAAGAAAGTAGAAATACACGATGCACCGTTATGAACGTAATTTGTTATTGCGACATAAAATGCTTGTCGTCATCTTCACCATGGACGAAAGACAAAACAATGCTAATGGTATACTAATGATTGCGCATTCATTCGTGTAATACGTCAGCCAAGGTAGAAGAGAGACGTTTGTTGAAGGTGACATAGTGCTGATGCAAAAATTGGGACTTCTCTGTTTTACGGATGAAAAATTGTGGTTGTGCAGTGAGTTGACATAATTGTGTCTAACCAGAAGTGCTGTTTAACAAAGGTATTACATACTCTAAAAACAGAACTAAATAGCCCCTCGGAAGGTCTAAACATTTTAAAGTTGTAGATGGTAAAGAGAATGAATAATGAAATTATTGAACAATAAGCATTTGAGAGAAGTTAACCAACGTAAAGGTAAAATCGAAGGCTTACGTTGCAAACCGCCTCAAGTCCGCAGGAATAGCTTTTTTTTGTTTCAGGAGGAAGAAAATAAACACTACACTTAAATTGTTTTGTATTTTTGCAAGTGTTTTTAGTTGGACTAAGGATGCACTCTAACTATAGACTCCACTTCAGAATATAAACATTGTTCTTATACATCGAAAAAAATATCAGCCATTTGATTGGAATTTGAATTACGACATGCTTTCTCTAACTCTTGCGTCAAGGGAAATCATAAAATTCTTGACTCGTGGACATCTTTCCCAAAATATCTTTATCAAATAGAATAAAGATATTTTGGGAACAAAATTTATCAAAAGACATAAATACAAAACCTGAAACCTTTTGAAAGTTCCATTACAGCTATTATATGTAGATTTTAATGCAATACAAAATGTATTGAGCTTGTTGGTTACTAAATTACTATCAGAGAAATTCTATATAAAGTGTATCAACATAAAGGAAAGTTGCTGTTTTGGTTTATATCTAATCTACTGTATCGAATCTTTAGTTACCTACCTGTATTCATCCAAGTTTCACACTCGTAAAGTTCTTCATTATGGGACACCTACATAACTCTTCTCATCTTTGTTTACTTTGTTATTTGAACATTTTAATGCGTAGTTTTGCGAACAGATAGTGCATATACAGTAAGGACACACTGTTCGAAGTGATTGGGATCAGTGGGTGATACCCGGGGAATGGAGAGAAGGATCAATCCAAAAAGTTCGAGTAGGAAGGTATGTCAAATTGAAAGACACTCGAAAGCTCTTAATAAAATGTCACCGGCCCCCAAGCCCATTTATCGCATTTAAATCAAAATGGGAAAGACATTGTTAATTTTGAAATAAATTAACCAAGCCTCGTATATGAATGAAAGATCTCGAAGCCTTCTCTCACCAGCTTGGTATGTCTGTGTCTGTGTTGATGCATCTAGCTTCAATCCTACGACCATATATGGTCAAAAGATAGGGTCCTGATCACGTGATATCTACATGCTTGGTGACTGTCCTTTTGTGTCTGGACTTTCGGGACTCTCATTTTTCCGCCCACGCTCTGATGTATGTAGAAGTTGGTTGGACAAGCAAATTCATTCGCGCTTCTACAGTCGAAACCGCCGGGCCTTCGTGCTCGTGCTGCTCCAAGTTTTATATTTCTGTGCCAAGAGAACAGACAAGACATTAATTTGAGAATTAAAAATGCATATTTGAATCTCGAAGTGAGTCTTTAGACTATCAGAAAGTTTTAGTCAGTGATGTTTCACATATCGTGTGTTGCACATTGTTTGGGCGTATTATGATACTTTCCTGCGTTCTTGCTCACTCAGAAGTTGCACATTGTTTGGGATCTTTATAAGTAGAAGCCAGAATGGAAATCATGCACCCATGAACATATCAGTACGAACGTAGCTGGATCATCACATGTGGAGCTGACTGTGGAATTCCTGTGATTAGTCGGGACTCGACGCCAGAACCACGACAACCCCGAATGAGTTGACCGGTCGAGTATAACACAGTTTAAACTATTAACCACGGCATAGAGCCACCGTAAAGTCGAAATCGAAACCGCCGTAAATATCATAGAATAGAAAGTTGCTTGTTTGTAATCTTGATGTTATGCTAAATGTAGTATAATTCGTGCTGATTGTCATTATATATACTATATATTTTAAATCAGGTTTTGTTATTTATGCATTGAATTAACTTCTAACTTCTCGTTTACGCCTAGTTTAATTACTTTTTGCTTTACGGTACTTATATTCTTGTCTGCCGTTTTCCAGCTCTGGTTTTGAAGAGAATGTAGGTCTTGGATGGCTCGTGATTCGTCGTATCACAGCTCGGAAAAACGAGAGAAAGAGAGATAAAGAGAGAAAGGTGAATTACGTACAGAGGGAGAGAAAATAAAAGTTAGTGCTGTATTAATGTTCTTAGATTATCCTAACCACGACGAATATCACGGTCGTAAAAATCTACTGGTAACGTTCCTCCCATATCGATACACCAAATTGGTCACAACTACAAGTTCAATCTCTGTCATTGTTTGACCTGACATTCGTGTTCTCTTTGATACGGAATAAACGTTTCCAGCCGTTTTTTCTAAAGACCTTTCGAATGTCATCCCACTTGACATACCTTCCCGTTTGAAAGTTTAAAGTTCGGCCATGTCCCTCGACCTTCAAGGATCACCCTCTTATCATAAGCATTTCAAACAGTGAGTCCCCACAGTAGATGCACTAAATGTTAGCGGAAATTTACTCCGAACCGTTTCTGAAAAAATGGCCTGGGGTGAAACTTTGTGAACACCCCACAAGCATTTTCTGGGAAAAAATGGATATGTATATTAATATAGTAAGTGTTTGTTTATTAGTTCAAAGTGTAACCTTTAGTGAGAACCAGAACATAATAAGTTACATCATTTCATCGTTAATTATTGATAGTGAAATTGTTACTTAACTAAGATACCGTTCCACGTAATAGGTGAAAATTCTCAAAATGTGTTAATTTATATATTCTAACTTTACTTACATCAAGCCAGATCCTGTAATCCAGTTTTCCTGGAGGTGAAATAGTTTGGTGAGAAATGATCTAAGCTGATAGAATAAATCTTTCAAGTGATCTGTGGACATTTTGACTGCATGATTGGGAGACCACATTAACAGATATTGTCTTTCTTAACCTCTCTTTTGCATAACAATCAACATACAGAAGCTAAACTTAAGATTATTTACTCCAATGAATTTATGCCAACTAATTCGACATTATTGTATCACAATTGAAAAAAGGCTGGGAACGAGATTGAGCCAGGTTCAAATAATAAACCGTATTGTTTATAACTTAAACAACCGTTTAACAAACAAGAATCTTGTTGAGTACAAGTTTTGTTAACCGAAAATGTTAACATAGTAAAAATATATACTCATGAATGTCAAGCTATTTTTTAAATAACACAAAATAACGTTACCTAAGTTTTCAGTAGTTCATATTACTATTTTACATGTAGTGAAGCACTAAACAGATTTCACGTAACTTATCCTCAATAACACTACATTTTGCAACGTTATTATAGTTCAGTTTTGTTGAGATTTCTAACCTGAGATATTAATTGAAGAATGTGCTGTATTGCCAGGTTCACTATGAACATCAACTTTGTACTTAACAACAGTTCCATCGGGTAATGTTCCAGTTCCTGATTCAGTCTTATCGTAGCGCGAGTCATCGGGTTCTTTGTTCACTGCTATTGTATGCACTCCGCTTCTAAGGAAAGTATTATATGGGGAGAGAAACTGTGATGTTCGTTCTTCAAAACGAGTATCCATTTCATCTATGTCATTTCCACCATTAGATGTCCATAGCGATCTTCTCCGCAGATCATGGTCTTCAACTTCGTTTGACACTTCATCCATGTTGTTTGATGAATCTTGTGGTTCCTTTACTGCTTCCGTAGATTCTGTTGTTATATGATGTGCTTCTTCTGCTCGAGTTTTTCTATTGTTGAAGATGCCTTCCTCTTCTTGTTCTTTGTCTTTTTCTTCAGTATCTTCACCTGACTCTGGCACTGGTGAACTAGAAATAGGTTCATTTGTTATTGTTTCCGTTTCTGAAGAGTCTTCTGGTCCTTCTGTTGTTACTATAGCTTCTTCGGTTGTTGGTACTGGAACTATTGCATCAGTAGTAGATTCTTCACTTGTAGTTGCCTTGGTATTTGAAGCATCTTCTATTTCTTTGTATACGTGTGTTGGTTCTGCATAATAAGTAGTCTCTGCATCATGATTTCTATCAGAAGCTTCTGGTCCTTCATGTGCTCCATAATTTTCGTCTCCTGTTGCTTCTGTTGTTATTTCTTCAGTACTTTGTCGAAATGCCGAAACGGAAGGCTGTGCCGAAATGGACGATACGAAGACCAAGAAGACAACACTATACATAGGATACATTTTAACTGAATACATTGCTTCGCGTTTGTTCCTATTTATTTGTAAGGATGTTTCATGGCATCTGCAATTATCCTTGAGTTTTAAACGTTGATCACTCTCGATAATATAGTAATGTTTTAGCAAAGTTGTAAGCAGTGATTCACATGACTTACTGATAACACAAATATATGACTACTATTTTGTATCGAAGTTGTTATTTAAAGGACATTTATTGCATGAAGTTCAAGGTTTATGAAGAAATTAAGAACTAGTTATGAGTCTTTTTTAGCTGCTTTTGAACGATAATAGTGCTTTATCTTTATGGAATGATTAACTCATGTTGAGTATGATGTTAAGTTTAGAAGAATTACATATGTTGGAAAGAATTATTACCATCTTCTGACGGATATTAAATCTTTTATTTTCTGTTCAATGTCACATACCAGTAGCCACCATAATGTTGGAAATGTCATGTTTTACTGTTTTAGTTGCATCATATAATTATTAAGCTGAAGTATTAAAATATTTTGAACTTTTTAAACATATAAAAACTCCAATCAGACTACTTAATTGGATTAGTCGGTTCTTAACAGATCAATTGGCTAGGTCGCATGTTTTTCGTTGAGGAGGTCTCTTGTTCAATTCCTGGATGGAAGATCATCGAACGTATTACACTAGTTTATATATATATATATATATATATATATTGCTTTGAAGTATAGTTTTGTCCTATACAACTTCAGAGTTATCAAAAACATAAAATCCAATTAATCAATTAACTAGGTATCTGCTGAAACAGAAAGTCATGAATTTCATTCTTTAAATGAGATTTGGTGATATCTAATCTGCAAAACGTTCCACTCGTATAGCCCTCGGAAGTTTTCACGTAACTATAGAAAGCACTGGAGTCAATAATAATAATAATAATAATAATAATAATAATAATAATAATAATAATAATAATAATAATAATAATAATAATAATAATAATAATAATAATGGAGAAACTCTATTAAGATGGACAGAAGAGTACGAGAAAGCAAGGCTGTAAGATTATTCCCTATATCATTCATCAATGGCACTGTAGGACGCAAGAAGCATCAATCGATAGCTTCTTGTCTCTGCAAAGAAGACATTTTGTGTTAATTGGTACTATATTGTTTCTCAGAGCCATTTAACCGTCTATCTTCCAGAAAACAAAGAATACTGTTTTATGCTTTCATAAGGCAACTACATGATATGCAGCTTACTATACTGGACACTTGCAAAAAGATGATTCGACACGTCTATGTTCCCAGAGAAGGTGGCTCCATCGAGTAGTTTTTCCTTCAGATTTTGTTTTCCCGAAAGGAAGTGGATATGGCGGTCGCCTGATTTATCAACCCCTGATCTCCTTCTAGGATCAAAATAGAAAAGAAAAGAAATCTTTGGTTTATGTCCCATGATATGTCTTTTAGGCTAAAGATTATGGATGATTTATGATTGTGAAATGGTTCCTATAATCATAATGTGACAGGAAAAAAATGTCCGAGAAAGCCCATGAACACGATATTGTCTACCACAAGCTTCCATAACCGTGTCCGTCTCTCTTGGGTCTTGTTGACGTACAAAGTGTACAAGAATAAAACATGGAGTGTCGCTTTACTGGAATAACACACTGGCACGAAATTAAGATTGAGACTGCGGAATGTTTGTTACGAACCTTGGATAATATGAAGCGTAGCGTGTAAGCTGTCTTCACACAAACGCTGGACATTTTCAACATTTCACGTAATTATCAGCGAACTCATGAGCGAAAATAGTCCACTTATAGTTATATTTTGCAAAAGGTTAAAGGAGAAACTAAACATCTTCTGCCTTATATTATCTTTTGTTTATTAGCTACAAAATGGAGTTTGTGCTTAAGCCATTTGTGCCTCATTCAATCATTAGACGCCCCATTTCAAAATTTAATGTACATTTTAACCAAGATGTTCACCAGACATAGTCTTTCTTGTTAATACATATCTTCATGCATTCTCATATAGTAAATAGGCGTCTCTTGAAAGTTCAAGGTAAAGTCTTGTTTAAAAAATCCTGGCACCCACATCTATTTGAAAAGTTTTGTACTCTTACCCATAAATCTAACAAATTTAAATTTTGTTCGACCAATTAAAATCTTTATTTAGAGCAAAATTATTAGAACTTGCTACGTACAGATACCAGAATATTGCTTTCTATAGCAGGTAGATGGTTGATGTTTTTTGTAGAAGACTGTACGTTACCCCCGGGACATCACAATTTTGTCAATAGTCGTCCGTGAGCATATTGGGCAAATTTAGATCTCTGCGTAATGTCCTTCCTGAAGAATTCCTGATTATATCATTTCTGGATTATTTGTGAGATAAGCACAGTTAAGTTTTGTGTATCCAAATATTGTTCTCTGATAACATCTCATTGAAATCCTATCGAATTCACGGGGACGCTTTCATTATTCTTAAATTTTCTATTGCGGGCCTCAATGTTCAGGGTCAGATGTGGAACCTGTAAAAGTCTAAAAGTCATCCCTTGCATATGTTGTAACATGTGCTCTTTTACGGAGAAGTAAATTAGATTGGATGAATGTCAATGGACAACAGTTGATTAGGTTGGCCCATAAGTTTTTTTTTTAATTGCCCTTTTCCATCAAGTGAAGGTCACTCTCTATTGTACTGTAGGAGCATTCCATTATCTCTGTCAATTCTTTTGTCGTTTGGCGTGGATCTTCTTGAATAAGCTGATTCAGTCGATCCCCATCACACTGAATGGAGCGTTCAGTACGATGCATGTCTTTGAGGTAGAAAGCGTCGTTTTTGAATTCCTTAAACAAATTTTGAGCAGTCCTATGGGGCATCACTTTTTCGCCATATACATTACAATTGTCTAGAGTAGCTTCTGAGCCCTTGGCATCTCGCTAAAACGCAAAAGAGAGAAGTTGTCGAAAATGCTCTTTTTTGTCGACTTAGCACATTATTTTAATGATCTGAAAGGGAAAACAGTATATCATCATTGTAAAAAACTAAACACTGTAGGGTACATAATTGTCTATCGAATAACATAAAAAGCAATTCACAATATTTTGTTTTTACTGCAAATTTTTTACTTAAAATTTACATGGCCAATAGTTATGGCACTTCCGAAAGTACCAACAAAAGTACAAGATTACAACAATCACATTTTCGGTTCCAAACGATAGAACTGTAAGCTAAATAAGAGAATGAGCCATTATTTACCTCGGAGTCATTCTCATGCAGGAATGTTTTTCGTATCTTCCTTGTCCTTCATTCATACATTCATTTAAGAAATGTAATTAAAACCAAATACAATTCCCTTCTTTTCCCTGCAATTTTCATAGATCAGTAAATATAAAGCCTTGTAACATTCATAATTGACAGACACCGCAAATAAATTATACTAGAAGTAGTAATGAATGTATGTCTCACCTGACTCAACCATTTCTCGGCTATTTGCGACATAATCACAGGCTTACTCTGCTCTCTAGAGTGAAGTAAAATTGTTTTGGTCCTAGGAAGTGGAAGCTTTCGGTGAACAGAACATGGTCGTGTATATTCATCTGATTTTTTCTATTTTTTTCAGTTATATTCACTCCACACTGTATATTATTTATTTTTTATCGTCTTCCTCAACCACTAGAATGTCAAACTAAACATTGCGTGTCTTATCCGCTGGTCTAGTGGCTAGTGCGTGGACTTTTGGTGATTATGGTCCCGGGTTCAGTTTCCGGTTGCAGAACATTGAAATCATCACGGTTGATTGTTATATATATTAAACTCCAGATCCTTGTCTCAAATAGACTCAGTGCTAAATAATAACTAAAAATTTCAACACAGAAACAAACACAGAACTAAACATTGCACTTGTTTCGTTAGGTTTGTCATTTACTCGTCCTGCAAAAAAATCTGTTTTATTTTATTTATTTTCTTTGGCTATGGATTTAATACCTTTTTATCTTGGAAAAAAAGATTTATTTTATCTGGGTTTTTTGTGGTTTCGCTCGAAATGTTAAGACAAATGTTCATTAGATCGAGTAAAAAAGTTTACGCACTGCATCTTTAGTATGAAAGTGGACCACCCAAGTTGGACATATTTTTAACTTCACAAAAAATCTAACCATTAACTACAATTTAAGGGAACGTTAGCAAATATGTTGATCTTTTATTTTATGCCACTGAGAAGTGAAACGTTGGACAAAAGATGGCGCTATCTTTAACATACATTATTTTTCTCCTGGCAAATATTTCTTTTCTTTATACATTTTTGTTTCTATTGGGTTTCATTCTTATTTGTTCGTAATGATTAAGGCAAGAAGCAAGAATTTTGAGGCAGAACGAAAAAAAATCCTCTCCTTTGTAGGCATAGCTGAAATACCCTCGTGAACTTCCCCACACTCACTACCGTTGGAAAATTCTTCAGAATTTACTTTCTTTGTCTGTTTATCCGTCTGTCTTCAGGCCCTTCCTTTGTTTCGTCTTTTCTCTTTATGTTCATTATATTTTCGTTTTGCTTTGCATTGAGATTCAAACGGGTAGAGAAAAGCGAAATAGAATTAAGTTAACTGTGATAGACAATGAAAATAATCGCGCACTAGAAATTTTAATTTCGACCGGTAGATGTCAGTCGCTGTGGGAATGTTCATTGCCATCTAACGGAGAAACGTATAACCTCAAATACTTTTATTTCAGTAGTAGAAAAATGGAAAACGAGCGTTAAAATTGGCGTTATCCATCAAGATATTAAAGAATTGACTCCATTAATAAACTCGACCGAAATAATGTCTCTAGGGAGACAAGTGACTCAGTGGTTGCCGGGGGTTGTAGCCGGAAGGGTCTGAGGCGTTAGGCTGATGATCGTGAGGTGAAACCCATTGGGGTTTGATTCCCTCTGCAGTAGCAACGGTGGAATTTTAACTGTCCTCGATGTTTCTGTGTTCGTGTTCCTGTCGAGTTTAGTAGTCCTGAAAAGTGGTGGAAGTAGAAAAATAAGTCAAGAAGATGTTTTTTAACAAAAGTTGTAGAGTTCTTATCTGTGGTTCGTAGGTTACCTTGTTTGTATCCGGAAAAGTTTGTGGTGGACAATATCATGTACGTAAACTTTCTCGAGATACTCAAGTTTGCTCCAACTTCCTCATTCCACCAGTTCCTCCATCATCATTCATTTGCCTCAATCGTCGTCTCTATTAGCCGGAACGGCATAATTGTGGCATATTAAAATGGAAAATTTCATTCTGTCATACGGTATCTGCTCTAAACTTCTGAATTAATAAAGTAAGTTCTTCCTCGTATATATCTTCTCAACTGTAGCTATTGAATTAAAGGACACCTTTAATACTTCATAAATGTAGAAAAGCCTGTTCAGAATGAAATAATACTATTTTAACATTACAAAAAATACTTTTAGATCCTTTTCAGCACTTTTATTGATTGTTTCTTTACGAAAAGAAATATTAATAGGCTATAGTGTTTGGCACATATTTGATGTAAAGCACTGGTATATTGGTAATTCAAACCAATTCCCTGGTTTAACTGATGATCTACATATTTCTATGATCTTGGAATAGAAATCCAAACTTTCCAATCTAATCCAAATCCAAATCTAATCTAATCCACATCCAAATCCGAATAGACCTTGGTCCTTGGTTCGAAATTGAGATCTTGTGTATTTGGTTCACAAAATTAAGTTCCGGACTATGTTGGCAGTTTACTCTTTGAGCCATCGGATATGAAAAATGTCTCGACAAAGAATAAAATATACTAAATCCCATTTCAAAATTATTTGTCCTTTACAGCATTTGCGATATGCTTTTCACTACTAGTACACGCGTATGACTGCTGTCATCCAAGAACAATTGTTTCATCATCTTACTTACAGTTTAACAACGCATCGAATTTTTAGTCGAAGAAATTTCAGTAATTTATTGCCAATATTTGAAACAAAACCAAGACTTTCGAGACCAAGCTTGATGTCGTCTCGAATCACAAGTGTCTGTCTCAATCCCGGTGTTGTCTTGAGCAAGCTTCGATACGTTGAGTCCTCGGTCTCGTCTAGATTCATATACACCCGTCTCGATGTCTTTCCCGTCTAGAAATCTCAAAATGAGATGATATTAGTCTCGATCTCGGTACAATCCCGAAAGTGCACAGGATTTGTTACTAACAGCAACAGACTTCTATTTGGCGTTAGAACAACAAACTACTGGGAAATAATGTCTTAAATGAATGTAAACAGCAGCTCTATCCAAAGTTTTATATAACAAAGAAATATTTCATGTTGTAGACGTAATAATTTGGGGGAAATCCGGGAACTGATTAAACAGCAATTTTGTGTCTAAGTTTTCATTTTTTAATGAATCAATTCAGTCATTCGAGATTAAAATTGAGACATTGCATCTACGTTATAAATTGTGTAATAATTAAGGGAATCTGAATGCGATAAGTAGGTAACATGAGAAAACACATGGAGACTATGTTCACCACATTTGTATGATCTTGCACCAACCGAGGATTTCCTGCACAAGAGAGTTCTAACACTGAGCACCGTACGTCTATAAAGGAAAGTGGCTGATAGGGACGCGAAAAGGGCCTAGCAGTGAAAACTCTTGGTTATGAAATAAATATGTTATACAATATATCGATACTTATCAAACAAATATCGTGTAAATATATTGAGGTGTATTTAAAGAAATTGACACAAAATATTCGTATTTTGTTTTCATTAATGATATATAACCGTTAGAAAACGAACAACTGTTTGCATCGTATGTTTCAAATAACCAGAATGCATGAGAAATGTTCTGTCCACAGAAGGGAGAAATATATTTCATTATTGGTATTCGTTAATTCGCGTATTGCAGTTTACTTGTGCACTGCGTGCGTATAATTAAACTAATTAAAAATGCACGAGCTTTTCAGTTTAGTCACTTCGTTTCTCCATCTCATTAAAAATGACTAGATTTACATTTTGTTAGACCACACAATACATTGATTGTACATTAATTGAAACAATATCACAAATATACTTTACGCACTACATGCACATTTATATTTACCTTTTAATTTTCAATATACTTTGTTCATCACATATAGCAAAAAACAGCACAGAAGGGAATCGAGTATTGTTTTATACTTGTCAGCAAATTACGTTATTTGTCAGACTTGATGATACTAGAATATGATATCCATAGAGAAAAGTATATATTTTTTTAGAGTTATTCAAAAAAGAAAACAAACTTAACATAAAATCTGTACTATATTGCACTGTGGAAGAATGTAATATAAAAATAGCAAATGAAATTTTCGGTTCTAAATTTATATCCTGTTACGAGATAGGTCAAAATATAAAGAAAAAAGGATTCCCAAAAGAATTCCAAACGAAGTTTTCTAAAAGAAAAAATAAAATTGTTGTTAAATTTTGATTATTATTATTATTTCGGTTTCTGAAAAAATGCATATTCTTATATTATATAGTGAGATTTATAACATTAAAGAAAAAATACTACATTTTGGATAATATTGTCAAAAGTACTTCATCAAACTCGAATTTCCATATTCAATAAATAAACATGTCCTACATAACAAAAGTTCATTCTATAAATCTCACAGGACTAACTGTAATAGAAATAATTTAATATTATTTAAAATTTTCCCATACTAAACAAGCTTTGAATCCATGAAAAGGCTTTAAGAGCTTTTTGAGAAAAGGGTTTGTTCGCAATAAATATAAAATGTAGGTTAATATTGAAATGGAAAATTCAAATAAATAAATAAATAAATAAAGTAATTAATTGAACGATTATTAAATAAAGGGAAGTAATGTTTCTTTCTATAACCAATTGTGACAGAACAAAAGCAAAATTTTATCTTATAATTTAGTTTATAGTCTATTTACGCTTTTCGGCGAAAGAATTTATTATTGGTTTTTCCAGTCTTCCGTCAAAAGACCCTTTATTGCTCCATGTCACAGACCTATTTTAATAAAAACAAATCACAGATAAGCTAAAAGACAAGGCTATACCTGTGTTGGTAACTTTACATAGTGTGGCTCAGAAAAGTATTAATAAGTAAAAAGTAGTTGGCTAAACGTATACTCTCAAGATAATGTGGGTTCATTATACACAAATATCATTATATACGCCTACATACACACTTACTGCAACGACGCAGAAACACTAGAACATGTCGAAAATGGTTTTAAAAAAAGAAAGAAAAATCATGTTGCGTAACGAAACTGTGTATTTGTTTCTGTGTGATATCACTACCTATGAATCGTAATAATTTGCATTTTTTTAATTATTCAAAATTGAAGATTCCTGTACTGATACAACAAACATACATATATGTCATGATAAAAATATTAAATCGAATAATAAATAAAAACATTTACAGAGATTCACAAGTGCGTGTATCTGGCTTGTTTTTCAATAGTCAACATTACATAGCATAAAGTAAAAAATCTAAGACAGACAAATTATAAACAAGCTGTAATATGACTCAACACATCATAGTACATAATTGTTAGCTAATAAACAGACGCACACATCATCTGGAGGTAATCCACGTGAGGGAACAACAGGTTGCCACACTGCCACGCTATAGCAAAACTAAATAAACTATAGTTCTTCTAATTTATGTTTAAAAAACAGTACAGATAACTCTCAAAACGACTGTAATATACACAGTTATACAGCACGTCAGTCAATAACCATGTAATAACACGCATTTGAACTCCCACTCACGTAACGAATTGAAACCAGAACATTTATTCTGGGCAAATTCAATTTCAGTCATATAGTAGAATGAAACTGATATTATATCTCTTACATGCTATCCATTATGCTTTCCGAGTGCTTGCAACACATGAACTGCATATTTTTATTCACTACTTTAAAAGTTACTAACGTCGTCGGGATTTTTTGAAACGTTCTACAGCCGAACTGAATTTAATGTTCCGGACAGTATTGTATCCCAATTTGTTAGTGTTTTCCCTTATAGAGAAAAAAACACGAGGTTTTACAAAGTTAATAAATACAGTATAACCACGGAAGACCAAAAGCTTAATGATTAAGAGTAACTTCCGTGATTGTACTATATCATGAATTCAATCTAATTTACAATGAAAACTAACTTTCAGTTTCAGAAATCAAATGTTTATTACAATTTTATGATTCCAATTACAAAGATATATAATTGATTGAAGCAGTAAAGAAATTACATTTTTTAGAGTATATATAATTTTTTTTTAAATTAAATGACTTATTAATTACTCCTATGTTACTAACTGGTCACTGAGAAACATGAAATAAATTTAAATTTCAATTCTAGCAATTAAACATTGAATTTGTCTTAAGGGATTTTACAACTGAACTCCAAACTTGCACTCTTGTGGGAAATTAGTGGTAATCAATATTTCAAAAGTAATAAAATGAAAGATCAAACAACGCCCAAAATGATGGATTACAAATGATTAAGTAATTATTGAAATTGATGAAGGTCTAACTTAGTATTCAGAGAATACATAAACTCACAGAAAGCACAACAGAAGTACATGATGAGCACCACAACAAATTATATAACCATGCTTACAATATTCATGATCTTTTTCGATATTATCTAACCTTTAGAACCCTAATCAAATACACATAAGCTAATACTCCAATAACAAATTTCCTACATAAATAAAGGTCTAACATACTATTTACAAAATACTTAAACTCAAAGGAAACACAATAGAAGTACACGATAAAAACTGTAACAAATTACATAACTATACATAGAATTTTCATGATTTTTTCGATAGGGCACCTGCCTACTGCTTTATATTATCTAATCTCTAGAACCCTAATCAAAAGCACATAAACTAATACTTCAATAACAAATTTCTCACATTAACAACAAAGTTTTCTTCTTTCAATTTACACAAACAACCATTTGACTTTTAACAACCACGACTCTTTGCTAATATTCACTACTAATTAATAAGCAATAGTGGATCAAAAATATGAGATTTTATTTCTCGAATCGGAGTAATCTGATCCACTGAACCGAGATTTCAAGCACAGAAATAACAATAAGATATGCTTCACAAAGTGGAATTTTAATTATTTCAACATTTTCTTCCCCAATTCTTTGAAAATCAAAACAATTAAACAAACAAACAATTAAACTATAACAATAATTTTAGGAAACTTAAAAATGGATCAAAAGATGCGATCTTAGCCAATAATTAGTTTTTGGATCAGGGCCACAATTTTTTTAAGCCCCTAATCTAAATCGAGTTTTCTTTCTTTCTACGGAATAAGCACATTATACTGACTTAACTGATAGTTTGAGTTTGGCTACATTATATGTCGTTCTCCAGATATAAGGCCTTCAAGAAAATTGTTTGAATATATTGGATCTCATGGGCCAATCGAATTAGGTGCCATAACATTTTTGAACAGTCCCTAAATCGAGTTTTCGTATTTTCTACGGAAAAAGCACATTCTACTGAGTTAACTGATAGTTCGGGTTTGGCTACCATATATGTAGTTCTCCAGATATAAGACACACATAATTTTTTATTGAAATATATTGGATCATTTGATCCAAAAAGATTTCAGAATGAATATTATCGTAGAAAATTTCATTTAAATAATTGAACAACATTGTTTTCTTTTTTTTCAATTAAAAACCGGAGGTGACACTTGACTTTAACTATTCAGCAGACCTATAAAATAATCGTTAGATTGCTTAGAAATAGTGATAAATTGTTAATGAATTAGCAGCACTAAATGGTCAGCCTTAAACAAAGACGTTCAATATTGATAATTAGACAAAATAAAATTTTGAACTAATTATTACATTTTGACATACATATTCAACATGCCTATGAAGTAATAACACAATTAATCTACTTTACATTACTGTCTTAATTTTATACTTGTTTTCAGCAGATTATTATGGAAATGTAATTAAATATTTGCTCAAGGTTTCAACAAAAAGATGCATTTATTTGGTTTATGTAAGAAAATTGGTTCCTACGCTATATCTGGATGCTTGTTTCTTTTTCAAATAAATAAGCTACGAATGGACGAGTAGTACATTCTGCTTAAGTACAAGATACTTTCAATAAATAACCGGAAAAGTATATAAAAAATAAAATTTCGAAAAAGTGTGTGCTTCTTTGATATTTTTTTGGTGGTGTCCTAAAATGATTATCAGATTGATCTGGCACGCCTGCCTTGGCAACGGAATGCTGGGATTCAGTAAAATAAGATGGCAGTATTCTTGAAGGTTTGCACCAACGTGGAGCAGGGGAGTGACATTAGATTTCTTTTAGCTGAAGGGCTGAAACCAATCGAAATTCACTGTCGGAAGGCAGTGTAATGTTATATTAATACCACTTAAAAATTAGGCTGTGTTAACCTTTTTAAAAGTACCATTTGACATTATTCCAAATTGTAATTTAATTTACAATAACAGAGAGAAGTAACACAGTAAAGTTGCAAACCAAAATAACTACTATTGTTATTTTCTTTTACAAATTTGCTTGATTATAATGCACCTGAATATATTATTTAACAGAATAGATCATAACCTTTCAAATGTTGAATTAATAGATGAAAAAAGTTAATTTTTTGGACGATGCAAATATCAACAGGAGACAATGTTCACCATTATCTGCAATGCACCAGACTAACAATGTTGCCAATTTAACGTAAAGTTTATTTTTAAATGGTCAGGTTGTTACATATTTTAAATCTATGTATTAAACAAAAAGAATGTGAATACCATACTTATTATTGAATGTTACAAATTAGGTACGATACAGTATCGTGAAACATTTCCTCACAAACAAATTTTGGAGGCCCGATAATATTATTATTAGAAGTGAAACTAATGGGGCACTGATCATCCAAAGTACCTTAATGTCAAGTGCAATGACAATGATATGACGTAATTTGAATAAATATTTTTCTTGAGGAATAAAATTCTAAGGAATGGAGAATTCGACTTTATTTGAAATACACTATTTCAAAAAATCCTGAATAAGTATCTTATCAAATTACGTATGTGGTTTGTAAAGTACTCAAATATCATAAGATGTGTTCACATCTAGAGTGGACTCTCCCTTATCTATTCTCTCTTTAACAGTCATAGGCTCTCTTCTAAGAAATAAGTGTTTTTGTTATCAACTGCTCTTGGTGTTCCACAATAATAGAAACCAGTACAATATTTTGTTCAATGTTGTAGGCTCAGTCTTATTTTCTTTTTCAGATTAGTATTTTCTTTTCATCAATACACATACGCCGTAAATATAAGTGTGTATGGTTTGTGTGATAGTTGAATGTATGATATTCAATATACAGTATTTCCTTCAACTGAGTGTCCCTGGAACAACTTGTGGTCGAAAAAGTTTTGATATCGGTAAATTTAATTTATTGAATTATAATATTATGAGCCTTTTATTTTTACCGATTAGAAAAATGCTATGTACGAGTAGTTAGGGGCTGTAAATTTTTTGTTTCAATGGGATTTTTGTTATCCGACCGGGGTATTGTCCTGTGGTGATACCTTAACACGGATATTTACATTGTCTGATATCTCAAACCGTTCAGAAAGTATGATAAACATTAGTAAGGTTTCTACCACTACTTAAAATTGTGTAATTCTAAGAATTTCTTTTAATTATAATCACCAATAATTATTGACGTAATGTTATAGAAACAATGGATAGCAATGATCATATAAATGTCCTTACATCATGCCTTTAACCCTAGAAATGACAAGGTGAGCATTTCGGGCCCATAACTACCATCTTTATTAAGTAGCTGCTTTAATAAACGTGAAGAACTTTCAATATTTTATGAATTCCCACAGCATCTTTTATATACTCATTTATTCATAATTTGCCTCAATAAACCTGAATAGTATTTTAATTTGAAGTTCAAATCAAAGGTCAATAGTTCTTTCTTTTAAATTCTTCATTATTACAATATTTAGCACTGGTAGCACTGGCAAATGAAATCACTGCAGTGAATATGTTTTTATTTTATGTATACATTGTTGTTTAAAATTCAGTTTTTTTACTAGTTTACTGTTTACTATATTATTCTCACCTAAGAGATTATGCAACATTGCAATACCTTTTAACACACTACGAAATAAGACGATAATGAGGTAAATGTAGGAAAGGAAGATTATTAAGATTTCGAATGGCACACAAGTAAATCAAATAGCTCTGTTTCACACTGTAGGAAGTCAACATATTTATTCGGAGTAATACGTCTGTCGTATACGAGAGACTGCTTATGGATTGGAGCCATCATCACGTTGTTTTGTATGTGTACTAGTTCTAATTCTCAACCCATTAATTTACCACAGCACCTTAATTCCAGTATTCTATATATGTATCTTCTTTCACAAGGGAAATACATATAATTCCATACCTTCGCTCTACTAGTTTAGTCACCTCATCTAGCTACACAAGGATAAGTGGCCTACAAGTGCCTTAATGTAAAACACCAAACAAGACAAGAAAATAGCAAATACTGTTAAAGCTCTGGCTATGTTTTATTAGGGGTAACGGTTCAAAAATATCAACAAATAAATAGACAAATATTTCATTTTAAGTCTTTCATTTTATAGTAATTTATTTAGTGGAATTAATAAATTCTATGAAAAGTGAAATCAACACTACTTTTAGAGAAAGATGTTCGGAGTAGAACAAATGTTTGGTAATCAGTACAACATTGTGAACTATGGATATATTGAGTTAATTTCATCTATGAAATAGTAACCTTGGGGACTGTTTTCCAATATCTTGCATATCATCAATCAAGAATATTAATTATTGTTTTGCCATCCTTGTCTTTGATGTCACAAATTTCGCTGTATTGTTGTTCTGTTAAAAGTGAACGCATCTTATCCAGAAAACAATTATTTGCGTTGAAAGCTGCAACATGTGCTGGCGTTCCACCAAAGTATGGTTCTTTTGTAGTAAAAACTTCCATGCGCTTATCAGAGTCTAATTTCTCTATATACTTCATCATTACATCACAATCATGCATATCAGCTGCCATATGTACAGCTGTTTTACCGTAATCTCTTCTGGTTGGAAATGTCATCAGCTGTACAAGTTGATTAGGGTGATCTATATGTTTGAGTAGAAGATCAATCATTTCATTGTCACGATAGTGGACAGCTTTGTTTAGTAAGTCATGTTCAAATCCGTCGCATTGCATGATATCAAACACCCTACTGGAATCTACACTTGCTACAAATTCTATTATCATTTCTACAACCTTCTTATACTTCCATCCGATAGCCAAGCGTAAAGGAGATTTTGAATTAATCATGCTAATAAAATTTTCCAGATTATTTCTATCTAAATTGCCTTGCACACTTCGTAACAGAAAAGTCGTAGTTTCAAGCAAACCTTCTTTAATAACTACAAAGAGTGATGTCGTATTTCGTTGTTGCAACAACAGTTTGAATACAATTTCTTTGTGATTGTCCTGAGAACTCAAATATTTTAGTGTATTGTCCGTTGATAACTTACTATCAAAAAATTTCCTCACATTTTCGTGTTTTTCTACAAGAATTACATTGATTAAAAAATCCCATATATTATCTACAGAAGAGGAAGATTTCAATTTATCAGAGATAAACTCTGAAGCAAAATATTCAGCAAAACTAAGGTGAACAAATCTCACTTGATTGTCAACAACTCGAACTATAATTCCTGTCTTTTCCTCTCCTTTTTTTACCCTTTCTATGAGATAACTGACATTATTTCTTTTCTGAGGAGGAAGCAATTTCACTAAATCACAATCCTTGAACAGTGCATGAGCAGCTAAAATTTTATGATCTTCTATGAATTCCTCACGCTTGCCCTCAATGAATGGTTTTATGTCTGGGTTGTAAGCCTGCATATTGGGCTTTTTCTCTCCAAATCGGATTCCATCAAATTTTATGCTAACGAAACGCCCATAAAGATTCACTAATTTGAAGTCAATTTCAGGAATTTCTGAATATCTTCCGGAATCACAGAATGTTTTCATTTCTTCTTTGAAAATTTCAGCAACCATGTATGTATGTAAAGGTATACTCATGATGTCTCTGTTTTGGCTGTGAGTAGACTGAGTAACTATTTGAATTACCTTATCCATAAAGATGCCAAGTTGGCGTTTATGAAGTTCTTCAAACTCTATTTCTCCAAATTCATTTCTCCAAATTTCTTTCAGAAGCTGCTTTTGCTCATCTCTAGAAAATGGCTTCAACCGGTACGAAAATGTCCCTAGCCTCTTTTCTAAGTGATCTAGAAAATTATAGGCACGGGTAGTAACCCATACTTTTCCTTTTCTAGCAATTTTGAGGAAATGCAGTAACTGAATAACTTTCTCCTCATAGTCAGAACAAATTTCATCGAATCCGTCAAACAGAAATGCTATTTTACCTTCATCGTAACTCTTTTTGAACAATTCGAATTCCAACGAATTCATTTCTCTCTTATATTTGTTTTCTATTTTGGTTTTTCTTTCTTTCTCAGTAGAGATTTGAAATCCTGCAATTTTGTTGAGAAACCTAACTGCATCTGCTTCGTCGAGTTGCGCCTTCTGATTCAGTTCATCTAATTCTTTTGAGTAATCCAGCAAGTTACAAACCACAATCCATACAGAAGGGCGCTCTTTTTTAGTCTGTATTGATAAATGAGTCAGGAAAGTAGACTTCCGCATTCCAGGTTCTGCCGAAATTATTACCATATCATCATCGATATCGTATATTGTGCTTTGTCCTTGTGTGTTAGCACTAATTTTGCGGTTGATGTAATAGTGTTTAACACTTTCATACCTTGAATTTGTGAGCGGCTTTCCTATCTCTAGTTTCTCCTTACTAACGAGCTTAGACAGAGCATTTGGTTGTATTAAATATTTGGAAACGTCGTTTATTAATTCACCTAAGGTTACATTTACACATTGAAATAGAACTTCTCCTTCCTTTAGAACTTTTTCTTGTGACTCATGGGTAAGATCGAGAAGACTATTCTTGGTATCATTTCTCTCTTCATAGATTTCCTTCATACAGTGTTTAAATTTCTTACCCATAATGTTCTTTCTATCGCCAATCAGTACAATGCGTTTATGGCTAGAACTTTTTATTATGGCAGAAAGATGATGATATAAGTTCCCTATATCTTCATCTACATCATTGCATTCCATTACTAGTAAATCGTATTTGCCTTTGAACGCATCTAGGAAACGATCTTCCTGAAGCACAACTGAAAATAAGTTGACAAAAATACAATTTCCTTTATATTTAGACGTGTTTTGTAAAATCTGATACACTTTAAGAACGGTTAATAACCGTTGTTCAGTAGCGATATTCAGAATGAGTTTGTTGGAGCTGGAACTGAGAAAATTATCCACTTTTAGGTCTCGAATTGCGTTGTCTTTAAATTCTATACCGTATTTATTAGCTGTATGCCTGTATTCCAAAAGAAGGCTGGTTAACTCAATCTCACTGAGGCTTTGCTTTGCAGTGAGAAGTAAATGTTTGCCATATTCATATGACAAAAACTCTTTTCCTTTACCCTTTAACCAATCTAACATTTCCATGAACAACTTGTTATATACAAAATCCTTAGAAGCAAAGTTGAATTCCTTGTTCATTTCATCTTCAATAACTTGACCTAGTTCATCTTCACTTGGCTGATTTACCACAAACACTAAATGGTCTAGAAAATTCTGTACATCTTGATCAGAGATTATGTTTGGTCAACCATTATCATTTCCACTGCCAAATTCTTTTGACAATGTTAAAGTGATGTTTTCTGAATTTAATTTCTCTCCCTTCCGACTGGCAATTTTATTCTTTATTCTTTCTCTCAATTTCTTAGCTTTTCCTGTTAAAGACCCATTTACAAATGTCTCATTGAACTTTTCAGTCTTAGTATCGATTATTTCCTTTGCTAACACATTGTGGTAAGGCAGAAAGATGTTACTTTTATGGTCTCTCTCTTTCCTTTTCAGGAAACACTCGATTAATTCATTTGCTAATCTGGTTAAATTGTAATCTTCGAGTTTTGGCTTTAGCAAGGGAATTAAATCTTTCGTAAAACGATATCGCACAGATTTTCTAGAAACAAGTTCAATGTCTATATCTAAGAGCTCATCTTTTTCTGGTATTTTTTCCACTACATTCTCAATTGTTATATGTTTGAGTACACTCTCAACTGGCTTATATTTGTCTTGTAATTTCAAGTTAGAATTAGTACAAACTATAACATCCTTGATTGTTCCATTCTTGAATGTATTTTCTTCTTTGCAATCTCTATACGAAAAGAAGTATTTAACTAAGCTATAATCATCTTTGCTTTTGCTTTCGGTGAATAGATCACCAAAGGTGATCTCCTTAGTTTTGTGAGCCTTATGCTTAGCTTGTAAAAGACGAAATTCCTTTGAGCCGTCGCTTTTTGTGATTTCAAGAAACAAATCGTCGAACTTCTTTGCTTCCTTCTTTTCTGTAGCTAAGAGGAAAGAATATTGAAAATTCACAGCACGGTTCAAGACTAGCAATAATAATTTCAACTGATACATTGCACCATGAAGACAACACATTCCCTGCCTCTCAGAATACTCATCATTGTTTTGGTCAGGTTTTAACGTAGTTTCTTGTAACACTTCCAATGAATCTTCAGTCTCTACTGGAATTCTGGTTACTGTAGATGTGTGAGTTTGACGAAGCTGAATGTCACTGGTTAACTCAGGTTTAATAAAAGATGTTTGACCCGAATAAGTGTATGAATCTAACATTTTGACAATATCTTGGTCATCAAGACGTTTGGCTAACTCTGACGGAGTCTCACCTTCCTTGTTTTTGACACTGATATCTGGCTTTTTATTTAGAAGTGATTCTACGATATTTCTTGCACGTCGAGAAACAGCGATATATAATGGTGTATTACCCTGATTGTTTCGAGAATTAATACTAATTTTCCACTTTGGATTCAATAACTCCTCAACGATGTCTTGTTTCTGCCTTTCAACAGCATAGTGAAGAGGCGAATTATATTTGTTGTTCTTATCTACAATTTCGGTATTTATTCCATTTTCCAGAAGTGATTTAAGCTTATCAATATCGCCTGCCCTTATTGCATCAAATAGATATGTATTTCTTGTTATTTCTTCATCGTCGCCAGAGCTATATTCATGATCTGATGTTGTTGCGTTTCTTGCCATTCTAAAGCCTGATTTCAGAAAAGACTACAAGGAGGAACACGTTTTCTACATTTGATAAACACATTAAAGAACAACACTATTTTCTAGTATTACAAATGATAAAAATATACCGCCCTATGCAGAGTCGTTTCGACGTACGATTAGCCTCATACTAAACAACTGACTACTGCAGGAGACTTATGTTAGTTGAACTCCTTAGTATAGTACTAATCACTTTTCAAAACGACTCTGCATAAGGCCCATATAGAGACTAAAAACATTTGTACAAATATTTACATTATACCTCTCGACCTACTGATTCATAAAGCACCAAAAACATTCATTCCTACAAAAAGGTTCAAGATTCACTTCAATACAGTTGTTAATACAAATATCATAAAACTTTGTAAGAATGTATTACAAACACCTTTGATTAATTTTTAGTGCATTCTAATTTGTTTTCTTTCTTGCTTTCTTTCTTTTTCTCTTTCTTTCTTTCTTCGTTTTTTTTTCTTTGCTAATTTGTAGGAAGTAAATTAATTGCAATGTAAACGATATTGCTTTATCTTGAGAAATATATTATTCATACATATTGTATTAATCTATCGGAACGAAACTAAATAGTTAACATTTTATTATGATTGTTTTCTTATCCTTTCAGTATCCCTACATAACTTTACTTTGGCTTTTATGTTCTACGTAATAGATCAATAATGATCAAGATATTCACTTCAGTGGAACATAGAAGAAATCTATAAAATCATATTTGTTCGAACCGTTGTTATACAAATATACCTTAATGAGGAACATATAAGGTAGCAATAGATTCTTTATTCAAAATATCGACGGGTGAAAGTGAAGTATAATTTGTCTCAACTCACTCCTGGAGACGCAGCTGTAATAGATTTGTCTTTTACTGCTCAACATGTCTCAAGTTCAGACATAATATGATATATTCGTTTGAATTATACAGGCTAATGACTCATTTCAATGAATGCAAAGAATCAATTAATTATCTGCTATGGTCACTTCACTGGCTAATTTTCTTCAATGGCTAATTTGCTTCTTGTACTCTTAAAACTTGCGTTCTATTTGCTGTCTGAAAAGAAAATTTCGTTGGATAATTCAGTATAGAATTTATACCAATTTCTCGTCTTTTTAAATAAATAAATAAATAAACAAATAAATAAATAACATGAGATAAATACTATATGCAATGTGGCTTAGGTGAATAGTTAACCTTCTATTCTAGTAGTTGTAGGACTCGGATTCAAATCTTTATTTTGTCATTGTGATAGAAAAAGTACCAGTTTTTGTCAGTTCCAGAAAGTGAATGGAGTAATAAATCTTCTATAGTTGAAACATATCATTTCTTTTAAAACACATAATTTAAAATGTAGCCTTAATTGTTTCTAGTTATCTAGTTGATAATTATATTTATTGTGCTGTGCTGTCAAGCCTAACAATTCAAATTGTTTTAGGTTAAAAGTAATCCAAATCAGGGAGAGAAAGAATCCTCGAACTCACTCAGTAATATTTCTATTTAATTAACGACAAAAGATAGTTATTTTAAATGTCCTTAGCCCGTAACAGCCTTTGTACTCCCATATGAAGCACATAAGGTTTATTTTGTTTTGTCTACTGGAAGTTACGGTTCTTTATTAACTACTACAGGATGACCACAAAGTTCAGTTACCCCCTAGATAAATACTAACGTAAGATTTCCCGTTACCCCTTGATAAATGTAAATGTAAGTTTTCCCGTTACCCCATTACGAATGCTAATGTAAAGTTTTCCAATGTTTCAGATTGTGTGAACCTTCGTTGATACTTCCAGTTACAATATTGAAGCACGTGTTATTACAAGTTGTTGCCAGACACCACCGCCTGTGATAATGCGCTATGGGGGTTCATAACGCCATCAGGAAGTCGCGGTCGGAAAAAGGGATTCCCGCCGTCGATGGTGGCAGGCCGCCGGAGGTAGCCGGCACCCGTCCCCGGAGGCACGACGATCCACCTGTTCAAAGCTTCCGACCTTTTGCCGAGGCGGCAAGCGGTCGAAGATCGTAAAATAAAATTCCCTTTGCCAACCCTTTGCCGAGTGTTGCCGACCGTCAGAGTCAGCAAAACTGTCGAAAAAGCCTCTTTCCGACCCTCTGCCGACTCCTTATGCCGGTCTCTTTTCGACGGCGGCGCCAACGCATTTAATGCCAATTTCCGGCTGTTTGCCGACTGCTCGGCAAGGCAACTATTCGTGGCGGTCGAAAATCGCGCGGAAAAACGCAGGTGTCCGGCTCCGGCAATCCGGCTTGGCCATCTGGTCGGCATGGACAAATTGTCCGACTGTAGGCGGCAGTATCCTGATGGGGAAAAGGCTTCATTGCATACAATCGTTACAATACCACTGCTGAACTGCCAGAAGCACTGAAACAAGCTTTGACTCAATTTGCACCTACAATGCATCTCAAAATGCCGCACAAAAACTTTCGGCAGCTCTTTTGTTCTTTATCATGAGAATGACATCGGACAGCCTTGTCCTTTGGACACTTAATACTTCCTACCTCAATAAAACTTCTCTAAAGTATTGTTGTTCATGTCATTCAGTTCTTTCTTTAGTTATTAACGTACGTTTAGTGGTTTATTTAATTTATTTTCAGGGGTAAGGGGACTTTGTGGTCACCCTGCATGACTCACAGAACTATTGATTGGTTGGCCAGTGTCGTCAGGTACTTACTTCATTTAAATCGGAGACATGGAATGTAAAATTATCTTTGATATTATGACCAGACCTTAGTCTGGTACTTAAATTACATTTGTTATTGATATTAAAATGAAATGGTTTGAGGTAATACAAAGTAGGAGGAGCTTCTCGGAAGCACTACTCTAATTTCTAAGCGACTTATGAACGATTTCTTTTATATTACTATGGTAAATTGTCTAAGTAAGCTTAGCTAACAAATAGCTAAAAAAGAATTACTACCTCATAATATTTTGTAGAATATTTTTAAAACAAAAACTACAGTATAGGTTCAAGAAACCCCCGCCCATTGGAAATTCTTAATATCATACTACTGTAACGTGTGCATGTCATATGTTTTTACAGTTCATTACTTTAAGACAGAATATTATTAATTTACGGTAGGAAATGATTAATTCATGTATGTGGTCTCATTTAATAATCGGAAATATGTATTTGGTATTATTGTTCAGTATTATTTATGAACTTATGCAGCGGCTGAGGTTTTATGGGGAGTCGAAAATAGGACAAATTTTCGTCCTCAAATCATGTAAGGAAGGATATAATTACTTCAGTTTATACACAGAATATTTCCCAGGGGTCCAGTAATGATTAAAAATTCAGGCTTCAAAGTAAAATATAAAATAAAACAATCTTAAACATCAGCAGCTAACACCTAACTTTGTAAGTTGAAACTTTAAAAATACCTGAGTTTTACTATCCGCGTAAAGCTAATTTATTTCACGTAATATTAGAATTGTGGCTCTCACGTAACGTAGTGGTTAGCTATCTCTACTTTGGTGGCAGTGAATCTGAGTGATTTTCCTGGTGTTTTCTTTATTCACATTAGACAAAAACAGGCATAGTACCTCACGTACAAGTCCCAGGTAATGATCAGAAATATGCATAAATAAATAAATCTGAAATTAATTTCTTTTGAATGCAAGAAGTACTGTTAGTTTTTGCGGAATTTCGAAGTGGAAAGAAGAAAGTCAGATTAACAAATTTTAACTAAAGGTTTCAAAATAAATTGACAATTATTTTGACCGTTCAAAGTGTTTTATGAAAAAACAAGTTCGCCTACTAACTTTGTTTTTGTTAATTATAAAACTGCATTGGATATATTGCCCGTAAAAAGAAGAGTGTGTATTTTATATGATAGTGTACAACTGACAAACTTAACAAGAAGTATGCAGTGCCTACAGGAATACGCATTTTATGTAGGTAATAATATATAGAACAACAATTCACACCATAAGGTACTTAGTTATACCTTTTGTAATTATCGAACTAATCAAATTCGTCTTTCATTGATTCTAGCATATTTTTAATAAGATAATTTAGGTTATTATAGATGATTAGGTTATAGTAAATATCCTAATAGTATCTTCTTTTTTTCTAATACCGATAGTTTTATCAAGAGCAATGCTCAGTTTAATAGCCTATATATCGGGACCCAAAGTTCTGTACAGGAAAATATCTCGCATGATTACCAAGCAAATGAAGGTCTTTATACACTTTTATTATGATTGGATAGTGCTGTAAATCTGTAAATAGAGTATGATATTTAGTATCCGTGCAATTGTTTGTATATATATACAGGTAAGTTGCGAACTTCCGTATCAAATTACTTTCTCTATTTGTATGCTGAAAAAAAACTTACAAAATTGAAGACGGCATTTTAGTAGGAATTAGAATGATTAGAGGCATACGTTTTGCAGATGGTATGGATCTTGTTTTAGAAACTGAAATGAAAACCAATAAGACGTTAGAAAACTTGAGGAAGGGGTGTGAAGAATATGGGATGAAAATAAATGTTAGAAAGACAAAGGTCATGGAGACTGGAACGAAGGAATCGGTGTCAAATATAAAAGTAAAAGGGGAGAAAATAGAATAGAAGACTAGTTATAGATACCTGGGTACTATTATTAGTGATGATATGAGGTGTGAACGTCAAATAAAAATAAAGATAGGAATGGCGAGAGAAATCTTTAGGATGAATAAAATATTATTTTGTGGGACCTTGAATAAAGAGTTGAGAAAAAGACTCATAAAAAGCTTTGTGTAGAGTATTATGCTGTGTGAGGAAGAAACATGGATATTGAGCAAAAATGATTAAAAACGACTAAGGCTTTCAAAATGTAAGTGTGGAGAAGAATGGAGAGAATTGGTTGGGTCGAACGGAAAACGAATGAGAGAGTTTTAAAAATGGAGGGGAAAAAGGCAAATTTCAGATACTATTAAGAAGAGGAAGATAAAATGTTTGGGACATTGACTAAGAAGGAACTGTAGGAACGTGCTAGGGGGTATGGTGGCAGGAAAGAGAGGGAGAGAACGAAGATGACTTCAATTAATGGACGATATAAAAACAGAGAAATCGTATGTAAAGACGAAGAGGTTAGCGGAATACCGTGGAGCATGGATAAATCTCAGTTCCAGAAAGTGACCTGGAATTATTTCAGAATAACTACGATAATGATGATGATTGTATATGTTCATCCAAAAAATAATATATTTTTAAAAACGAAAAATGTATCTATATTATTTAAGTTAGTTACTTAAAACTAAACCTAATTACTTACAAAACGGTTATTCCCAGGTAATATAAAGTCTGGTTTAGCTAATATGTAGTGTTCTTTCATCATGCATGCACTAGTAACGTTGTCGAAATTCTTCAATCACAATTATTTCAGTAACTTCACAAACCTTCCTAAGGAGTGTTAAGCTCAATGTATGTCAATATTTCAAACATGAATTCTGGTCCTTTATATCTTAGAAAAAATTCCTTATCAGTAGGAACAGATAATTATATTTCGAAAAACGTACTTGTTAATGTCAATCTCAACACTTGACCCTTCAAATTTTTATCTGTTTGCGAAACAATATATCTTTACAAAAATTAAATTAGTCACCAGATGTATTTTTATCGATGACTCCGAAAAATGATCGTAATGTCAAGATCACTTATTTGTACCACTGTTTTACTTATTTCCACGTATTGTGTGCCACCAAAAGTGAGTCAATCTTAATGACGCAAAATCAGATTGAAGATTAATTCTGTTCTGGCGGAACTAAATTTTGAAACGAGCTCTTTTACTGTGTTTTGTTATTTTCTGTCATTTTCACTTTTGTGAACCAAAAGAAATGTCTGTTAAACATACTAAAACCGTAGGCCAATCAATATTTTCTAAAAGCTATTTTACTCTAATTAGGCATAAACAAAGTCAACTAGGTATTTCATTGTCTTTTCGTATTTATCTAAGCTTTTGCGAAAAACCAATAGGGTCACCAATCAGAAGCAGGAATGGATACAGATTGAAATGTCAGGTTCAGAAGTTGTAATGTAATAGTAATATAAGTTTAACTTTTGTTTTCTACATTTCATGAATGAGTAAACATTTTCCATGTAACAAGCTATAATTTTACTTATTTTCTAAATTTGTGTTACTCATATTATGAAAATAATAAGAAAATACATTTTGGAAAATACAGTTTTATACATATTTAAAATTCGAAATTATTCATATCTTTGTTTACTTTTATTTTTACAATGTTTTCATTTATACTAATAAAACAATTAAATGTTCATCTCCATGTTTTAGTTATGCAGACAGATTCTCATGATACGAATGAAATAGGTTAGTTTTCAAGCACTAATAAATGAAAACAGTGTTTCATAGCATCTGTCTTCGAATGTTTAACATTAGTTAAAATGTATTTCAAAACCTGCTCCAAGCAACACAGGGATATCTTAAAATACTATGTCGGTAGAACCATTCATATCCCGTCTATTCTTGAGGTAGATTGAAATACATTTACGGTGGCGTACAAAACAGTAAATAGACATATCGAAGTAGCAAATGGAAGTGTATCCTTTTTCCATAATGATCTGCAACAAAAAAGGTTTCATTATTCTGTGGAGAGTTATATCATTAATATCATTAATACAGTTTTTCACTTTCTAATTGAGCACGTCTCTCTTCTGAGTTTCACAATAAATGTTTCACATTTTTACTTCACATGATTCTTGATAAGTGAAGTTTTAAACCGACAGCGGTAGGTCCCATAGCTTGGGGGTTATGTACCTTTAAAGTTCACTTCTTCATGTTTTCGGTAACCTGTAACTCCAAAAGGAAGCATTTTTGCACCCAGGTTGGTCTATACTTTTTGTCTTATCATGGTATCTTGAATCACCTCCCAACGTTGTCGGTGTTTTTTCGAAACACCCTGTAGTTGGAATATCATCTAAAATAAACTAAGATCTCTTAATATATACATTTTTTATCTACTACAAGATTGACTGTTTTTAGAGCATTGTTATTTGTAATTATTCATCCAGTTGGACTTTGGAAATGTCGTCTAGTTATGATTTTCAGGTCCCTGATCACATAAGGAGTCATCCAAAATCCAAGAATGGAAATATAAAACGTGTTACAACCTTTACAACCTCGACACATATCCACGTATCTCAGTCAGTAATATCAAATTAATAACAGTATTCAATTAAAGTTTAATACATAGGAAATCATTCAAACAGAGTTCGAATTAACAAACAATAATATAGAGAAATATGGCTAGGTCAGACTTCAATTAGTGTTATTGATACTCATTCTCGAAGTATATACAGTAATGTATTTTAGTTGTTATCCTATTGATAGCTTCAATTAATCTGACGTTTACATAAATTTCTGACGTACACAATCCAAAGTTACCTGCACTGATGTCGTTGTGAATAATGATAAATTGAGCGTCATATCTTGATGAAATACCGAGATACCATTGCAGAGATACCATGTACACACATAAGTGTTTGCTTTTCTGATAATCGAAAAAGCACTTTTGAAACAAAAAGGAAAAATTTGGCACTCTATTGTAAATTTCATCACATCATGTTGAACAATGTGATGTTTGCGAGTTTCGTTTTTTGTTATGTATAGTAATTACATATTATCTTTTGAATTTGATAAAACAGTTATCATTCCTTTTTATCGGAATCTAGTATTTATTTATTTATATATTCATTCTAAAATTTATTTATATACTAACTAAACTACCAGTTCCTCGCACGGAGAAAATAGATGTAAGGGATATATTTAAGTCCTCTTCCCCTTTATGATACGGATTTGTATGTAATAATTTTAATACGAAAGATTACTCTACTTTCGGCATAAATTTTGAAACATTCTACCCCGATAGAAATAGAAAACTTAATCGAAGTAATGTGATGAAAATCCACTTTGATGTGGAAACCTTGTTCTAAAGGTTATTTCAAATGAATCAACCATTTTCCCAAACCCAAAAACTACGCTGAACGTGTACTGAACGAGGCTGAACGTGTACTTAATTAGCTTTGGGATTGTCAGCAGTCATCTTACCGATTCCGAAACCTAAGGATTCGACACTAATATGTGTTGTTTTCCATTGTTTTTACACGTCAGCACCTTTCGTCACACTCAGAAGGTACTAGGGTTGTCTTATCACACTGGGGGCTAAACGTGGACTTAATGGCTCCGGAAGCGTAAGTATTCGTATTAGTGATCCAGGAAGCTATTAATTCGACATTATATCTATCGTTTTCGATTATTTTACGTCACTACTGTCTACCCACACTCCTATTAGAGCTAGGAATGTCTTACTATACAATTTTTCTCAGCTTGTAAATCATGCGTGTTCCAAATTTGATTGAAAACTCTCCATGTCTTTCAAAATTATGGTGAACACACTCCAATATATATATATATATATATATATATATATATATATATAAGAATAAATAATGAAATACATGCCTTTTCCGAGCCAGTTGACATGACCGCTCTTCTCTACGTTTGAGCTCAAATATCAAAAACCTAAGTCACTTCAGAAACAGTAATCCTCAATGGACCCTGATGGATTCGACAGTAATCTCGGTCATCTTAAGTATTTTGTTTCTCCCCGCTTCCCCACCCAAATACCATTGGGGATTAAATTTGGATTTTATCTGCATCTGGTAGTGTAACTATTCATCTCAGGAAACCAGAAATCTATCGATTTGACACTTCAATTATTTTTGCATATCACTTCCTTCTCTTCATTATGGGTGCCAATTGGAGCTCAATGTGAACTCAAGCTGTATTGGGAGTATGACTATTCATCTCAGCAACTACAAAAACTAAAAATTAAATAGTAATATTGATCATTTTAAAATTATATTTGCACTTTCTCCTTCCAACAACACTTGGAGCGACAGGAGGCCTTCAACCCACACTGGGAGCCCAACTTAGACTTTGAGGGCATCCAGACTGTCATCAATCATTGTATTATTTAATATATTATGTAAGCTTCCTTTCGGCAGCTACTTTAATAAATAAGTTTTTTCTTAATTTTAGGCTTAGGGACTGGAAATGCCTTTTTCACGTTTTTTTAATTTTCATCTTCCTCTTTTAACTCCCAATATTTTCTTATGTTTTTCATATCATTGATCTATACGGTTCTTTTTCCTACTTCTCGTTTTCGTTCCATCTTTCCCAAGAAAAACTACAAATTCGACACTAATATCGATTGTTTCCGAATATTTTCACATGTCAGGTTTTCACTTACCCCGGGCGCTAAGGATGGCTGAGCTTGAACGTAAGTGGTATTTAGACTGTCATTATTTATCTAAATGACTGTGGAAACTACTCTTAATATTATCTGTGTGTTATCCTTGCTTTTCTCTACTGAATTCACATGTTTTCTCTCAAGCCTTCCATATGCTTATTTTTCTACGTGAAGTAACCTCTTCCCTTACAGTAAGGGTGGACTAATGTATTCTGTTGCTAGATTTGCCGTTCATACTGCTTATTGCATCCGCTTAAGAAATGGCCATCGTGTTGTGACCCTTAGGAGGTTAAGGGAACTCAATGCCTTGAAATTTTCTTAGGTTGACGCATTTGTATTAAAGTCATCAGTGATATCTTATTAGATTATACCTGACAAACCGGAATGTCCTGACAACTTTCACAAATTTATAAATAATCTGGTGCCACTGCTTTTATCAAATATTTCACTTTTCAGCTCCAGTGTGGCCAAACAATTTTAATAATGTTACTTTTCAGGCAGACACTCAGAACTTTTTCTTTGGTGGGGTCCAAAGTTTGTAAGGAGATAAAACCTACAAGACAGTATGTTTATTTAGTATTGGAGCGGGGTTATTCTACACCCGAAACAAAGATAAGAAATTATTAAATATTGCAACATATACTATCAACAAGAAAATGATGGAATTAGATTGTTTTGTACAGAAAGGAAGAGTACAAATGGAGTGAAAGATCAAAATCTTTAAGCTATATCAATCATTTCTCGGCTAATCAAGTATAGTTTTATTAAGGAAATGTACCAATATATGTCGAGTCACCAAGTTTTGTTTGGGATGGACGAGTTCTGGACCCGCTTGACACCCTACGTGGATGCACCCTTGTTATTTTCAAAGTATTCTAGCAGTAAAAAGTTAAGTACTGTGGCAATTGAGAAATAACAATACTTTTTCCTGGTTAAGTAGGAAATAGAGATAATCCGTATCACATGATAACTTATTTAATGCTAAGGTCTAAGAGATATGGCTTGTTGGTTCTTAATGATAAATATTCTTCTTAAATAATAACTACGATAAGATAAAGAAGTAAAGGTCAGTTTTCAAAACAATTACCACGATGATGTGTTAGTAAATGAGCGATGACGACACGTGGAAATATTATTGGGTGATGAGTAAGAAAGAAACTCCATAATTTTTTTTAAAAAAAATACGTATTGTTTGATACTATCAGTTACTTTGTGTAGTAGACAAGCAGATATTTACTATAGGAATCATCTTATTGATTAATGTGAAATCCCAACTACATGAACTCCAGCGGCAATCGAACCCGGGTCACTTGCGCCAAAGACGCGTACACTAACCGCTTAGACACGAAGAAGCTCAATAGTTTGTAATGTCTCCTGGTCTTTGTTGTAGTGTGATAATGGTATTAACTTGATATTGCATATTTAAGAAGCGCAATTCAACAGAGAAGTGATAACAATATCCTTAAGTAGAACAGTGGCGACGCCAGTTTTATTTTCTTTGTGTGGGTGGAAGAGTACTGCAGAGCTAATTTTTGGTGAACATCTTTTCTATATAAAAATAATACCTACTAAAAATAATACCTTTTTAATCCTTTATCCACATTACACTATAGACTCTTCATGTTCGGAAATAGCCGGGGGAAGATGATGTCACGAGGAGAGTCGCTCTCCTCTAGTGTCGTCACTGAGTAAAATAATGGAAGTAAATGAAGAGACATAACTAGCGTGCAATATTTTATAATATTATAAAACTACTTTTAAAATTTTTTAAATCTAATTTAATTCATTAATTCAATCTCGGAAAACATTTAATTATAACAATACATTGTTAAAAAAAACATTTTTAAAAAATCATTACATTCGTTTCATCATTAGGGTACAAGCATCGCCAGTAAAGAACAATGTAATATCCCATCAACCATCATGTCACATTCCTTTGCATTGCACAAGCCTTTCGGTAAAGTAATCTGAAACATTATTCTGATCTAACAAAACTCTTGAAACATACTTCTCAAGAAAAATTGTAAATTTTGTCCTAAAAATGTAAGGCAAAAATAATTACCACCATTGGAGGCTAGAACCATCTCCAGGCCGTCTCAAACTTAAAACCTAAAAGTTCATAGTCGCAAAAGCAACCCATAAGAAAATCAAAGCCAGCACCCAAATATTATCACCAAATAAAATTTTAACAATCTATTCGTCGCTCCTAGCAGATTTAACAAAATACAAAATCCTATCTTCAAAAATAATTTCATTTCATCAGTTGCTGGCGAGAAAAAGATCTTGTAATAACTTCAAAAACCATCTCATCAATTAAAATGACTACAGCATCATCAAAAACAAACAAAAAAAAATATTAAAGCAAGTCCTAGGTTCCCATCCTAATAATTAAGTGACTTCTTCTCTCTCTCTTTTACCTTCCTCCTAATCTAAACATTGTTCAGTGTAAGCTCTAAACTCCGATAAACAAAATATTTGTATCCTTCCGCTTGTTACAAATACGATTGGCTAGTGATGTATCACTACCACTCCCCACGGGGAGGAACAAATTATACACGTGCATTTTGACAATAAAGTCTCGTGTTGTCCAGATACTTACAGCAGCAGCAGAAAAGGAAGAAAAGAAACTCGAAAGATTAAAAAAAAAAGTATTTGAATTTCGCTCGTAAACAATTGTTGCTTAGTGAGTAAAAGTTTGCCTTGTTGGTGTTTCACCACAACACTCGCGGAACCGGGATTCATGCCAGTCATCTTTCAGACTTTAAAAGCAGAACACTCGTCCACAGTTGAGTTGGCGCTATAATTACTGCGCATGCTTAGTGTTTATTTCTATTGTTTCTTTAGCCACACTCGATTGCAGTATTATTAGATAATCCGTATTATATTTTTGTCATTTATAATAATATAGCAGTTTTATATGAAGCTTCATAGTAAAAGTAAAAATGCAATCACATGAACTATTTTGCGGAGGAGTACAAGCGTCGGTAGGACAACAGCAAATAAGCGAGATTTAGTTTCACGTGGCTTTGTTTATCGCAGTTTAGAGCTTACGCCGAATAACGTATAGTTGGTGTTTTATCATTTAGAACTACTAAATTTCAATTATACATTAAAACATAACCTTTCACAATAACAATTAGAGACCACCAATTCTAATCCACATTTACATCCCTTTATTATTATTATTTTTTTAAATATGATAATGGAAAAGTATATTATTTGTCAATACCTAAGCTAATTAAAGTGACCTAATACACCATCACCAGTGGCGTATTTAGGGGGGTGGCTTCCGGGCTTAAGCCCCCTCCGAAATCTTACTTAGTATAGTAAAGTAAATGAATATCTTGCAGAATTTTCACATTTCCAGGCAAAGCCCCCCCGAAAGTTAGCAAAGCCCCTCCCGAAACAAAATCGTAAATACGCCACTGACCATCACACTAGGAAAAGAAAATGAGAATCAAGATTCGTTAGTCGATTTGCAATTCAGTTCAACACCAAGCCTATACGAGACGTGATATTACAATTTAATGTTTGATTCGAAGCACATTAACTCCCATTGGGAGACGAAACCGTGTCTGTTGCACCAAAGGTGCGTACAGTAACCATATAGACACGAAGGTCTTGGAGAAATGTCGGGTAAAATAACAATGGTTGTGAATAGATTCAAATATATCATCATATGTAAAAAGTGAGTCAGGTCTCACTTTCGGATTCATTATTTGTCGTGAATTTCCTTCTATGTTCCACACCTAATTCTTCGCTTATCATGTTTCACATCCATTGGTGTGTTAATGGAATATAGACCCTGGTTTGATCTCAATCGGGCCTAAGTGGCCTTTTTGGTGGACAAACACCGTGGGAGTGAATTTTCTCTGGATTCTTCCGTTTCCTCCTATACTTTTCATTCTACCATTTTCATCCATCTTAGCATCACATCGACTCCCGTAGCATCCTGAGGTATTATTATTATTATTATTATTATTAATAATAATAATAATAATAATAATAATAATAATAATAATAATAATAATAATAATAATAATAATAATAATAACGAAATAAGCATTATGCTCTTTTGCCTTACCTTGATCAGTATTTTGTTGTTTATACTAATTTTTGACGGATTATAACTCCGAAATATTGTATTTGTAAACGCATGTTAGTCGATATTTTTTCATACTCTCTTCTGAGGATTCATGTCTCAAAAAATTTGATGTAGTTTTCTAACACCCTATATATTTTAGAAATGTTGATTGCAATGATTCTAACAGATTAATAGTGTGTAAACTAAACGGTGGTTTGAATCTAGTTATAAAGTGAAAGTAGAAAGGCTAATTTATTGACAATAAAGCATCAAATAACCACGATGTTCTCATATGTGATTCAAATTCATGTACACCATTCTTCTGTGATTGATTATTCTTCAGTTTTAGCAGGTTTCGTGGTATTAGAGCATGCTATTACTAACCCTCACCTCACATGACCAGTTGAATGCTCGTTTGCTTTGGACTGTACCAAAAAAAGAAAGTTGCCGCCTTTAGTGTGGTACACATCAAGGGAAACACGGTGAGAGTTGTCGCGAGATTTCTTTTGGTAAATCTGTAATGTTAGATCTGACTTTAAATGTCGTTAAATTAACTAGAATTGTTACTTTCGCACACTGAGAGAGAATAGAAAACTAACTTTTAGTCTAGAAAATCAGAAGATGCAAAAGTTAGTAGAATTCTGCATCATACACAAGATTTCTGTATCAGGCTATGTATAGGTTTGCTGCTTAGGCAAGATAAATGTTTAACTGCAAATAGACGTATATAAGGTGTATCCTCCGTCGGCACGTGAAGAATACGGGAAATCATGGTTATGTGCTTTGGTAAACAGTATGTGATTGGTAAAGACACTAAGCAGTCCCATCCTTAGGTATGATCTACATTTTATTTCTGGCCAGAAATAAGTACCGGTACGTAGCTACTGGTGGAAACTTAGTTTTAGTCCGAGCAAATTGAAATCCACAATGGCATTACAAGCACCCAGAAATTCTGAATGGAACATATGTTCAAAGATAAAGGAATACGTATGCATAGTCTAGGCTGACCAAGCTCTACCCCTTTCAACGCAGTACAGAAAAATTGTATCACAACACAGATTGAACTTTTGCCTTGGCATAGCAGTGTCAGGAAAAGCGCCTCTAGCCAGTATCTACGGATTCTCTTTCCAAATGTACTCGAGTTTTTTCTCTCCATGCACGAACAATTGTTCCATAACAGATACAAATAAAATTGAAAGGGGGAGTAAAGAAATATACCCTAATCAATAGTGGTCAACGCGTCGATCCTTCTCTGCTGGTTAACTGATAATTCCTGACATATTATCCGCGATTGCCTGTGTTATGCTGTCTGTAATCTTATCTGTTATGTTATTGATTTATGATTCTATCTGTCGGTTTAATAAACAGGTAAGTAGACCGCTAGTGATTTCTGAAATCAAAAATGGACTTCAAATCTAACAGCTTTGGAAACCCCTGCCTCATAAGAAGAAAAGGGCTGTTCAAAATATTAATAAAAAATTAACGCAGCATACATGTTTTACAACCGGCTAAACCCTACTCTTTTGGAACCCACTGTTACATGGGATAAGTTGACCAAACAGACATTAGCATTTCTACATAATGAATTTTAATCAGATAAGAGAAATAACAATATGTATTTCGAATGGTAAATTTCCTGCTAAATAATGATTTCCTATTAGATATAAAAAAGATTTATAATTGACACTCTACAATTTTGCCACATATTCCTATAAAAGTACTGTAAATTAAATATACGGTGTTTCCGTATCTTTTGAAGGAATAAACTTTCTTCACATACTGCGAGTATTCTTTAAGAAATTATATGAAAATACAAATCTGATCACTTGATCGACACTAAACATTTAAAAGGAAGGTTCACTTTTGTCAAAATTAAGCTTCTGAAGCTTCCGTTGCAAAATAAAAGGATGTAGAATTTTTGACACGAGAGAAGCACATTATTTCCGTAACAGTGCCCTCTATTCTGAATATTATAGATTAAAACAATATTTAATTTTAAAGGACAGTTTTCCTTCTGCTTCTTGTATCAAAATCTAAAGTATACAGTATCTTTATAAGTGTTTGTACCCTGTACTACCTTGGAATCACAATAAAATAAAGAAAACTATTCTAAGCTAGTTTGTTATGTGTAAAATTAAATCAAATACAATCTTAAATGAATCCTGCTGACATGTGCAATCCACCTTGTGTTTGGTCCATGCATATTATTGGCTAATGGGAATTCAAAAGAAAATAAACAATTAAAAATAAATAAATAACAGTATTCTTTAGTAGACTAGTGGATAGAAAATAAATTGTTAAAGAAAGAGAGCAATATGTGACAAAAGTCATAAAGAAAAATATTGGATAAAGACGCTTAATTAGAAAAAGAGTAGTGGTTAGTGTAGCCTTTATATTCAAGCATCTTTATCCAGTGGAGTAACTAAGGAGGGCAAAATGGGCTTGTGTTCTAAGCGCCAGATAGGGGACAGGAAATCGGCAAATATTTATTTTCAGTATAAGGAAAAGAAAGGAGTTTTAGGAAACTAAAGATCATAAAAAAATACCTTAGAAACTTAACCTTATCCGGGCAAGACATTTTTGTAACGTAAACGGGCAACCGGGGCCTGTGAGGCCCAGTATATATATTTTAAATGCAGAATACACAAAATCAATGCCTATTGTCACTTAACACTAGAAGGACCAAGCCGTCATTTTGACGGCATCACTTAAAACAATTTTCTATATCTCGTATATTTATTTGAGTTATCCCACCAAACTTTAGGACTTTTATTATTTTAAAGAGAGGTTTGATATAACATATAAACATTGTTTGTCTATTTTAAATACATATCTATTTTTGTTGAATACCCCTGGAAGGACCAGACCGTCAATTTGACGGCCTCAGTTAAAAATCTATATTTTGTTGTTGATGTGAACAGTTTTATAGTTTGTACGCTATATGGTAGTATCCCTGTTGGAAATAATACATTTTGAAATATTTTACATTATTTTTCCAATGAGTTTGATATATTATGTGTGTTTTATTTCTGCTTTCCTTTGCTGTAAAGTAAAATATATGGTACTTCTTTGAATGATTTTGTATCTTCGTATATCTCTGGTAATACTGTTCTCTGTAAAAATACAAATTTTCTTGAAGGTATATACATATGAATAATTACAAATCAGTATGAGAAATGACAAAATGTTGTGTGTTTTTTAAGATTTGAATGAAAATGAATTTCGCTTGGAAGAACAACAGGGGGATCCCTTTGATGAAGACAGCGGTAGTAGGGAGAATGCAGTGTCTGAAGCTACTTGTGCGGATAAAAGGGAGGAAACATACAGAAGCTTCCAGAAGTAATTAATCAAACATCTTTATAGCAGCTGATGGAACATGTTGAAGTAAAGTGGACAGACAGAACAATGCTCACACCACATCCTTCGCGAGAAAACTGATTTGTTATATTATGAAGTTCAATCATATTGGGGATGGTGATGTTATTAGTGCTTTTCGCTTGTTCACAGACAAAACAATATTTAGAAATATTCTGAAATGCACCGTAATTCAAGCTGATAGACAACTTCAAGATTTTCTATGGTTGCTGTCAATTGCTGAACCCGTTTCATTTTTTGCAATATTGATATTTCGTGTAGCTTCAGATATACCGGTAAAGAAACTATGGAACGAAAGCTATGGCCCAGAGTTTTTCAGAAAGAGTATGGGAAGAAAAATTTTCTTGAAATAATAAAGTATGTACGATTTGATGAAAAGTGTTTTAGCTCTTCAAGGCTGAACGTGGACACGTTTGCTTTGGCATTATCTGTGTGGAACTTACCAATTCAGAATTGTATCAGGCGCTATAAAACCCAACAAAGTGTTTGTGTGGATGAACTGTTATTCCCTACTAAGATGAGATGCAAATTCAAATAATATATGGCTAACAAATTTGGATTCAAATTTGGCTTCTTGTAGATGTAAAATCAAGATATGTAATAAATGGCATTCTCTACTTAGGAAAGGACCAAGAACGACGGCGCGACTTACAGTTATGCGAATATATTGTTCTGAAGACGACGGATCCTTTTCTCAACAGAGGACTGAATGTAACTTGCGATAACTTTTCTTACAAGTTAAAAATTAGCCGAATCTTTGAAAAAGAAACAGACGACTGATTGGTAGTATGCGCCCAAATAGAAGAGAACTTTCCAAAATGTGCTTGAATCAGATAGAAAAGGACATATTCACCACAAACGTATATGAAAAATCAATCAGGAAATCCCCTCACAGTATACAAATGTAAGCGCGAGATCAATGCATACAAGTTGAAATAAAAATGTATTGAAAATGCAAATTCATTTCCATGTAATAAGACGTTCGAACTAAAAATAATTGTTTTGATGTATTATACACAAGGTCTGCTATAAAGAAAAGTAGCCCAGACAATGTCTAGAGGTCAGGTAGGGTGATCAGGTGACTGGTAGAAAAAGATTTCATATGTTAGGAATTTAAGTATTATTCCTTTATTTTAATTTTTCATGCCAGTGTCCTGTGGACGAACTTACGATAGACCCTATTATTATTATGTTTAATATATTGGCGGGCTTTAGTGGCTCACCCTGTACTATATCACGAGAACAACTTATATGAAACGTAAGCTAGTCGATTAAATATATTAAATTAAAGCTAAAATAAGAGAAATACAAAGAAAAGAGATATATATCTCTTGCAGTTAAATAGCCGTCAAAATGACGGCTCGGTTCTTCTAGGGAGGTAAAAATTTTGGTCCTGCTAGTGTTAATGTTCAGACTAGTCTAGAATGTACCGGTATATATTTTTGTGAAGTAGCGAAACTTCGTGTCACGCTTTTGTAAGCCGACTAAGCAGAATAGCAAATCCGGTCCCAGGGCCGGATTTCCCAATAGGCCCGGTAGGCCCGGGCCTATGGGCGCAAGCTCCCAGGGGGCGCACGGCCGAGAGAAAATAAATTTAAAAAATATCTAGAAATAAAAATAAATATATAACTGAACATATTTTTTGAATTGATTAAAAAAATCAGGCTAATAAAGCATTCTGATTTTGAAGTTCATTGGAAGAAATAATTTTTGGTAAAGTTAAACTATTTTTCAACATTATGCATCAACTTCGTTACAACGTTGATCTCAAACACGGGAGAACTGGCTGTTTTTTTTTTTTTTTTTTACTTATTTACTTACTTTTTTACTACAGAGCTTTTTTTATTTATTTGCCCAAATGGCTAAATTGAACAAAACCGAAGTTATTCACCAATCTTTTGTTAATACATTAACGGTATTTTGTTAAACCCAGAACCAAGTAAATTACTCAAAAAAACTTGCATGATAAAATTGCATCGTGGAGTGGCGTTTAAGCAATTAACATATAGGCCTGATATAATTTTTTAATAAAGGTTTTTGGAAAGTAACTTTAACCAGACTAGGGGGCGGAAAAAATTATTGGGCCTAGGGGCGCCAAAATGCTAAATCCGGCCCTGTTCGGTCCAGACATTTTTGTAACGTAAACGGGCAACCGGGGCCTGTCAGGCCCAGTATATATTTTAAGTGCAGAACACTCAAAATTTAATGTCTGTTGCCGCATATTGTTCCGACTAAAGGTTACAATAGTCACGTGATCAATATATAATTATTCGACAATTTGATCTAATATTTGACAGGAATTTCACTAAAGTTATACGGGGCCTCCTAGGAACCGGTTGCCCGGTTACGTCAGAAAAAGATTTTCAAATTAAAAAAAAAACAAAAAACTTTACAAACTCGATATGTTCATGATTTTAACTTCGACGAAAGATAGAAGATTTCAGTATTTTATGTTTTCGAAATATGTATGGTTATTGAGAAATTTTAGAAAAACGAAGCTACTGGGCCTGGGAGGCCCCGGTTGCCCGGATAATGGTTAACAAGACAATAACGACTCACCAACCTTAGCATCATAACCATAGAGCATAAGTTAGAATCAAAGTAAGCTTTAAAATACATTGCAAGGGCCTTTGCAGCCAAAAGAGCTCGTAAAGTTAAATTTTAGTTCCAGCTTTTTGTTTTAAATTAACCTACATCGATTTAAGAGATTAGTAAAATATCCGAGTATAATACTCGATACAACATCTTGATTGTGAAAATTAAATATTCTATTATAAAGCAACGGACTGTTGATTCATTCCACACATACGAACGTCCCGATATAATTGCAAAAACATTGTGATTTTGCAGTTATTCTGATAAGACTACAAGTATATGTAAAGCATGCTCCTCTCAGATTATTTGGCAATCAAATACTAATTAGTTTGGTATTTTATCTCGTACTAGTAAAACTTAAATACTAGTTAAGTACCAGTACTGCATTTTTGAAACCAAGTTTTACCAATTGAAGGAAAAATGGAATAGGAGAATTTTGGTTTATTGGTCTGGTTGGGGTGGGGGCACTAAGCCGAATTCTTGCCCCGGGCCACAACTAGCCTAGTTGTGCCGCGGGAGCACACAATTTAAATCCCAATTTGCGCACAAATCTCTGTTGGCCTTTTTGAACACTGTTTTTTGTCCAACGTTGCCACAACGGTAGCTTTAAAGTCTGTGCGCAAAGAAGGTTTTCCTTGTGACTAGGATAGAAAGAGAAATTATAAATAAAATACAAATTATAATGAGAATTAACTAAATATTATTTGATCACTAAATGCAACAAATCAAGATACCTCCAAAATCAAGTTTTTATATCTAAAATCGACATATTAAAATTTTCTTGGTTGCAATATTAATTCTACAATTTTTAGAATATTCTCTCTCCTTGTCTCATACTACGAATATGTGTCATCTTTAAGCATCTCATATTGCTTCAATATGAAGTTATGTCTCTTCGAAACTTCCTTCCCTTGTATATTGGTATCTCCTTTCGCAATTGATCTTATGGTTAGAAACATATTATAGCTACCTACATGTTTCTTCAATATAATTTTCGAATACGTATTCCGGGAAGTGAAGGCCTTAATTGTGTGGTGAAACTGATATCAAATCTGCGAATGCATCGGATACTTCCGTTGAATGCAAATATGAAAGAAAAAAAAAATCCTGTAAAATTCAATTAAAACCCAAAATACTGCTTCGGTATTTTATGACTTCTGAAGTAATTTAAAATATAATAAGTCTGGTGATCATTTCACTTAATATTGACAATATATTAAATTGTTTGATCTATTATCTGATACTGAAAGCAATGGCATTTCAAATAAATCAATTTTGTTTATGAAAGTTTATCAATTTCACTGTTTAGATGATTTTCTAACAACCAAGATTGTATGAAGCAAAATTATGTACGCTACCTACCTAACTCATATTGCGCATTGAAGTAGGTTCGATGTAAGTGTTTGTTGCCCTCGATCTTTCTCCACTAAGATTGATCGAAATGAAATTGACGTTCTGAAAATACTTTACTGATATCTTCGTGAGCTATATTTTCAAAGTCTACACGAACCGATTTCAAATTTATTGCAAGTTCTAAAAGTGTTATCATTTTCCACGTGCTTTGTAAGTTTGCTTATTTTTCCTCGTCAAAAACGCATAACGTAGTGACAAATAAAAAAAAATATAATAAACATTGCTCAGTAAAGTCACACATATATACAAACATAACAGAAGAGAAAACATTTGACGTCTGACAACATTGCATAATTTTCTTGTGCGCAATCCTGTACATTATGACAGCTTGTCAATTTCTTATTAGATAAAACTGATGAAGTCGGAAAAGTGTGTGCAATTTCATTGCAGCCCCCTTCGGTATCTTTATCTAACATTTACCTTGAAGGCTTTTGACTCATATTCTGATCGTTTAATTTAAGGGCAACTAGTTATTCATTCATTGACTGAATTAATTGAGAATATTTTAAAATTGTTTATACCTCGTTTGATTAATGTGAACCTTAACAAGTGTACACTTTTGATAGAATTAAGGTACTCTGAATTATTGAAAGATAAGAAGGGACCATTCAAATTCAAGTCGAAGATTATAGTAGTTGAATAGAGTATGATCGAGACGATACTGGAAACTTACTAAAACCATGAAATTATTTTTCTGCACATATTGGTGACTGACATATTTCGTGATCAGTTAACTATCACCCATGCTTTCACAGCACGTGGTTCCGTACAGGATTAGTGGTGCTGGCACTTTTCCAAAAAAAAAAAAAAAAAAAAAAAAAAGTTCAGATTCTAGTAATGAGTTTCATGTATCTTCCTATAATATAGTTACTATTAAACATTAAATACAAATCAATTAATCAAATATTTCAGCACATTAGCAGAGAATAATTATCTAAATTCAAGATTATTTCATTTTTTATTTGTATTTTTTTAACTATTGATTTAATTTTACCACTAGTGAAGGCAAGTTTATATCTGAACTCTTAAAACATTCCCCAAGTTCTTAATTGTTCCCACTGTATATTTATCATGTGCGAATGTGGAAGTGTATAGACAAGTGATGGTATAAAGCTTGTACCTTTCTCCTCTGTCTTGTGCTCAATTTAGAAGGTAAATGAGTTTTAGGTATTAGACGAACGTTATTTCTCTCGAATGTTAGTGAAAATGGCCTTTTAGCATTTTCGGATGCATTGTTGGAGCAAGAGAAAGAACGAGAATCAAGAACGTGACCACGAAATAAATTATTCTTGTTGAATTGAACCAAGGAAGGTGTATTAAGTGTAGTCGCTCCAATGACAGAAAGCTTCGAACAAAATGTGACGTTTGTGGCAGTTTTATTTGTAAAGATCAGTCAACGAAGAAGCTTCTATGTTAGTGTTTGCAATGATAGGAATATTCTTATATGTTTCTGTATTTGAATCTCGCTTAAATAATATATAATAAGCAAGTAATTTTGTAGCAATATTGGTATCTTTTTGTTTGCAGATAAATATTTACATGCTGTATTTTACACAAAATTGAAACCATATTGTATTTGTGAATATATTACATTATTGTACATGTCGAAACACTAACTATGCAGTAAAAGTCTCATTTCAACATTTGTATATTATAATAATGAAACATTTTTATTAAAATTAGCGAGTTATGTGTGGGGTAGAATTGCACCCCACTTGGTAAATAACTTGAATTATTTACGTTGGTAAAAAGAAGCTTAAATTAAACAAATTTACGCAGGTGATAGATACTTCCTGATTATGTAAACCATGATATATACTTCCTGATGTAAAAATATTTTAAAATGTTTTTTTCTAGGTTCTCCTTGAAAGTTGATTGATTCATACTTAGTTCCTTTGATCTTTGAATATTGAAACTATATGAGTCATAGATCTACAGATTAAAGGAGGATACGGACAACATGAATTTCTAACCCGAGTTGAATTCGGATCTCCGCTCAGAAAGCACACACATTGAACAAATTAGCAACGGAAGGGCTCTAATATTCCTGAATTTCACCGGTCACACTCAGGATTTTCGAACATATATCTAGTGAGCTTCAAGAACAACCTAGCCAAGATCTGTTCCTGTCTTTTACATTTGTAGTAGCCTATTCGATTCATTTAATCGCAGCATTCTTTCCCATGATTGAAGTTATATTAAACTTCACCTACTCTTTTGAATTGCACCCTAACCACTACTCAGGAACTGTGGCAAATATTCCTATGAATCAAAACCCAGATCCACACAATTTTCCCACGGTTAGTAGTCCACCATACTCAATACATTACACTTTAAATTAATATATCTAAAAATAACAACTGGAAGAAAATCATATGTATATTCTTCAAACGCTGGTCTATAATTCAATGAGTAATGAAAATCATGTAATTGTATAATGTATAGCATAGTTGAGTATCTTCGACTACTTAAACAATTACCTACTCCTAATCTGATTTGCTTGAAATAATTTATTAATTCGTTAGATCAAATATTCTTAAATATGAAAGTAGTACTAATGTTTTATTACTTTCTGGTTTAAATATTTTGTTACAAGGCAGTTCTAACTCTTTTACCTGTTACAGCTAGGCACAGCCACTAAATCATTTTCCGTATGGTTATAAAAGCAATAATGGCAAATTAAAAGTTAGTGATTAGGAGTAAAATAATTAGTTGAATTAGTAATTGGAATACGTATAATAACTAAGTTGCCAACGCCATTGTTATGCATCAATTCATTTATACACGTCAATTTATCTCCTCTGATATAGGGATCACAGACTTCTTATAATGTCAACGTGCCAACTTGATAACAGAAGTTATATTTCTAGCAATATGCAGTGAAAATACTTATAAGCATACAAGAATTAAATTTTATACATCAAAAGTATTAAATAAAACAATAGGTTTAATTTAGTTAGTTGAATAGACTTTTCTCCTGCAAGTGCTTAACAATTTCATGTCTAGTAATTCTGACACTAAAACGAAGAGATTCTGAATTATGGATAAAATCTCCTGTCCTTGGTGCAAGCAATAGGAGATTTATTTCCTATCTGGCATTTTCTCAAGCTCTATACACATGTGATATATATAACAGTTGAGGAGAATGACATTTAGGATCTTATTTATAAATAGTCAAATGCAAAGGTTCTCAAAAGTGAATGTATAAAACTGAATGGCTTTCAATAGTTAAGACTTATCATTTCCTATTTCGTCACATATTTCATTTCAAGAAATGTTGGATTTCAATTTTGACTATCTTCCTGATTCAAGTCGCGCTTATTTGTTTCGTAGAACTCGTGCTAGTATCACAGATTCTAAGCAGAATGTAAATATGTGAGAGAACAACTCATCATTTGGTGGCGAAAGTGCAAAACTCAACAAAACCAAATTTTTCAGGAGAACAATGAAACAGTTCTGCTTTTACATTATCTTATATGCGATACCAGGTTTCAAATGTTAATTTTTTCACGTCTTTTATTGGGTTTTCGTTTACGAGCTTTTGCACACACGTAAGATTTAGATGTGGGGAATTGAATGCAATCAAAATCTAAAATTCCATAAGAAGTGGATTACTGGGTTTTGCACTTTCGCCCTCAAGCACTGTAAAGATCGCTCGCTGTGTTATTTCAACAAAAATGAATGGAGTATTCATAACAATTGCAGTAATGAATCTTGTACAATACAAAATACCGATTTTAAACCCACGATACTCTAATATCAATCATCATCATAGGTATTCTGCCATTACTGGCAGATTACTTGCCGTAACTGATAAGCTTCTATGTCAACGATCTTCCGCTAACCTCTTCTTCCTTACGTACAATTTTTCTGTTTTGATATCGTCCATTACTTGTAGTCTTCTTCGCCTCCTTCCTCCCTTTCCTACCACCATACCCTCTAGCACATCCTCCATGATACACTTACTTCTTAACTTACGTCCCAAGCAGCTTATCTTCCTCTTCTTAATAATAATAATCTAAAATTCTTTTTTCCCCACCATTTCTAACACCCTCTAGTTCGTCTTCCGCTCGAGCCAGCTAATGCCCTCTATTCTTCTCCACACACACATTTTGAAAGCTTCCAGTCGTTTTTCATTACTTTTGCGTAATATTCATGTTTCCGCTCATGTTTTCCCAATTATAGAATACAAATATTTAGTCCTAATAATTCGGCTTAAAGGTTTTCACAGCGAAGAAGGAAGGTTTTGATAGAATCAGAATGTAAATAACTTATGCTTAGAATGATCCATTTTCCCAACTATCATCATAGAATGTTTCATGTTTCTAAAACATTTATTTGGAGGTTTTGCTGTGAAGTAAAAGTATTAAATACAAGAGTGATTGCATTGATACTCAGCATTGAATACTCTTTCTATATAATTGAATTTGTATTTTTTTTTTTTTTTTTTTTTTTTTTACAAACTCTTACTATTCAATCTGAATATAAAACAGAATTGAAAAGAGAAATCTGTATAAGATACGACTATTCTTCACTCCCACGTAATCATCCCTAATACCTAGTGTTGTAAATAGAAAAAAAACCGTTCGTTTTTTTTCAGAAATGTACGTTTTTTTTAGAAAAAAACATTGCCTCTCGTTTTTTTTCTAAATTTCGTTTTTTTTCAAATAGTCATTTGTAATGTATCTTACGTCATTTAAGTCTGAAGTATTTTTATGTAGGTGTAATTACCATAAAATGCAACATAAATTAAACACTAGAAACTGATGCGGTACAAATATTTTACAATTTATATGAGTAGTGTACCTACTAAGAATCGGGTTTCTGTATTGTTTCACCAATATCAACGAAGAAATAAAAGTAGAAATAAACGTTTTTTTTTTTTTCGTGAAAGTAGGCCTTTAATAAGTACGAAAATAATATAACGAACAGTATAAAACGCAAATAACTTGTCTAAAGGTAAAAACTAAAACTAATTTGCCTACTAATATTTTTCTGAATATCATATATGAATAATTTGTCGACTTGATATATGATATGCATTGCTGGCTCTATCACATGTGCAACACGTGCATTTCCACGGGGCTGCAATATCTGTCATAAGTATTTTATTTAAAATAAATATTTCTTGTTGGAGACAAACTTCATGATCATGGTAGCTAAATTCACTAAGCTGACCTTCTATTTGAATACTACATTCATAAATTATGTTTAGGTCTCATTAGTTTAAGTCTCATGATCAGTGCTAAAGCAAATGGTAAAATAAATCCCAGAATAAACTGCTTGATTGTTGTCAAATACAGGAACTCAATTCTCGAATGCCTGCCCCCTTTGGTTAGTTAGCAGAGCTTCTCTTGTCTTTGTCGCAAATAGGATCGTTATCATTGAAGGTGGAAAAACTTTAAAAATAAATAAATAAATAACAGATGTAGAAGGAAAATCAGGAAATAAAGGTAAAAGAGCTAGTTGCACTATAATTGCAAACTGATATGTTGAGATTGAAACTTGATATTGAATTCTATAAAATGGATTACCATCTTTCAGATGTATTTGCTTTATCTTTCACTAACATAATAGATTAATATTTAAAGAAAAAAAAAACAGACACAACAATATTGTATTTGTAGTAAGTATATAAGCCTTTCTGAGTGTGGGTGTAGTTTCCTTCCCTTTCGTTGTTCATGCTGGAGTAGCATACTTAAAATCGTGACTTTTAAGATTTGTTCTTTCTGGAGAAAGAGGGAGGCGGCAAATTACATCATTGCGCGGGCGACAAATTGCCTAGGGCAGGCCCGATGACACTCATGTCCAAAATGATTGTCGCATATCTATAACTGTCTTCTTGTAAGAATATAATTTGATAATGATTTTGCAGGGCACTTTTAATACTGATGCTGTGTGTATAATCTGAAAATGTATATTTATGGTAAATTTCAAAGGAAAAGAATTATAAATACGAAAATGAGAAAGAGTAAAAGAAAATGTTGCTAAATGGACAAGAAAGTTTCATTTTCGTTTTATTGTTCTTATTTACTGCTGTTTTGACATGAAATTTTCCACATACATGTCTTTGCCGATTATACACACACTAACATTATAAGAAATACCAGGCGGATTCGTTATCAAATTATATTCCTAGAACAACATATTTATAGACATGGAACAATAATTTTGGACATGAGTGTACATACAAGACATGAATATAGAATGACAATTTGAAGTAATGCAGGGTGTTTCAAAATGAATATTAGGGTTTTGAAACTTTGTAGCATCTATTACAATTAACTTACAATTATAAGCATTATCAAATGAAAGAATAACTCAAACAGTTTTGAACACACGCATACCATGCATTGTTTCCTCTGTCTGCCGTTAGAAAGAGCAAGTAGCAAAGATGGAGACTAGAGACCAGAAAGCTTTGTGTGTTTTAATTTTGCAAAGACTGAATCTGTAGTTACAGTGCAACCGTCTGTATGAATTGAATGTTTTGTGCCATATGGCGGAAAGTTTATGGGCCTTTCTCGCCTATTGACTCAATGTGTGCCATGTGACGAATGAAGCTCACATCGAACACTTGAAGCAAAAACTGTTTGAGGTGTTCTTTTATTTGATGTATTGTTTATAATTGTGCGTAAAATGTAATAAGTACTTCGAAGACTTAATTCCCCGATATTCATTTTGAAACACCCTGCATTTCTCAGCATCAGTATTGGAACTAAGATGTAAAAAGGAGAGATTATGATTGTTTACAACAACGATATTATTATTAGTCAAGACTATAATTACTACACAACACAAGTTAGTAGTCAAAAAAATGTAATTGTACACTCGTAACCCTTTCGGACCCACATGGCCAAAGTGACACATACGCGTGTGTCACTTTTTTAATACGCTCCTGTATGGTCACTAATTAAGATATCGGTATATATTTTTTTTTTGCCAAATATGGTTGGTCCATAGTTTATCATTTTAGTTTCTTCTTCTTCTGTGTGTCGAATTTCCTTCTCAAATTTAACCCGTCAAAAATTCAAGAATTTTCGAATTTTCTTTATTACTTTTCCCCTGTAGCTTCATTCGTTGTAGAGAGACCTCCTTAAGACTTGTCAGGTAGATACGTCGGATGGATACCTAATTGTTGACATTAATTGGATGGGCTTGCGCGCAGTGTTGCCAACTACGGAAATTAAAATCTCCTTAAATTTGGGCAAAAAATTAGAAATTTTTGTTATAAACCTACCTATACGTCCCAATGCAAGTCAACTTACGCCAGTCGAACATTTGTTCTTACTGAACAAACTCGGGTACATATCGTTACAGTGGAGTAATTAGGGGACGCACAAAAAATTCGGATTTAGGTTCTAACTCTTGATTTTCCCTACTTTTCTGTTTATCGAAATATATTTTTGGTAATTAAAAGCATTGTTTCTTAAATATCGCCATGATACTTGTAGGATATATTAGTAATGTACCAGCGATTATTTTAAGATAGTTTTCGTCTGTCTGGTAGCAGTGTTGCCAACTACGGAAAATTTTAATTCAAGATGTTAGGGGAAAATTACGTGTTTTGTCTATTATATCCCTCTTGTTGACTACATAGGAACAAAAGTACCAGTATCTGAAAGTCTTGTCTTTGCCCTTCACAACGCACTATAGAAAGTTTCAATACGATAGTTAGGGGAAGTACAGTTGAGGTTTACAGTAGACCTTGTTCTCTAAGTGGAAAGATAATTGATTTTTTTACGTAGACTGAAATATTTTTTAATGATCTGCTTACTTTATTAGATATCGTCACAATACTTGTAGGGTATATAATAGGGATACCAAAGCTTCTTTTAAGATAGTTTGTGTGTGTCTGCTAGCACTGTTGCCAGCTACAGAAAATTTTAATTTCCGATTTTAGGAGGAAATTTTGGAAAAATTCCCTTTTTGTCTCTATTATTTCCCTCTTGTTGGCTACATTCGAACAAACGTACCACTGTCTGAAAGCCTCGTCCTTAGCCGACACAGCGCACCATAAAAAGTTTCGGTAGAATAATTAGGGGAAGTACAGTTGTGGCTTATAATAAACCATGTTCTGTAAATGGTAAGAAAATTGTGCATTTCTGAGTTAGAATGAGATTTTTTTTTAAATTTCATGTTTACTTTGTTAGATATCGCAATGATACTTGTAGGATAAATTCTTAGGGTACCAAGGTTTACTTTCAGATAGTTTACGTATGTTTTATGGCAATGTTTCGAGCCAAAACAATTAATTTCCGATTTTAAGTGAAAAATTCGGCAAATTTCCCTTTCCCCTCTATTATTTCCCTCTTGGTCGCTACGTTGAAACAAATGTACCACTACCTGAAAGCCTTCTCTTTAGCCTACAGAACACACCATAAAAAGTTTCAAATAGGATAATTAGAGAAGCTGTAGCGTCGGCATATCTGTTGGTTTTTGCTTTTGAGGCGTAAAAAGTGTCAAAATTTCATGTGTATGGAAACAGATTTTTTTCTTTCTCTCTTTGAATGGAAGCCAGCGACTTCAGGTTTTCACTCTACCTTGTCAACGCACCAAAGAATCTTTTTAGGTGACTTAGACCCATATGGCAACAGTGGTGCTAGATACAAAAAATCTTGAATTTCGGTTAGGGATTTTTTGTAAATTTTCACCCCTACATTTCCCTCAGTAATTTCCCACCCGCTCGCAACACTGCAATGTAACGTACACCAAAAAATAGCCACATTCCTTTTCTAAAAAAACAACGTCTTAACTATATCAATAGGGTAAGTGGTTTTTGAGGAATACGTCACTAACTGACAAAGTAGGAAAACGCCAAAAATGATCTGGGTCCGAAAGGAATAATCACACGATTTTGCTCGTATATGTACAAGGAAACAAACGATTTGTAGGTTACGAGGGCTTCGACTCAAGTTCTATTGATTATTTCAATAATCTTCAACATACATCAATAAATAATAGCTGCCAGAAAAAAAACAGACATTTGAAAAAAAACATAAAAAAGAACGACGTTTTTTATTGAAAAAAAACTTCACAGAAAAAAAACCGTTTTTTTACAACACTACTAATACCTTTAGTAAGTAATCTAACTAATTACATTTTTTTTCATTAGGGATGCTTCCAATTTTTAACTAGAGATAAAGGGGCAAGGTGGTGGAGTATTCCATTAAGTTTCAATCTGGTTCTGATGGATAATCACTGTAATTAAATTGGGCGGTTTATCACTTCATGGACCCCAACAGTACGTGAGGTAATTACTTTTTCAGTTGTAGAAAGGATCCCGCCGTGTTCTTTTATTGCTAAATAGAAGCACATTTAATATCGGAATAAAACAAATTAAGGATATTTTTTACTGTCTTCTAGGCGGAAAGCTAAAAGTTCTCTTTCAAAGCAATTCTGGAAATGATACTTTTCTTCAAGGTCGCTGATTCGTTTCTTTTCAATGCGCAATCATCAATGAGGGCATCGAACAATGGCGTTAGCTTTTGTAGTTCGTAATAGAACGGTTTATACTTACCATTTTGTACTAAATCAATTCACAAGACTCCTCTCTAAGAATACAGACGCTTGTTCATGTTGAATGCATGTTTGGACTTTAGTCTCTTTCTTTAAAGGAGTTTTTACAAAAAATATATTTACTATTTCACTTGAGATTCGAATCAGAAATACTCCACCCGGAATCGAATTCGAGATTTTATCAGCAAGCACGTGAACATATATTATTTATCTATGACTGATAGTTAGCAAGATAATTTCGAGTTTACAAAAAAAAAAAAAAAAAAAAAGAAACATCTATCAGTTGCCGATTCCTTCAAATATATTCTTTATTAAACTATAACTACATTTGATTGTGATTAATTTGAATGTTCTCTGAATAGACACTATATGTACAAGGTGACCAGAAAGTCCCTTAACACTTGCACTGATTTTCACTGAACTCCTCTGAAGACTGGGTGGATCCTTACCGAACAGTTCGAAACCTATCCATCAACTGCGGCATTTTCCGTTGTTTTGCTTCCGTTCATGGACCCATACACACACTTGTCAGTAAGAGCTTCTTCCAAACAGTGTCTCTGGTATCTCTTATTGTTGTTCACCAAACACAGAAAAACGAGACAATGAACTGGTCAACGCACAGACTTTATTCTTTTTCTTCTGCGGGCAGTTACGTGGCAACTCACGTAAGGAACACTGTTATCAGAGATCAGGATGGAAGGTTCAAATCTTAAATATCTTAACATCTTACATTGTCACTTGTATTTAGTTCGGGTGTAAAGGGATTTTGTGGACATCCTTTGCTTGAGGTTTCCTACGTGAAAAGAAGTAATACATTGTTTGTCGGTTTAAAATCTACTTACCAGAAGGCGATGATTTTACTCAAGGACGAATTACTTATGGAAAGCTAAACACGAAATATCCGTCATGAAGGAATTTGTTGTTGTTTTATATATTGGACCCATAAAAGTCATACTAAAGGCATGGTTTCAGTTTTGAATGTTATAGGATTATATGGATATAAATATTGAGCTGTAACACATACAGCTGAACATAAGATGATGGTTTCTTAAGGTAAAGTAATGAAGAAGATATATAGTGACAGAGAAGGGAAATTCAAATGAGTGAGTAAAGATGCATAACGCGAATCAACCCTGTGTTCGTTACTGGGTGCAATATACATAATTAAGTAATTATTCTATAATTAGTAGAAGATAGTGCTACAACAATTAATATACGCAACGTTTTTGTTGGTTGGAACACCTAAAGTTAAGTCTCAATAAATAGTCCTGACTAGAGAGGTTCGGCAGATGTATTACTTGAGTAAAACCTTGAGTAAAATCTTGATATTCGTCCTTGAGTAAAATCATCCCCTTCTGGTAAGTAGATTTTAAACCAACAAACAATGTATTACTTCTTTTCACGTAGGAAACCTCAAGCAAAGGATGTCCACAAAATCCCTTTACACCCGAACTAAATACAAGTGACAATGTAAGATGTTAAGATATTTAAGATTTGAACCTTCCATCTTGATCTCTGATAACAGTGTTCCTTACGTGAGTTGCCACGTAACTGCCCGCAGAAGAAAGAGAATAAAGTCTGTGCGTTGACCAGTTCATTGTCTCGTCTTTCTGTGTTTGGTGAACAACAATAAGAGATACCAGAGACACTGTTTGGAAGAAGCTCTTACTGACAAGTGTGTGTATGGGTCCATGAACGGAAGCAAAACAACGGAAAATGCCGCAGTTGATGGATAGGTTTCGAACTGTTCGGTAAGGATCCACCCAGTCTTCAGAGGAGTTCAGTGAAAATCAGTGCAAGTGTTAAGGGACTTTCTGGTCACCTTGTACATATAGTGTCTATTCAGAGAACATTCAAATTAATCACAATCAAATGTAGTTATAGTTTAATAAAGAATATATTTGAAGGAATCGGCAACTGATAGATGTTTCATTTTTTTTTTTTTTTTTTTTTGTAAACTCGAAATTATCTTGCTAACTATCTTGGAGTATTCCATTAAGTTATCTTGGAGTCCATTAAGTCATAGATAAATAATATATGTTCACGTGCTTGCTGATAAAATCTCGAATTCGATTCCGGGTGGAGTATTTCTGATTCGAATCTCAAGTGAAATAGTAAATATATTTTTTGTAAAAACTCCTTTAAAGAAAGAGACTAAAGTCCAAACATGCATTCAACATGAACAAGCGTCTGTATTCTTAGAGAGGAGTCTTGTGAATTGATTTAGTACAAAATGGTAAGTATAAACCGTTCTATTACGAACTACAAAAGCTAACGCCATTGTTCGATGCTCTCATTGATGATTGCGCATTGAAAAGAAACGAATCAGCGACCTTGAAGAAAAGTATCATTTCCAGAATTGCTTTGAAAGAGAACTTTTAGCTTTCCGCCTAGAAGACAGTAAAAAATATCCTTAATTTGTTTTATTCCGATATTAAATGTGCTTCTATTTACAATAAAAGAACACGGCGGGATCCTTTCTACAACTGAAAAAGTAATTACCTCACGTACTGTTGGGGTCCATGAAGTGATAAACCGCCCAATTTAATTACAGTGATTATCCATCAGAACCAGATTGAAACTTAATGGAATACTCCACCACCTTGCCCCTTTATCTCTAGTTAAAAATTGGAAGCATCCCTAATGAAAAAAAATGTAATTAGTTAGATTACTTACTAAAGGTATTAGGGATGATTACGTGGGAGTAAAGAATAGTCGTATCTTATACAGATCTCTCTTTTCAATTCTGTTTTATATTCAGATTGAATAGTAAGAGTTTGTAAAAAAAAAAAAAAAAAAAATACAGATTCAATTATATAGAAAGAGTATTCAATGCTGAGTATCAATGCAATCACTCTTGTATTTAATACTTTTACTTCACAGCAAAACCTCCAAATAAATGTTTTAGAAACATGAAACATTCTATGATGATAGTTGGGAAAATGGATCATTCTAAGCATAAGTTATTTACATTCTGATTCTATCAAAACCTTCCTTCTTCGCTGTGAAAACCTTTAAGCCGAATTATTAGGACTAAATATTTGTATTCTATAATTGGGAAAACATGGGGGAAAAACTTATTTTTGCTATCAGGTTATGTGAAACAGACTATAGTACTTTTACCCTCCCTTTCCTACATCTGCATCCCCTACTACATAGTGTTATCTATTTGATTTTTCTTGGAAGGTTATATTTGACAAAATCGTGTTCTTCGTTTTCCCGGCGTTCTCTCATCGTCCCTCAGGTTTTATTTTAGTCATTCTTTTTAATAATTCGTCTCCTTTAGCATAATTATGAATGTTATTATTTCTTAAAAAGTCAGGTGAGATAAGTAACTTCATAACACAAATCAGAGACGTATTGAGGGAGTACAGTTGCGGCTTTTAATGTACAGTTGCGGCTTTTAATGTATCAATATAATTTGGTGCACTCGTTCTACAAGTCTGATCTCTACTCTTTGGACAAGTCTGATCTGTTTTCTTGTCATGTTTCTTTGAAGTCCACCAAACGCCGCGTTTCTAAAGTAAATTTCTTTTGCCACTATTCGCCTTGAATGCTCATATTCTGATACGTTTCTAAGTATACAATTAGATATAAGGTCCACAGTTCGATAAAACTAGTCTTAGCAGCCAGCAAAACGTTCTTCGATAACCACTGCAAGAAACTAAACTATTTTTCTACTTTGAAACTTTGTATTTCTTTAATACTTATAATTTCTTCGTCTTCGTAACTGTCACCAGATCATAGAAGCAATTTTTGTGGACGCTCTGTATATTTCGTAAAGACAGTAATTATTCTTCGATTTATACTTTATTTCTGCGACGCAAATAATTTCTTTCTTCGGTGGGAACTACGAATAATTCAATTTCTCTCCCACGCAATAGGACAAAAGGGCCATTCCTCGTTCACTCATACATATATGTGGAACGTTGTTTTGTGGTGAGAATATTTTGGTGTGTAACAAAGAACACGTTCATTTTCTGAACTATATATATAATAGACGTACTTCTCTTACTTCGATTCGCAGTGTTTCTTCATTACCTATTAATATGCAAAGACTACATTCTACAGTTATTTGGAACTGGATTAAGTGCTTTCTTTAATCGTTTATGGAAATATTGCAGCGGACCAGAGCAGGCCAGAGGAGACCAGATGTTAGAACAACAGAGCGGCGACAACAGTATCGTTCAGTCAATTTTTATCTGAAAGTTCCCACAACACAGTTATCGCAATGTTTTGTGCATTGTGGCCAGTGAACTGTAATTAACGCCATGCCTTGTAACATTTAATTTGCATATACATACAGGTGATTTAACTGATTGCATTTTATAATGAACTGCCAACATTGACCAGTAAGTCAATCCAGCTCGTACCTCGAACATCTCAACACGGGGAGTTTACCCCGCATCTTCAGTCAACCACCACGTTTGTTGGATTTGGTATAAGATTATGTAAAGGGGCATGCGTTAATTAGCAGGTGAAGGACTTACATTACGGCTAGCCCCTAATTAGTGAAGTCTTGGGTTCACAGACCCCGTGTGAATAAGTAGTAAACGAGCATAACAAGGATTTAATTAGTAGTGAGACTGTCCACATTCATTTGCTGGAAATCATAGTCAACTTCCGCAGATTTTGCAGCAATTACAAAACTACTTCGTGGGATTACCCAGTGCTACCCCACAGTGCTAATCCCCCACATGCATTAGTAATGTGAGAAAAGTGTTTGTAGTGAAATCCCAATCAATATATACGTGATACAAAGGGCTATAATATAATAAAACGTGAAGTGCAATTTTATTATAGGAAATAGTTAAATATTCAGTGTTGAGTGTCGTGATTATATTTTCTTCCTACATATTTTTAATAGTGTTTTAATAAATAAGCATGGTGTCATTTTATTTAATGCGTTTTTGTTACATGTGTGAATGATGTTTGCCTGCGGCGAACTCACGGTACTCAATGCTCATCTCACTATTGAGACCGGGGTCTGTAATCCCTTTTTGGAAATGTTCTTTGGTGTCTTAACCAGGTAAGTTCAGGTCTCCTGAAAGTATTCATTAGTAAGACAGCAGGGGGCACATCCGGAAAGCCGTTACATCATATATTTCAAAAATACATTTAATATTGATGTTGTCCTTATTTATTATATCTTAACAGCCTAAATACACAAGTATGTCCACAAATTTTAATAGCATAAATGTAGGGGTCTGTCTACCAAATAAAAGGATATTTTACGTACCAGCCGATTGCCTTTAACGAGACAGACATATTATCATTGCACTAGGCGGACACCCATTTAATACCACCATGCTAAACTTTTTCTTACATATCATATTTTTTATTGAATTCTTTATCTTTTAATCCTTTGTTTTCTGCAAGGAATCCCACTTTCGACGCCAGTCTCATTGAATTCGTGGAGGGTAATCTTAGGTTAGTAGATTTTTTGGAGTACCCCGATTCCTCTGCCAGCAATTCTTTCATGATTATTAACTTTAACGATCAACCAATCTACTGTAATTGGCATGAGATCATCACGGGACATAAAACATGCGAATTTATTTTATCCACTACACTCGTTTATTGCTATAATTATGCACTATACACAACACACCAAAAATACTTTATCATTTCAATCCCTTCAGGGTATCGTTTTTGTGTCACAGAATTTTGTTTTTTCTTGCGACGTCGTTTTATATGTCATGGATTGGAAGAATCTTTGCTACTGGAGTATTCTGAACTCCCTTGCTTTTCTAGGGAATCCCTAACGTCAACACTAAAGCAATCTGAATCACGCATTTTTTAAAGAAAACATACATTATAACTCTAAGACAAGACGTACTGCTCAGTTCTATGGATAGTAGTTTGTACTGTACCGATCTTTGGAAACACAATGCATTATCTTATTGTATCTAGGAACCTGCATATGAATCTCTTGCAAGTTGGGTTGATGCTACATTCACTGACACATAGTACCAACACGCCTTAGTTTGTCAGAAGACACCTTGTATTTTCATTACTTAGTGGCACTGCTAGATCACTAAGAAAGGGTAAAAGTTTTGTTTTACTGGCACTGGATGATGTCCGGAGCACTTGAGAGGAATTAGTTAAGGCGGACACTGCATATCATCCGAAAAATCGGATGTTGTGTTAATTACGTTTTAATTCATTATAACCTAACATCCAGGACTTTTGCGAACAAAACATTGTTGCCCAATTCTTTAACAGTCGTGAGAGTGTGTTATTGTTTTCGAAAAGCTTGCACTTTGGTTTTACAGGGCAAATCCTTCAATGGTGGTCATTGTTATTGAAATATCAATAATGTTTCAAGTACATGACTGTTAATGAAATGTGAAATCGTTGTCAATAACTAACACCGTTAACCAAAGTAACAATTGTTAATGTTGTATGAAGAATAAAATATTATTTATTATAAAAAACAGTGCTGAAATATAGGCCCATTAATCAAATATTTCCCATACATATGTCAGTTTTATGGCGTTTTCCGCCCTCTACAATCGAAAATTTCAGATAGAATCCGCTACAGTCGTTCAAAGTGTTCTAAACATACCCCAAAATGACAAATTGTACGCAAATATTACCTCTAGGAAACTTCATGCACTAGTGGGTTAAGGATACGGTAATTTGATAAGATAACAGCTCACCTAGTGAAGAAATGTTTGCTAGACCAATTTTCGCGATCACTTTATTCCAAGAATATTGAGGGAATGAAAATTCTGAAGATAAGTCCCTCTTGTTTATTTATATATTTTTTTTATTTTGCTACGGTCCGTTTTCTTATAATTACATCAATGTACTTTTTTATCAAGTTAGTTCGTCAAACATGTTAGCGTCTCGGAGAACTAATAGAGGAGTTTACTTTTCCCATTAATAATTTGAAAATATCAGACACTACAAAGCAGAGTTTCTTTCAGACTCTATCGACTAAAAATAAACAACAAGAAACAGAATGAAGTGTCTTTGCTTTGCAAATAGTCGTCAGGGGTTAGACGTTCCACATCACTCAAACTTTTATAGGTTTACTTTGTAACTTCAAAGCAAAAGAGTGAACAGAAGAAAGAGCCCAAAGCCTCTGAATTGAATTAGGTTTTCTACGTAATTAACTTATTTAGACAAAACACCTATCCACAAAATCACAGAAGTTACATTTCCTGAACATTATGACATATGGATAATAAAGAAGTTATGAACTTTCGTCATCGTCTGGTTATAAACAATGAGCTTTTTCGGCTAATGTTTGGACAACAATTTGAGAAAACAAAACACTTAAGGAAAATCAGAATTACTTTCATTGCCTCTGGCTAAATCAATGTTTTCCTTCTGCAGAGGCAGTTGCATTTTTTTTCCAAAATTTTACTTCTAGTAAACACAAAAGTTTCATATTTTGTCCAAAATTGAACATATTATTATTGTTATTTCATTTATCGAAACGGTGGTAACTTTTTTGTGCTCTGGTATAACTGCCACATTTTCTGATTGTGGTAAATTTGCCACAGCAAATGATACACTTCTAGGACAATAGAGTAGTATTTTTCTTATATTTTATGACAAGTGTTAAGATTCAAAGTGAATTCAGTTTTCTTCTAACTTTAAAACTCTAGTTGATTTTCAGTTTAACGTCCCTATCAGCAGCAAGACTACCTGAGACTTGGACCTACAGTTTTAGATGTGATCCCAATCACATGGGTTCTTCCCAGGAATTGAATGCAGGTCTCCCACACGAAAGGCGAGTACGCTAACCGCTTATCCACGAGGGAGCTCAAACCTCTATTTAAAGGAAATATTTTTAATATACACAATGAAATTTATTCCCTTAAGAGTTGAAACACTTCAAATGTACTTAGGTTTTAATACGCGCCTCTGTACTACTAATACTAGAAAGCAAATTGAAGAACGTAATATTACATTCTTTCAATTAGAAGAAGACGAGGATCCAAAGTGTTGCATCTTGATTATTAGAGCAACCCAAAAGCATAAAAAGCATAACAGCAGTTTACACATACGGTTGGTATCTTCAACATGGTTGTGGTTGTCTAATGGTTCAGAAAAAACTAATTTTAAAAGCTTAATAAAGCACAATTTTCGAAAATAAAGCATAAAGCATAGTTTAAAACATATACCACAATTCTTGAAAAATTCTATTCCTGCTTGCCTCTTTTACTCATACTTCGCAATGATTTTAAAAATATTCCTCTCTTTCTTTAAACATAAACTTTTTATCTCATGTGGATTGGCCTTATAGTCATCTCTTGAAATATATCCTTTGCATTGGAAGAGTATGACCATAACCAGACCAGACACTGAATCCTCAAAATGTGACTGGGTTACAGAAAAGTAAAAATAAAAATACTGTTGTATTCGAAATATAGTTTTATTGACAGTACATTGATTAGGTTTATAATACAAAAACATTTAGAATCCATTTTAAAAACATAATTAAGAAATTGTCTCCTTTTGGAAGTGTGCAATGAAAGCCATTCCAGGATATCTTTGTATACAACTTACAGTTACCATGAAGAATATTTGATATAAGTGGATTTTGAAAAGTCTCCGAAATATTTTCATTTCCTACGATTTCTGTGTATTATGGTCTAACCGTTAATTTCAAGCTGTAAGTCATTAGTTAACAACTAAAATTCAGTTTAGAAAAAAATATACCAACTAAATTTAGTGATCAAATATTGACTTTTGCACATCCTGTGGTGCCCTCTTAAGTTAAATCACTACTTATGGGTACAACTTGAATAGCAGTATTAAAATGCATTTCCTAGTAAGATTCCTCAGTAGATTCATTAGATTCCTCACAATATTTAGCTCTTTAAAAAATATTAAGGGCATGAATTTATTGTTAATTTACTTATTATTATATTATTTACTGTTAATTTAGAAAAGTTACAAGAGAATATAATGATAACACTAAATTTAAGCCATTAATTTCCAAACGAATTCGAAAGCAGTAACTTAACTTAAATTGGTAACTAACTTTATGGTCATTGTTATGTATTCTATAGTATACATCAGACACTTAGCCAGCCAGGATTTCATAATAGGAAGGGTCCGTGACGAAATACTGTGGTCACTCCAGGGGCTCGACCAATCTAAACTATTTTACTAGCATGATACCTATGTTCCTTTATTAAGAAATAAAATTGTAGTAAGTATATTTTAATAATATGGTAGTAAGTATTTTAATAACAAACTATGAAGAAATCTCGAGCAAAAGAATATAAAAAAATATTGAAATTGATATAGTCTTCCAAAGTAATTCAAACTCGGTTCTTCTTCCTTTAATTATCTTCCTTTATTGCTGTCAAGGATAAAAACAAGATCCCTTTCGGTAGTGAAGACATCTTATAAAATGGATTGGTGTTGCCGCAAAATTGAAAATTTCTTTAACAAGTGTAACTGGAATCTATGTTGCCAGGTTCATATTATTGGTGATTGTGAGCATTTCTTAGCTTCCAGCTGAGAGTCTATCTGATCGAACCGGTTTATCGATCGTCATTTGTAGTCAATAGGATTAGCATGAAGCTATATACAATCCGGAATGCTCTATTAATATAATATCCATTTTTAACTTGACCCCGAGTTTCCTCCACACAAAACCGCTCATAAAAAGGAGTAACCAAACGGTTGCTGTGGCTTTATATATTTAATACTGATTCTTCTTTTACGAGTTTCTTTTGTTTCATCTTTCCTTAATTTTTTCATTTCTTGTTTCGAAGAACGTGGGGGAGGACCTTCCGGAACCACCCCTTGGCTACGTGTCTGAATACATTTTCATATGTTGAAAAAGTCCAAAATATATAAAGCCCAACTTTATATTTTGTGTATATCTGCATCTGATGTGGAAATCGTAACCTTAATTTAGATATCTATAAAATTAATACGAGAGTGGCTGGAAAATTCATGAAACCACCAAGAAGAAATAAAAATTTAAACATATCATTGTAGTCATTAGAAAAGTCATATATTGTAAACCTCTCATTCGGTAGGCGATCATTTTATCATTGTTATTTCCTTTGTTACAGGTTCTGTAAGACGATATGGCGGAGGATCTAAGGAAATTCAAGAAGAATGAGCTTCGCAGTGTCATACATTTTTTGTGGTGCAAGACAAATCCTCTATGGAAATTCATAAAACTTTGCAGGATACTTTGGGGGAACATGCTCCTGGATATATACAACAGTAGCGAAGTGGGTGAGACGTTTTAAGACTGTTCATCGTGAGACTGAAGATGAACATCGCTCAGCCAGGCCTTCAAGTGCAGTGACCATGGAAAACATCGACAAAGTGCATGACATGATCACGGAGGATAGGCGTATATCGATCAAAAATATTGCTGCGTGTGTGGGGATATCGCGTGAGCGTGTGGGTGTCATAATAGCAGAATATTTGGACATGCGAAACCTCAATGCCAAATGGATAGCAAAATGTTTGAGTGCTGACCAGAAGAGAACACGGGTGCAGACGCCACAAGCAATTTTGCAAAAGTTTCAAAACCCTGGTGACAAAAGATGAAACATGGCTGCCCTACTATGATCCAGAGACAAAACAACAATCCATAGAGTGGCGCCACAGTGTATCTCCTCCACCGAAGAAGTTCCGAGGCCAAAGATCAGCTGGGAAGGTGCTTGCATCCGTGTTTTGGGATAAGGACTTTGTCATCCTTATCAAATATCTTAAAAAGAGTGAAAGCATCAATGCTGGGGTTTATTCCAACTATTTGATTGGGCTGAAGGAGGCCCTGAAGAAAAAACGTCAGGGAAAAGTGAGCAGTGGTGTTCAGTTTCTCAAGGACAATGCACCCTCCCACAAGGTTCATCAAACCATGCAACTGCTGGTGGATCCGTGCTTCAAATGTGTAACCCATCCACCCTACTCATCTGATCCTCCGACTATCACCTCTTCTCATATCTCAAAAAACACCTCAAAGGAAAACATTTTCCATCCGATGAGGCACTCATAGCGGAGGTAAAGGGCTGGTTTGCACAGCAGGACACGACCTTCTATTTGGAAGGGTTAGAAATGTTGCAACATCGTTGTGAAAAGTGTATTGAGCTTCGGGGGGGGGGGGCACATTAAATAGTATATTAAAATGGTTCTTCCACTGTAAATATCTTCTTGGTGATTTCATGATCTTTTTAGATTCCCCTCGTAATGTTGTCGGAATGATTCGCAATAACTTTGTGGGAATGTCGGATGCATCTTCCACTCTCAAACTCAAAGTTAAACTTGCTTGTGTTAATATTAATAACAAAACTGAGTGAGTTCCAAAGCGTATAAATTATTAGCATAAATGTTAGTTTTACGTTCACTAATGATGTTTCAGAGAACACTCACGCGAAAAATAAACCAGGTCCGGTTTTCGTTATGAAAATACTTATTAAGACACATTTGTACTAACTAACTAACTAACTCTATGGCCTATGGAACCCGGAGGTTCAATGCCGCGTTCACAAAAGCTCTCCACTGACTTCTTTCCTTAGCCAACTAGATCCAGTTTCTACTTTGTATTCCTATCTCTGCGTCTTCCCATCTGCGCCTAGGTCTCCCTAATGGTCGTTTTCTGATGGGTCTTCCAGTCAAGACTTTGAGAGCGTTTCTACTTTCTTCCATTCTAGCTACATGACCTGCCCACCTAAGCCTCCTAGACTTGTCGACCAACTAACAATGTTGGTTAAACTGTATAAATTACGTAGTTCCTCGTTATGAAGTTTACGCCATTCCCCATTCCCGTTCCTCTTGGGTTCGAATATTCTTCTCAGGATCTTGTTCTCAAATACTTTCAGTCTATGTTCTTCCCTCAGAGTAAGCGACAATGTTTCGCAACCATACAGAACAACAGGCATGATTAACGTTTTATATATTTTAAGCTTCAAATTCTTCGACAGAATTCGCGACTACAAGAGATTTTGAACCGAATAGTAACACGAATTCCCTGCTTTTAGTCGAAATCTAATTTCTTCGTGAATATGATTTTCCTCTGTTAATATCGATCCTAAATATTTGAAAGTATCCACTTTATCAAAAGTATTATTTAATATTTTAACGCCTCCACAATTTGCCGTATTACGGTCCAGACGCACTTCCATGTATTTACTTTTCTCTGCATTTACTCCTAAACCCATGTCCCTGCAAGCGTTTAATAAGATCTCTGTATTTCTTTCTATTGTTCTCCTATTAAATTTACATCATCAGCATATGCCATAACCTGGTGAATACCGTTCAACTCTACGCCCTGGTTGCTATCTCTCATTTTCCTTATGGCGTATTCCAGCACTAAGTTAAATAATAATGGCGACAACGCATCTCCTTGTTTCAGGCCATTTTCGACGTGAAAGTTCGTTGACAAATATTTTCCTACCCTGATTTTACTTTGGGATTCATTTAAACATATCTTAATTAATCTAATTAGTTTTCTCGATATTCCAAATTCTGTAAGATACATTTGTGTACGTCCTTGAAATGAGTAACCTTGTTTAGCATAAAATCAATTAATGTAGTTCATATTTGTACTCTTTCTTTCCTTATGAAAAACAATGTATCATTTTTCTGATAATATGAGAAGTAGTAATGAACAATTATTTATCCTTACTTCAGGTGCACAAAAACATGGGTTCAATACTAAATTAACGTAGTGTTTTAAAGTGTTGTATCCCCAAAACTTTGACTTCTTCCCCAATAAAAAAAATATCTGGGTACGTACATTCCCTTCTCTTTTTAACCCATAAATCGTCGAAATCGTGTAATTATTACCAAAGAAATTTTTTAAATAAAAATATCGGAATAGTTAAGAGTAATATTTCTTTGAAGAAGAATGGAAAGTTTATAATACAATATCAACATTTTTTATGAATAAACTTCTAACTATGAAACTCATCTGCTGTCTTGCTTTCTCACTGGATAACTAACATACTCTTGATATTGAGTTGAAGGGAAATGATCATTAGTTTCTGGAAGATCTATGACCGGAAATAAGACAGAGTCAGAATTCTTATTTTAATATTTGATTGCCATACTTGTTATTCTTCACCTCTCTTGTTGAGCCATTAGCTTTCTCTTCCCTTTGATCAATTTGTGTGTGAGAGAAATTCCCCTTTCGTTTCTTCCCTTGCATTTACTTTGAGGAGGAATGAAGAATAAAATGCGAGAAATTTCCATTCGAGAAACGTGTTAGAAGCACATGGTGTCAGTTTCTTACCTATGTAAGTGAACCAAATGTAATGCTGAAAGAAATTTACGGCATCAAGAGAGCTAATGTTACGCATTACCTTTCATTCTTGAGAAAATAAAAATGCGTGAAACACTTGTACGATTGGAGAACATTTGATACAAGATCAGCAAGGGAAAAGCTACTTTGTACTTAGATATCCAAGTTACATTTCTTTTGAAAAATGATGTTGTATGGGTCGTTAGAAAACTCGATTAAAGCTGATATTCTTTTCTAGTGTCTTGAATATGTAAATTCAGAAATGTAGTCTAAATGATATCAGCAGTGGATTATTATATGTTATTCCTATTTCTGTAATAACGAAAGATGAAGTTACAAACTTCATATCCGTCCGAAATATAAGTCAAAATAAGGGCTAAGGAAGGGTTGCGTTTTAATAGTTTGAAGTTATAATTGGATTTACACATTTTGTACTTCCTTGTTTCAATGGAGTAACTTCTATTTCTCACGCCATCTTCCCTCTGCAACAGACAATCTCGAAAATATATCTATACCACAAATAATGATTGATGCTTTTCTCCATCACGAAACAAGTGTGGCGATGAAATAATTTACCTTTGCACGGAGAATGAAATTCTTCACTCAGGAATTTAAGCATTTTCGAAAATTATCTGACAACAATTTTTCACTAAATCCCCTTGGTATTCCCTTCAAGGTTTTCAAATTAGGGTTTAGAAATCAATGACAGTTTATATTTTTGTCATTACAAAGTACTACTTGAATTTGTAATTCTTTGAAACACGTTTCGAAACGGTAACGGTATTGAAATCAATCTGCTATGTGAAGATATCAATAGCGATTTTAAGAGCTCTTTGCTAAGGAATCTGCGTAATATAGATAGGCAGGCAGCCTTGTGACAGCAGCACCAAAAGCTAAAATTCTCAGAGCACTTTTCACAGCATTATAGTTATTTTAATTCCTTACAGTTTAGTAATACCTACAACTGTACCAGAGATTATTCTCACTTGGAGATAATTCAACTTACGCGATGTTACAGTATTTACTTAAGATTTTATTATAGTTCAAAATTGCAAAATTATAAGGCTGGCGACTGCTCTGTTCATTCATGCTCTCCAAAAGCTTAAGAATTTGTTGCTATATCCATTTGCCCAGTGAAGAGCAGTGGCCTCTTAGTCAACGCTGGGTTTCTACTGACTAAAATCTTTTGAATATAAAGATCAGAGCAGTTGCAGGTTTCCAAATAACACATTAAACATCAAATTCAGTAGATATTGATGTATCTGATTTAAACCTTGGTGAGTTTATTTCATTTTTAATTAATTTAAACTTACGAATTGTAACATGTGAACTTATACTAACACAATACTATGAAGATCAAACAATAAAATTGTATTTGGTGTAATATTTCTAAAGTTCTTATTAAGACATAAATAATTGTCTTTGTTTAGCCTCTTCCTGTTGCCATACTGTGTAATGTCTTTCATTTTTTCAATACATTTCACATTCCTTCATGGTAAAGGTGCTTGTCCTCTATTACAAGATCTACGTCATCATATTTTAAGAGGAAGCATATTCTTATATAAAGTCCCATTATCCGAAACGATAACTATAGCACGTAGGTACCCAACATATATAGGAAAATGCGATAATTATTTCAAATTATGTTTTAACACGCTCCATTGACTCACGTAGAACGGAGTAAAGCGATTCAGCCAAGAAACTGAAGGCAGATGTGCTATCAATGGACGTAAATTATCCCCATATCATCTACAGCAATTTCATTTAAGTTGTTCCTTCCTAATCATTATTGGAAAGAAAAATGAGTGCTTACAGTAATAGAAGGAAATTACGGAAATCAGAGTGTAATTAAATCATTAAGGGATGAGTATTCCCGGATGCCATGAGAGAAAGCTGTTTTTCCTCACTGGATTATTTAATTTGCACTCTCATTTATCTGTTATTATCTGTGAACAACTAATACGAAATACTCCTTCATCTGTTTCAATTCTGTACCTTATAAATTGATACTTTATAGACAAAATCAGTACTGTCATAGTTTTCTTTTAAATTTTGTTTTTGTTCGTGATTTTCGACAGAACACAGTTTCCAACATTCTCGTGGATCACTTATCACGGAGCAAATATTCCTCGAGATAGGATTGTGTACCTAGCGTGTAAAATAAAACGTAACTCTTCAGTAACTAAAACACACTGGAGGTGGAATGTAAAAGAATGATTATATTAAAATATGAATGTATTAAAATAATAATAATAACTGATGAAATTCAAGCAAAGTAAACTTAATATCTTCTTTGACGGAATCTCTACTAACTACAACCTCAATGTCTTTTACTTTCGGTCTATCAAGGTAGCTCCTACCATACATCCTTCTTCTCCACACAGAGCTGTAGCTAGAGATTTTGGCGTTCGGGGCGAAGTAGATTTCGGCGCCCCCCTACACTCACCACACCAAATATCAGTAATTAAACGGGTTGCATTTGTTAATGGTAGACTTTCCTTTATTACTCTTAAGGGGCGGTAGCGTGATAATACTATTATTTTAAATGTACATCCTCACACAGAATATAAGGATGACGATGTAAAAGACACTTTTTAAGAAGTATCACGGGTATTCGACCAAGCCTCACTATAACATATGAAAATTCTATTAGAGGATTTCAATGCGAAGATGACGCGACATAATATTTTCAAACCGGTCATATGGAAAGAAGGAAAGTCTGCATAAGGAAAGTAATGACACAGCGTTAGTTTCGTGAACTTTGATCATCCAAAAACGTTATCCTGAAAAGTACAAATATCCCACATTGCGACGTTCATAAAGGCACATGTATTTCGTCAAATGGAAGAACACACAACCAAATTGATCATGTTTTAGTAGATAGAAGAAGACAGCCTAGCATAATTGATGTTCGCTCATTCAGAGGACTCAACCGCGACAATGATCACTATCTTTTAGCAGTGATAACAAGAGAGAGAGATTATCGTTGAATAAAGGGAATATTCAACAACTGAAAACGAAGAAGTTTAGTTTAAAGAAATTAGACGAGAACCAGGCAAGAGGAGAGTCAGGATTCAAGTGTAATAGTTTCTCGTTTTTAGAAGGTTTTGACAGCACTTATATTGAGGATATTTGGGTTCAAATTAAGGATGGCAATAAAAGTTAGCAAGAGAAAAATTGGGACACGCGGAAATCGGTAGGAACAAATCAAGGTTCGACCAGGTATGCATCAAACTAACGAAGAAAGGGAAAATGGGCGAAACTACGTTGGCTACAAAATCCGAACGATATAATTGCACTAAATTTCGTTGACATAAGACGGGACACTTCCAAAATGTTTGGAAAAGAGAGACGCGACTTTTTGAAAGCTTTAATAAACTTAAGGGTAACAGTAGAAGAAAAAATCGAGATAGGTTCAAGACCATCAAAGAATTTAAGAAAGGGTATCAACCTGTCGCTTTTATACTAAATACAGGCGACAGAAAATTCTTACTGATACAGATAGCATCTAGAATAGAAAATAATGAATAAAATCTTTGAGTTTTACGTCCCACGATTTTGCCAGTTGGGCTAAGGGAGACGGTGATGATGAGTGATGAATGAACTGGTTGAATGAAGAAAGTGGGACGAAACGGGAGAGCCCCGAGAAAACCCACTAACACGGTGTTTGTCCACCACAAAGTTCACTTGGTAGGAGCAGGGTTTGAACCCTGGAGTAATAATATTGAATATTAAAACTTACAATAACTTACGACACTTCATATTGTTAAAAGAAAAAAACATAAAATGTAACGAATAAAATGTTATTACCAATTGCAAGAAAAGCATTTTTTTTCCCTTGAGTCCAATACCTCTTGCATGTCTTTTGCAGGGTATTACTATAAATTAATTTTGATCACAGAATAAACCTAACACTTTTTGTCACAAATAAAACAATTACAAATAAATTCAGAGAATATTTATAGAAACAATTAAACACTCCTTAGGGTGATTTTCTTAGAACACTGATTCATTTCGGTCTAGAATTTCTAACTGAAGTCCGATTTTCATGGGGTTTGTGATAAATGATCAAGGAAGGATGGGAAATTTATGGAACTATGTTTACTGGTTTAAATTCATTTGGGATAATTTCGGCCACGCCTCTAGAAAAACAGCAAATATTCACCAGTGTACACTGAGAAAAAAAAATGTAGGTGGCGTACTTAAAAATATAGGTTACATGCGTAATTTCTGTAGTTTTTGGACTTAACGTATAGCAGACGTATAACTGAAAGCGCGTGTTTTATAATACTTTCTGTATAAGTGTTTCATCTATACGTACTTTCTGTATGAAACAATGTAGGCGGTCAGGATCTCACATACAAATGGAAGTATATAACATATAGCCGACGAAGGTAACATAAGAATATGTATGTGATATACGGAAAACTGTTAGATGTCAGACATCCTGCAACGGCATGATGTAACATTTAAGGGCAGTGCCCATGTAGCATACGGATAACGTATGCTCCGTACTGGTTTCTATAGTAAGCAAGAGAATACCGTATATTTGTACAATATACCGCTGCCCGGAGAACGGATTTTTCTCTGTCTACCTTACAATTGGAATTAGGTGAGGTGCGGTGTGGAAATTTGGGTTTCTTCGTTAGATGGCAACCTCGCGAAGGTCAATAAGAAACAGGAAACTGGGCCATTGTATTGAGAATTATGCTGTGCTATTGTATCAGTATGATTAGGACACAGCTACAATAATGCACTCTTTGGAGTAACATGCTTTTATCGTTAAAAAGTTTTTGGAGAACGGAATCTGTTGTTGCTACGCAAAAGGCATTTACACGCAACTTTGCCTCATCTTCTGCCCCAGACAGGAACGTAATATGGTCGTTAGTAAATAGATTGCAAGAAGCAGGATCCTTCTCAGTGAGACAGGGAAGCATCGGACTTCGCTGGCGGATGATGTGGAAGATGACAGTTACAGACTTTTTAAGTCGCCCAAGAAATCTCTCTGTCGTTTGTAGCGAGAAACCAGTTAGCTATAGCTGTTGAACATGGGATTTATGCGTGTTACCACTAACACTTAATTTGTATTCTCACTAACACTTAATTTGTATTTTTCAATTTCGCTTCAAATATCCAATACCTCATTCGAACTATAAGGTAAACTGGCGAATATTTGCTTTTTCTTTCTTTCTTTCTTTCTTTCTTTCTTTCTTTCTTTTGCTTCGTTCTCGGTATTACTCCGGATGAATTTAAACCAGTAAACATAGTCCAATAAATCTCCCATTCTTCTTCATCATTTGCAAGAAATCGCATGAAAATCGGACTTCAGTTAGAAATTCTAGAGCCAAATGAAATCCTTGAGTTTTTAAAGAATTACTCTGTATATACATATGTAAGATGCAAAAACATATTGATCAAAAAAGTGTTAGTGGAACGGGCAATATAAAGCAGGATTGTTTTATCAGATATTAGTTGTACAAATAGTTGACTTCTCCTCCAATCAGACACTTCAGTTTGTTTGCCTTAAGTTAAGATAACATTGTTGACTTCTCCAATCAGGCTACTAGATCCTTTAGTTGAGGCATTTATTTTCACACTTTTGAGTAACATAAATAAACTATGTCGTTTTTGAAGACCTTAGATTTAATATTTATTTACAAAATAGATATAAATCGTTAGATCGTTTTCGAACAATCTGCAATTTTCAACTTTACCCGTCCAGTAACCTACATTTATTTTTGGAAGTAGAAAACTCTCGGAGACACTCTTTAAAACAGCATAAAAACTTAAGTTTTAGATTAAATGTCGATTGGTAGTGATGGTCGCTTTGCTAAATCACACGAACGGACATCGAAAAACAAATTTCTCCTCATGTAAGGGCCATGAAATGTTAAAATCCGTCGAAATCTAGAATTCAATTTATTTCAGGAACACAATATTTTTAAATTCCTTATAGTAGACAGTAAAAGTACGTTCTACACAAAGTTTGACATTAAAACTAGTACGCTCCTTTATCTTCAAACTTAAATTCTAATGGATTCTACAGTCTACTACGACTAATCTTTCTTTACACCTAGCATTCCCCACACCGAATTTTCCGTGCACCGAAATTTCTCACACAAAGATTTCCTACACCGAATTTTCCTACACAGAGATTTCCTACACCGAATTTTCCTGCTCCGTACATTCTTACGTAACTAGGTTTCTCACTTTTTGTTATTTCGGAAATATTTTTAAGCTCGCCAAGTTAGGGGACGTCCTTACGATGATTTTTTTTCTATTTCAGCGCCATTGATTTGAATAACGAAAAAGTGCTTCAAGTAAAAGTTGTTTAGTTTTGATCGCGGAATCGGAATCTGCAATAAAAATAGGGGGGTTTATTTGAAATTTTCAAGTTGGCCTCTGAAGCAATATGATGGACTCCCTGGAGGCTATTGTTGTTTACAGAATTTTATAGGTCCCTAGCATGGGTACATTCCTGTGTAACTAGATTTGTAAAATATTTTGTCATTTCGGAAATATTTAAGGTCGCAAAGTTAGGTGAGGCACCCTGGATATACATAGTGGCCCTTTTTTAACATTTTCACGGAAATATCTCTAAAACGGTTGCACCAAACAAAAACTCAAATGGGAAATACCATGGGGCAAATTGAATTGTGATGTTGCGGTGCCATTAAAGGCTGCCCTTCATGCTGGTCCGGGGCCCGACTTTAAATTTTAAATAGAAACAAGGGGCGACAGACGCCTCGTTCGATAGATCTTTAAACACTAAAAAACGTTGTGGCAAAAGATTTTTCATACAGATCACTGTATTCAAAATTATTTATAATTCCACGGCACGAGAATGTTGAAACAGAGGAAAATATTATTAAAGTGAAAGTGCCATAATGCAAAGGAGGAAATCTAATTCCTAGAAAACTATCGCTTCAACATCCCTATGTAAGTGGGTGAAGTAGGAAGGAACGGTGACATTGCAAATGAGAACCTTAGCTTTTGCAAATTGTATCTGCGAAAGAAAGTTATCTGAAATGTGTTTTTATAAGAGATAGATGTCTCTGTAATGGGATAAAGCATGAAAAATTCTTGTCGAATGGTGCATTCCATTTTGATTGCAGGCAATGCTTTGATGCAGAAATGATTCAACTGAAACGCGAAACAAATTTGTCGAACAACATAATTTTAGAACAATGTGTACAAACATTGGTTTTGTTCAACAGTCATCTGCACGATATTGGTTCGATTCTTTCCCTTCTATGTCTTCTTAAATGTAATAGAATATGAACTTCACTGAGATGTTGTCCACAGTTACATTCCGAATAACGTTCAGCGGTAATCTCAGTTGTAATCCTCAGTAACGAAACGTTACTTACCAGTGGCGGCGATTGGACGTTAAAAGTGGGGGACAAGTGATCTGAATATTTGTATTTCAATCTTAGTTTCCTACTCGTTTCTAATACTTCGTTTGACGAAAAATTGTACCACTAATAGGATACTATCTTTTTCGGTTAAATACCGTATATCGTATTTCATATTTTAAGTAAATTAAAAGGAGCAACGGAGGTAGGTACTAGCCCTTTATACTCTTAAACAACGAAGGTGTAAGAAGATATTTGATTCCTTTCTCATGAACATCTTAAAATGCTGTCTGGAAAATTGTGTGATCAGATTATTTAATAAAAAATTTGCAAAACAAATAAATAGAAAGAATAATATTAATCGTAGCAATGAATAATGATGCTTGTTTTACAAAAGTTATATTGAAACAGGGATTAATGAACAACTTAATTATTTTTAATTTCACATATGCTATTAAATGTATATTATTAATATTAGAAAATTAGAGTAAATACTACAAGCATATGCTATGACATTTAAAGAAATACTTTTGCAACTTCCCGAAACATGTTCGTTGCCATTAGGTGCAGTTTTCATTTTCTTGGAACACATTAAAACGTAATATTTAGAATCATTCCACACTCCAGTTATACAAAATAATCCTAAAACCTACATTTACGTTAAATTAACTAAATTTAATTGTATATACACTTGTACACCCCTAACACACCAATTCACTCGTATATTACATTACAAAGCAATAGAAGAAGTACAAAGTTGTTTCTTATTACGCTTTTTTGATAACTTTAGAAACAAGAAAAGACATTTGAGGAACTGTCAATTTTTGTGCAATTAAAAGAGTAACTTGTGAAAGACTTTTTTTTTCCGAAATGTTCTCTGAATTAGTTTTAAGCAGCTGACTTACAAATGAACCCTTTGTAAGAAGTGAAAGTGTACTGGAATTGTTGTGCTCCAATAGGTAAATTTTGGGGTTATTTTGCGTAGCAATTAAAACGCAATTCCTGTTGCTTTCTTAACTCCACGGGATGACAACCAATACGTACTCACTCAACAGTAAATATTATATGGTACCATTTTTTCTATGAAACAGTAATACATACAAAAACTTTACATTTCCAAATATATATATATATATATATATATATATATATATATATTAAATGGTTACTTTAAAAAGTGAGGACAACTGCCCCCCTTTGTCCCCCTAATCGCCGCCCATGGTAAATACTGATGCTGATGCCTCCCAAAAATCTTGCACGCATTGCGTTAAATTATCAGGGCGAAAGGGCGGGCAAAATGTTTGCAAGTTCCGAAAGTGTATTATTAAAACCTTTGATTCTCATTTGAGTTGCTTCTTTTTCTCCCAAATGATCACACTTTGCAATACAAATGGGTTTAAGGGTATTTCACCTTATTTCATCTCATTTTTATTCATTACCGTACCAGTCACTTGTATACACAAGTGTTTCAGACAAACCATGTCGATTGGAAATAAAAGTGTGGTTCTCTTTTGAGATTTTATCATTTATTCCTGCTTCACCTACTTACGGAGGGAGATAGGAAAGATAATTTTCTAAGAATTACATTTCCTCTTTTGCGTTATGTCAATTATACATTAATAATCTCTTTCTCTTTTGCATTAATCTCGAGCTGTGCAATGATAAATACCTTCTGTAATTTCCTATAGGAGTTTTATTGTGTTCATTTAGCTCCAACTGTTTTCATATTAGTGATACTGGACGTTTTATCTCATACAGGCACCATGTCTTGGCGGCAATTTTGAAAACGGTGACCCATATAAACAATCTTTTGCAACAACGCTGTTTAGTGTTTGAAGATTATCGAACGAGGTATCACTTGACCCATATTTCCGTTTAAAATCTCTAAGTTGGGCCCTGGGCCTCCATAAAATTCTTCACTGGGAACACTGCGAGAACATTATTCGACGTGCTATATGACATTTTCCTGTTTCACTCTTTGACTATTCATTTATCTCCAACCGTTTTTACATTAACGGCGCTGGACGTTTTATCTGATACATCCAATATGTCTTGAATATGGTGACCGTCATGAAATTTTTTTGCCGCAACGCATTTTAATTTTTAAAGATCTATCGAACGATATATCACTGGTCCTATGTTTCTATTTAAAATTTTAAAGTTGGGCCCTGGGCCCTCATGAAGTGCGGAACTGGAAGGCACCGCAACATTACCATTTGTTGTACACCTTGGTATTTCCTATTTAAGTTTGTGTTTACTTCATTTATATTCAACCTTTTCCGAGATATTTCCGTGGAAAGTTTAAAATGGACCACCCTGTATATATATATAATGACCTTACATCGTCCTAAAGAACTTTTCATATTTATGCATAGCAGTATAGCTTAAACACAGTTCAAATGAGGAGGTCAGTTTCTTTAAAGATTGTATGCTATTATTGTTGTTTTTCTTATTATTATTATTTCATTGATTCGTGAATCATTCTAATCGAAGTTGCTGTATTTTCTGTAACAAATCATTAAAATGTATGACTAATGCTTCGAAGAGTATATCAATAAATCAACTTACCTAAATAAAACATACTCTTTTTCGTAAATACTTAGAATTGTACTTCATTGATTAATAAGGTATGATCTGTCAGGAAAGTAAATGTACACCTATTTTTCGAGTCTGGCATTCCTGCGCTCCATCCGTGGAGAGTATGAGAATTAAACCAATCAAATGTTTACTGAGGGGCAAAAAGAAAAGCTTAATCTGAATAAGACATTGCAGAGGGGCACAAGCTGTGAATACGAATAGTGCATTGTGTAAATAAAGGACGACACGAAAGAGAAAGCCAGAAACAGCTGTTAAACTTACAAAAAAAGAGTAAAAATTGTCGAAGTGGGAACATAAAACACAAATACAACAAATACGCCGACAACTAAACGGTCACCATGCCATGATCTTGGTGTAGTGGTTAAGGTGCTGGCTTACAAATGCTAAGGACGCAAGTTCGGATCCTCGGCAAGGACATTTTAAAAAAAAATTGTTAATAATACATACAACTCATGAGAGATGGTAAAAGAGGTCGTATTTAGTTTTTCGTAGCAATTATTATTGGTAATGTTTAGTACTGATAATACTTTTTGTCTTTGCGTATTGCTTTTGTTCTTGTCTTCATTTCGAAAGAGAAGAATATCCGAACAAATGCCACCAAAATTCCTCATATTTTGAATGTAAACGCCATTTGCAATTAGTAAAGAATAAAAATTGAACGTTCCGAAGTAGCTGCAAAAAGTAAAAGGAAAAACATGGAAGTCGACCATACTCATGGTTACTAAAAATACAATTTCTACATGCCTTACACCTCCCGACCACGTTTCTACGTTAGCAAGTAAGAGGTTTGTGTTTAGGTTAGGTTGGTCAATACGTTTTGCAAAGGGGCCCGGTTTAGCTCTGACGCACCACAGGTGCGAGAAGGGAGAAAAACACTTTTTCTCTCTCCCTCTGTGTGTCTATTTATCTATCTATTTGTATATATATAACGCTATTTGTGAATGCCATAACCACCCTAATTTTCAGCGGATTGAGACGAAACTTGGCACAAACATTAATTGTTGAAATATCTTGATGAGTTCGTTAAGCAGAATAATCAGATGAAAATGTTCAAAATGGTGGCCCTTCAAACTCTTAAAAAGTTCCAAGGGAACCATATTTCGCCTATAAATAGGTATTCAGAAAGTTTGAATAAATTTTCCTCTTTTACTGAAATATTTGTGTGCAGAAACTTATTGAAATATTGGACCCGATTAATCGCCTAAAGAAGGTTCATGCCCTTTCGCTACGGTCAGTTTTTTTTTTTTTTGTAGGAGGGGTTATCTTCCTATTGGAACAAGATGATTGTTACTGATGATATGAAATTACACATTGAAAGTGAATTAACTTATGTAACGTGTTATTTGAAAGAATAATATAATAAATGTGCATTCCTCTAACACAGAGAACTCATGTACTATTTCGAGTTCGGGAGCCTGAATGGCGAGGAGTGTTATTTGATTTGCTTTTTAGTAACACATTGCATTGCAAATAAAGGTAGGCAACATTAGTGGTAAGTAAAACAATAATAATAATAATAATAATAATAATAATAATAATATAATAATAATAATAATAATAATAATAATAATAATAATAATAATAGTAGGTGTTGTTTGTGGCAAGGCAATATCTTCCTCAGTTCTTCTTCAAACGTAATGATTGTTACGCCATATCTCCCTTACAAACAAAATATTAGCAATTTATATCGAGAGAACGGGAAACTGTAGAGCGATGGGACCAACGTTGGACAGTATGCACTCATAGTACTCAGAAAAGTAAGCAATTTCAATGCAAAATGAACGAAGAGTCATTGTCATAGGTACTCATGGGGCCACGGCAGAGCCCTCTTTAGGCAAAATGTCGATAGCTTATATCGAGAAAACAGGAGGTGATACTGGGATGGGACCAACGTTGGACACCGTGGACCCATGAGGCGCATCGAAAAAATTAGGGAGGCGGGCGCCAGCCAGCCTTACTTATTTCCACATAATAATATAAAATTATATTGTCGAAATACACACACGAGTTAGCTACTAATATTTCATATTATTATTATTATTATTATTATTATTATTATTATTATTATTATTATTATTATTATTATTATTATTATTATTATTATTATTTTACTTACCACTAATGGTGCCTACCTTTATTTGCAATGCAATGTGTTACTAAAAAGCAAATCAAATAACACTCCTCGCCATTCAGGCTCCCGAACTCGAAATAGTACATGAGTTCTCTGTGTTAGAGGAATGCACATTTATTATATTATTCTTTCAAATAACACGTTACATAAGTTAATTCACTTTCAATGTGTAATTTCATATCATCAGTAACAATCATCTTGTTCCAATAGGAAGATAACCCCTCCTACAAAAAAAAAAAAAAACTGACCGTAGCGAAAGGGCATGAACCTTCTTTAGGCGATTAATCGGGTCCAATATTTCAATAAGTTTCTGCACACAAATATTTCAGTAAAAGAGGAAAATTTATTCAAACTTTCTGAATACCTATTTATAGGCGAAATATGGTTCCCTTGGAACTTTTTAAGAGTTTGAAGGGCCACCATTTTGAACATTTTCATCTGATTATTCTGCTTAACGAACTCATCAAGATATTTCAACAATTAATGTTTGTGCCAAGTTTCGTCTCAATCCGCTGAAAATTAGGGTGGTTATGGCATTCACAAATAGCGTTATATATATACAAATAGATAGATAAATAGACACACAGAGGGAGAGAGAAAAAGTGTTTTTCTCCCTTCTCGCACCTGTGGTGCGTCAGAGCTAAACCGGGCCCCTTTGCAAAACGTATTGACCAACCTAACCTAAACACAAACCTCTTACTTGCTAACGTAGAAACGTGGTCGGGAGGTGTAAGGCATGTAGAAATTGTATTTTTAGTAACCATGAGTATGGTCGACTTCCATGTTTTTCCTTTTACTTTTTGCAGCTACTTCGGAACGTTCAATTTTTATTCTTTACTAATTGCAAATGGCGTTTACATTCAAAATATGAGGAATTTTGGTGGCATTTGTTCGGATATTCTTCTCTTTCGAAATGAAGACAAGAACAAAAGCAATACGCAAAGACAAAAAGTATTATCAGTACTAAACATTACCAATAATAATTGCTACGAAAAACTAAATACGACCTCTTTTACCATCTCTCATGAGTTGTATGTATTATTAACAAAAATTTTTTAAAATGTCCTTGCTGAGGATTCGAACTTGCGTCCTTAGCATTTGTAAGCCAGCACCTTAACCACTACACCAAGATCATGGCATGGTGACCGTTTAGTTGTCGGCGTATTTGTTGTATTTGTGTTTTATGTTCCCACTTCGACAATTTTTACTCTTTTTTTGTACGTTTAACAGCTGTTTCTGGCTTTCTCTTTCGTGTCGTCCTTTATTTACACAATGCACTATTCGTATTCACAGCTTGTGCCCCTCTGCAATGTCTTATTCAGATTAAGCTTTTCTTTTTGCCCCTCAGTAAACATTTGATTGATTTAATTCTCATACTCTCCACGGATGGAGCGCAGGAATGCCAGACTCGAAAAATAGGTGTACATTTACTTTCCTGACAGATCATACATGTGTACATAATAATCCACGTGCTAGTGAAAAAAAGATAGACGTATAAAGCTGCGAAGATCTATTAATCAATGTCAGTAATTTAACATCTGTGAATATCGGAATAAAGTATCATATTTTAACACCTGAGTAAACCTTTCAAAAGTACTGATCAACAACTTGAATGCGAAATGTATATTATCATTATAGACTGCATGGGAATAGCATTTGTTAAATTGATTGCTTTGTCAATGTTTTCTCATATATAATGTTAGAATTCGCATTTGGTTAACCATAGCAAGAAATTGGCACGAAACTAAAGTAAGTGTGTCTAAAACATAATAATGATCTGAATTTTTAATATGTGTAATAATAGATAGTAATATGAATTTTTCAATATAGATGAATCTTCAACTTTAGTTGTCTTTGGACTAACTCAATCAAACATTTCAACAACTTTGTAGTCCCTTGTAATGGCCAATTCTACATAGTATGCGATCACACTCTGTGAATCGGATTTAAACCAAATCTTTAGTATGTGATATGTGAAGTTTCAAAGGACAATTATCATATTCTCGTCTAAATATCGTCTAATATAAAATTATTACTAGTAATTCACTTGCATCTATCAATACATGTTACATGGAAGTAATGATATGTTGTTAATTTGGAAAATGCGGTGAGGATTCAAGTCATTAGATAGGTTTTCTTGGGTCAAGCTTACCTTTAAAGAGTGAGGCTACATTTTGTAGAGATTTAAAGTTCAATTCTCACACTTCCACAGGATATACGAGATTCACCATGGTTTTCTAGTTCAACCAGAGAAATTTGTTGTTCTAGGGCAACTATTGACAAGACTTGTTTCATGTACCGTAACATGTATCGAGAATTGCTACCAATTGAACAAATGCCTCATATGCTGGTTAGATTTGAATGTAAAAGTGACGAGATTGTCATTCGGTTAGATCATCAACTTGTCAAATACCAAAAGAAATAATAATAATAATAATAATAATAATAATAATAATAATAATAATAATAATAATAATAATAATACAGAAAGGTAAAAAATAAAAGTCATAAATAGATCACAAACTTAACCATAATCACAATGTGAGAGTTTTATGACAATCCATGTAAAGGAGGTGTAAATATAGGATGTTCCCTTAGTTTATTACCACTTCAATATACATGGCACACACACACACACACACAAAAAGAAAAAAAAACCCTGTGGACACATATTTTCCAGCCAACCAATTGTTTAACAAATGAAATGATAGAGCTTCTTGTTTCTTACGTACTTTTACTTTGGACTATGTCCTTACTAAAATAACCAAACACTAACGTTATTTGCGCCTAAAAAGAAACAGCAATGATCCTGAGAGGGTTACGCTTGAATCTAATAAAATAGTGTAATATTTTCCATGGAAATTATTTCCCGAACAACGTGCTAGTCACTACACCAACTATGAGGTCTTAATAACTTTATCACAACATTGCCACGAAGTCGACCAAAACAATATGTTCTGATGTGTTAAAATATTAATTACTCGTGAACTCTAAAAGAGTCCTGATTTCAGGTCAACTTCTGTAAGGATGATAAATCTGATTCTTCCTGAATTATCATGGAAATTAGAAAGGTATACTTTGATTAATGGGTTGGATTGGAATTTTGCATATATTTCAGCACCGAGTCTATATAACACGTGCTCCTACGCTTAACGTAGGGTCTGTAGATTATGAGCTCCCACGGAATAAAATGTGGGATAAGAGCGTGTATGCCACCCATATAACAGAAACGAAGGTTATGAGGATTGCATGCACTTCAAAACTGTTTTACTAACTATATTTGTTAATGTATTACAAATGAGTTTTTCAATTAGTATATGACATAACTTGCTTTAGATTATAAGCATAAATACAACTAGTTTAGTATTATGCTAAATTATTATTAATTAAATATATATTTTGAACATACATTAAATTGAAGTTAGTTCACTTACACCTTGAAAATTTTACATTATTATTATTATTATTATTATTATTATTATTATTATTATTATTATTATTATTATTATTATTATTATTATTATTATTATTATTATTATTATATTTAGCACATACATTTTAAATGTTTCTGCTCAAAATAATGATATATTTTTTTTAAAAAATTCTGAAGTTCAAGTCTGAACACGTCAATTTTCAGTTATTTAATGTGTTAGATTTCAGTTTGAGGTAGTAATATTAAAATGACTTATACATCTGAAATTCTAATGATAACGATGGTATGCGCCTTTTCCTGTAATATTGAAGAGAAACATAATATAATGTGGAAAACCTTTGCAGCAATTGATTAGAAAGAAAAGGATTGATAATTAATTTCCTAATTCTGCGAAAAAAAATAATCCGTCATTGATTTTAGTTAAATTTTATTATAAATACCTAACGTAAACGTAAAAACTGATTTTTTTATAGCTGAAACTATATAACATATTATATGAAACTATCATTATAAATTTGTTTGTTGAAGCGTTTTTTTCAACACTAAAGCCTGGTTATAGGATTTCAGGAAGAATCCGAATCAACATTAAAGTATAGATATGCTTTTTCAGTGAGATCCGAACCCAGGACCCCGTATAAAAAAGAGTTTTACTGCCCACTAGGCCAGTAGCGAGTGATAATTTGAAACACTAATGATGTTGTACATTATTGAAGCAAGCGATCCTCCCTAGAGATGCAAGGACTCGGAAAAAACCCGGTTTTTTTGGAAAAAAAACTCGTTTTTTTCTGCTTCGCTTTTTTGCTTGGGAAATTTTGGGCTTTTTTCAAAATTTTGCTTTATATTGATAAAGCAGACTTTGTTTCGCTTCTCTATAACACAAGAAGTCATTTAATTAGTGGTTGATGCCGATAATAATATAAAACCTCGAAAATAAACCATGAGTTTCGAAAAGATATTTCAAACAATTTTTCTTCCACATATTTATATATATTTATTTACATATTTATATATATTTTATATTCAACATATTTATTACGTTATGAATTCCAAAGGATTAACCAATGTATATAATAAGAATTTCTTTAACCTCCTACGTATATACAAAAGTAAGCAGGGTTGGCAAGAACCATGGTTGTTTTTGAAAATGTCAAAAACCCGTTTTTGAGGGGAAGTTTAAACAAAGTTTTTTTGGTTTAAACCAGGATTTTTGATTTAGATATTTTGCTTTATGTATTTATATTACATATTCACAGAAATAAGTTTGTTTCGCCTTGGTGTTACTATGCAACAGCGTTGTTACGCTGGAAGAGGTCCCATAAGCTTAAAGAAGTCCGGTCACTAAATTTCTTAAATTGAGAAACTCCCGCCCTAGCCATCAGGAAAATCCCGTCATTACTTTTAATGTAAAACAATAACGGGAAAATCCTGTTATTGCTTTGCAAGTAAAATTTAAAGGTCAACGTATCATAATCAGTACGCTAAAACTGAGGTATTAAATTACAAATTTAGTATGTAGATATCATTGAAAGTCCAATCCAAGCTAATATTGAAAGCTACGTAGGCAATCGATAAATTTTGCCAATTTCTATCAATATTTTTAAGCAACCTTGGCTTCTTTATAAAACAGCAGGCGTTCAGGCATGCAGAAATATACAATTTGATTTTGTTTCGTATGTTTAGGCTTAACATCCTTACGTAATACCGAGGTTATCAAGAAGACTTTTGCTTAAAGTGACATCCGAACCGCTACTTGGTTGTTTACGCATGAAAGAAGGGTTGTGGTTCGACCGAGAATTGAACATGGGACACCTTGATTAAAAGGTGAAAAGGACATAAAACTAATTCAAATGGTTTGATATCTGGAAACGTCACCATGAAGTTCACACGATTCGCATTTTTCGTTCTTCTTCTTCTTTTTTTGGTTTAAACCAGTTATTAAATAAAAAGCTGGTGTAAACCAGCCAACCCTAAAAGTAAACACTTCTTAAAAAAAAAAAAAATACACAAATAACTAGCAAAATTGTATGTGGTATTTGTACTTCAAAATATTCCATACCCTGTTTTTGAAACAAAATAAAATTAAAACATAAGAGAAATACCTAGATTTATATGATACACTTAAAGGCTGCATCTAGAGCTTTAGGTTCTGTATACGAGGGTCACTAACAAAGTTTTGAGATGTGTAATAACTTACATACTTAAAATCAATTTAACACTTACATTTTCTCAAAGTATTCACCATTATACTGTACACACTTTTGCATTCTCGAAAACCACTTTTGGAAGCAGTGTTGCCAGTGTTTTTCTTCAAGTGTTGAAAGTTCATTCTCGTAAGCCACTACAGCTTCTTCAGGGCTGCAAAATCTCTTCTTACGCATGCGATCTTTGATCCTGGGAAAAAAAAACATCACACGGGGCCAGATCAGGGCTATAGGGTGGATGAGTCATAAGTGTGACCTCCGTAGATTCTAAAAATTGAATTGTGATGTTGGCCGTGTGTGCGGACGCGTTGTCACGATGAAGCAGGATGCCACGCAATCCAGTTCTTGGACGCCGTTCCCGAAGCTTCTGGAACACTTTTGTTAGGCAAACAGTGATGTACCACTGAGCAGTAACAGTCCTTTGTTCTTCAAGTGGAACAGTTGTAACATGGCCAGATTTGGAGAAGAAAATTGCGACCATCTTCTTCCCCACACTTCGCGGTCGCTTCACTTTCGTGGGTGGGTTTTCGTCTGGAAAAATCCAAACTGTATACTGGCGTTTATTTCCAGGGTCAAATTGATAGATCCAAGTCTCATCACCAGTAACAATGTCAGTGACGCGTCGAGAATTGCCTCCATCAAATCTTGCAAGCATTTCTTCACACCATTCCACACGCACTCCACTTCTGCTGTTCAGTCAAAGTGTGAGGCATCCAACGAGATGAAACCTTCCTGAGCCGAAGATGATCATGAAGAATTTTTGTTACTGCTGGCGATCCAATGTTCACTGTAGATTTAATGTCCTTGAAAGTTGTTCGAGGATTTTCTCGAATCATTTGTTCGAAGCGGCAATGTTTTCATCTGACACAGCTGTTGCCGGACGTCCAGCTCTCTCTTCATCTTTAGGCGATGTCCAGCCTCTTCTGATTTCACCAAACCACCGAAAAATTGTAGCACGGGAAGGAGCAAGGTCCCCAAATGCCCCCTGCAAACGGTCAAGGCTTTGCGTCTCGTTCAAACCACTTTTGAAATCGTAAAGGATCATTATCCGAAAATGTTCCCGTTCGAGCTCCATTCCAGACAGCCGAATACTGCTCACATCAACAAACAAATGAAGGCGATACGGCCACGCCGATAAGCGAGGCGAGATGAAACTTGCTTCGCTTCTTCGCTCTGGATACCACTACCGAACGCAATTGTTGGAATTCAAATATTGTGCCACAGCAATGCATATCTCAAAACTTTCGTAGTGATCCTCGTATTCTTGAAATTCTACAGTTAAGTTTTATATAACCACCATCACGACTTACCCAATCCTCAAGTTTCTGAATTTTTAACAAGAGGGATTCAACATATCATTACGGAACTCCGCCCTACCAAAAAAAAGGACTACGTCATATATTTAAGCTAAATACAACTGCAGAACAAACATGACTGAGTGGTTAGCTTTTGCGCTTCTATCGGGAAGTTCGGGATTCAACCCAGCATTCGACCATTCTGACAAATCTTTTCTTCATTCTATCTGTGAATGTAGAAATAGTGCATGTACTCTGACCTGGCCGACTCCCTTTCTTATTGTTTTAAATCGTTATTAATACTAATTACCAGCAGAGTGGCCGTTCTGCGAAGGTTAGGGGGCTGTCTTTCGGACTGAAGCCTGTTCCCCAAAGTTAGGGAATGTCTAAAACAAACGAAATATCTATTAGTTGTGCCTTTACTCATAAACTTTAAGCTCCCGTCAAATAAAAATTACGAATGTTTTCAAAAACTAAACATTAGTAAGAAAAACCCGTCCCTAAAACTTTTCTAAATCCGCCACTGATTATCAGTATAAAATGATGTTCAAGGTTATATCCGAAAGATTATTGCTAAATATATCAAGGAAACGAAATATTAGTTATGCCTGTACTCATAAACTTCAAATAAAATTAGAACTTTTTAAAAAACAAAACAATCAGAGAAACTCCTCTCAACGTACTTTTCTAAATCCGCTACTGGTTATTTGTATACATTGGTATTCAAGGTTGTATCCGGAAAATTATTGCTAAATCAATGCACAGCTACAGTATAACAGAAATGTGGGAGTACGGTTTACGGATATATTGAAAAACGTACGTTTTGACGGATATATAGAAAACTTCAGTTCAACTTTTGCGCTAGAAGCTAGAAGCTAGAGTACTAAGCTCTTAGAAATGAAACACAAATGACAAATTAAAATGATCTAGAGAAGAAAAAAAAGTCGATAACTCAAAAGTTAAAATAAAGTTAAATAGCCTCTAAAATTGCCCTCAAATACTACATTCTTCATGTTAGCTTAAATTCGTAAAACATGTGCTTCATCCACCTTGACGGTGAAATTCAGAGTGAAATATGGCATTTAGGTCATGGAATTCTTATCTAACTATAGAATATACTATAAGAAAGCTATTTAGATAGAAAAATCATGAAAATGAAAAAAGCCAAAATTTCCAAAATTCTCGTTTTTTCCCAAAAAAGCCGGCTTTTTATGAAAAAAAAAAAACCCTCGATTCAAAAAAGCCGGCTTTTTTGCATCTCTAATCCTCCCCCTCAAGGAATTTTAACCC